>NW_024423319.1:7664295-7687896 GCF_017311325.1 Ursus maritimus | reverse complement strand
CGAACAATGAGACTGAAGAAAGAGAAATTAGGGAATCCATTCCATTTACAATAGCACCAAAAATCATACGTTATCTCGGAATTAACTTAACCAGAGATGTAAAGGGTCTATATCCTAGAGACTACAAATCACTCTTGAAAGACACTGAAGAAGACACAAAAAGATGGAAAAATATTCCATGCTCATGGATCGGAAGAATTAACATAGTTAAAATGTCCATGCTACCCAGAGCAATCTACACTTTCAATGCCATCCCGATCAAAATACCGATGACATTTTTCAGAGAACTGGAACAAGCAGCCCTTAAAGTTGTGTGGAACCAGAAAAGGCCCCGAATCGCCAAGGAATTGTTGAAAAGGAAACACAAAGCCGGGGGCATCACGTTGCCGGATTTCAAGCTATACTACAAAGCTGTGATCACAAAGACAGCATGGTACTGGCACAAAAACGGACACATAGACCAGGGAACAGAACAGAGAACCCAGAAATGGACCCTCGGCTCTTTGGGCAACTAATCTTTGACAAAGCAGGAAAAAACATCCAGTGGAAAAAAGACAGTCTCTTCAATAAATGGTGCTGAGAAAATTGGTCAGCTACATGCAAAAGAATGAAACTTGACCACTCTCTCACACCATACACAAAGATAAATTCCAAATGGATGAAAGACCTTGATGTGAGACAGGAATCCATCAAAATCCTAGAGGAGAGCATAGGCTGCAACCTCTTTGGCATCAGCCACAGCAACTTTTTTCATGACACCCAAAGGCAAGAGAAACAAAAGATAAAATGAACTTGTGGGACTTCATCAAGATAAAAAGCTTCTGCACAGCCAAGGAAATAGTCAAAAAACTAAGAGGCAGCTCACGGAATGGGAGAAGATATTTGCAAATGACACTACAGATAAAAGACTAGTGTCCAAGATCTACAAAGAACTTCTCAAACTCAAAACACATGAAAGAAATAATCAAATCAAAAAATGGGCAGAAGATATGAACAGACACTTTTGCAATGAAGACATACAAATGGCTAACAGACACATGAAAAAATGTTCAAAATCATTAGCCATCAGGGAAATCCAAATCAAAACCACACTAAGATACCACCTTACACCAGTTAGAATGGCAAAATTTGACAAGGCAGGAAACAAATGTTGGAGAGGATGTGGAGAAAGCCGATCCCTCTTACACTGTTGGTGGGAATGCAAGTTGGTACAGCCACTTTCGAAAACAGCGTGGAGGTCCCTTAAAAAGTTAAAAATTGAGCTACCCTATGACCCAGCCATTGCACTACTGAGTATTTACCCCACAGATACAGACGTAGTGAAGAGAAGGGCTATATGCACCCCAATGTTCATAGCAGCATTGTCCACAATAGCTAAATTGTGGAAGGAGCCGAGATGCCCTTCAACAGACGACTGGATTAAGAAGATGTGGTCCATATATACAATGGAATATTACTCAGCTATCAGAAAGAAAAATTACCCGACATTTGCTGCAACATGGACAGGACTGGAGGAGATTATGCTAAGTGAAATAAGTCAAGCAGAGAAAGACAATTATCATATGGTTTCACTCATTTATGGAACATAAGAAATAGCAGGAAGATCAGTAGTAGAAGGAAGGGAAGAATGAAGGGGGGGTAAAGAGAAGGGGGAATGAACCACGAGAGACTGTGGACTCTGGGAAACAAACTGAGGGCTTCAGAGGGGAGGGGGGCAGGGGATTGGGATAGGTCGGTGTTGGGTAATAAGGAGGGCACATATTGCATGGTACACTGGGTGTTATACGCAAATAATGAATCATGGAACCCTACATCAAAAACTAAGGATATACTGAATGGTAACTATCATAACATAATAAAAAATTATTATTAAAAAAAAGAAAATGTATGAGGTAGCCAATGAAATGAAAAAGATAGACATTGTTTTGCCTGGAGAAAACAACAACAACGAAAAAGAACTATTGGGGTGCCTGGATGGCTCACTCAGTGAAGCGTCTGCCTTTGGCTCAGGTCATGATCTCTGGGTCCAGGGATCGAGCCCCACATCGGGCTCCCTCCTGAGCAGGGAGTCTGCTTCTCCCTCTGCCTGACGCTCCCCCGGATTGTGCTCTCTCACTCTCTCTCTGGCAAATAAATACAACATTTTTAAAAAGACTAGTAACCCAATTAAGAAAAAAGGCAAAAGATTTGAACAGAAACTTCACCAAAGAAAATACACAGATGGCAAATAAACACATGGAAAAGATGCTCAATTGATTAGTCATCGATGAAATACAAATGAAATCCACAATGAGATACCACTGCAAACCTATTAGAATTACTAAGATTAAAAAGGCTGGGGGCACATGGGTGGCTTGGTTGGTTAAGTGTCTGCCTTCAGCTCAGGTCATGATCTCAGGGTCCTGGGATCAAGTCCCTGCACTGGGCTTTCTGCTTAGCAGGGAGTCTGCTTGTCCCTTCTCTCTGCCCCTCCCCAACCACCACTTGTGCATTCTCTCTCTCTCTCAAATAAAAAAACAAAATGTTTATTTTTTTAAAAAGATTTTATTTATTTATTTGACAGAGAGACAGCCAGCGAGAGAGGGAACACAAGCAGGGGGAGTGGGAGAGGAAGAAGCAGGCTCCCGGCAGAGGAGCCCGATGTGGGGCTCGATCCCAGGACTCTGGGATCATGCCCTGAGCTGAAGGCAGACGCTTAACGACTGCGCCACCCAGGCGCCCCAAAAAACAAAATCTTAAAAAAAATTAAAAAGGCTGATTATACCAAATGTTGGCTAGGACGTGGAAGAACCAGAACTAGTACATTACTGGTGGGAATGTCCAAATGATGCGAGTACTTTGGAAAATTCTTTTTTCTTTTTTTCTAAAAAATTTTTAGATTTGTTTCATTTTTTATTGAAGTACGATCGACATACCAGATTATAGTAGTTTCAGGTGTATGACATAATGATTTGATATTTGTATATATTGTGAAACGACCACCACAGTAAGTCTAGTTAATACCTATAACCATACATAGTTATGGAATTTTTTTCTTGTGATGAGAAATTTTGGCAATTTCATAAAAACTTATTATATACCCATTGTATGATCCAACCATTCTACTCCTAGGTATTTATCCAAGAGATATGAAAGCATATGTCCAAGGACTTGTACATGGATATTTATAGTAACTTCATTTGTAATAATCAAAAACTGAAAAGAACTCAAATGTCCATTCACAGATGAATGGATAAACAAATTCTGGTACATTCATACAAAGTAATAATATTCAGCAATAGAAAAGAATGAACTTTTGTTACATACAACAACATGGAAGAATCTCAAAATAATTATTCTGAATGAAAAAAGCAGACAAAAATGACTATATACCTTATGATTCCATTTGCATAAAAATTCTAGAATATGCAAATTCATGTATAGTGACATAAAGCAGGTCAGAGGTTTTTGAGAGATGGAATGGGGGAGGGAGGGACTACAAAGGGACACCAGGAAACTTTTGGGGGTGATGGATATGTTCACTATCTTGATTGTGGTGATGATTTCCTGGGAATACACATAAGGCAATAATTATCCAATGATGCATCTTTAATATGTACAGTTTATTTTGTGTCAATCATACCTCAATAAAGCTGCCTAAAAAGTATTTTTAAAAGTGATTACAGTCAACAACACTGTATTATATTCTTCAAAGTTGCTAAGAGATTAGACCTTAAATGTTCTCACCACAAAAAGCGATGGTAATTATGTGAGGTGATGCAGGTGTTAGCTAATGCTTTGGAGTTAATCATATTGCAATATATAAATGTATCAAATCACCATGTTACACGTCTTAAACTTACACAATGTTATGTCAATTATATCTCAATAAAAAATAAAATAAATTTCAAATGGGAGAATAAGGACATTGGACATTCTGGAGGGAATTAAGGGAGATCGTAGGATGAGACAGTATTAGAATCTCTATGGAGGGCCATGTATGAGTTGGAAAACAAAACATTTTGTTGTATTGCCATGATTTCTTTGCAGTTACAACATTTAATTTTTTTAAAGAATTTATTTATTTATTTGACAGAAAGATAGCACACGGAAGCAGAGTGGCAGGCAGAGGGAGAGCGAGAAGCAACCTCTCTGCTGAGCAGGGAGCCCAACGCAGACTATGACCCCAGGACCCTGGGATGATGACCTGAGCCAAAGGCAGATGCTTAACCGGCTGAGCCACCCAGGTGCCCCGAGGCATAGGGTTTTTTTTTTTTTTAAGATTTTATTTATTGATTTGACAGAGAGAGAGGCAGCGAGAGAGGAAACAGAAGCAGGGGGAGAGGGAGGGGGAGAAGCAGACTCCCCGCTGAGCAGGGAGCCCGATGTGGGGCTCCATCCCAGCACCCTGGGATCATGACCTGAGCCGAAGACAGACGCTGAACGACTGAGCCCCCCAGGCGCCCCCGGGGCATAGTTTTTAATATTAACACAGTTCATTTTCAGAGAAAATTTCCTGCATCTATTTTTCTGTTGTTCCAGATCATATGCATGGGTTTTGTTTTTTAAGTCAAACAATAGAGTAAGGTAAAAAGTGAAAAGAACCGTCGTCTTCTGTCCGTGCTCCACCCTGATCTTGTCCGTAGGCATTGCCGTCATTACAGCTTCTTGCCAACTCATTCCAAAATGTTCTAAAACAGGCAGGCAGAGAGAGAAAGAATTTTTCTCTTTACTTTTGTTTTGTTCAGATGCCGATGGGATCGCATGAAACTTAGTCCACTACATGTTCTTCCACCGCCTAATGTACCTTAATTTCTTTGACTAGTCACTCATCCATGGATATTTAAGTTCTTTCTAGCTGTTTGCTATTTCAATATTGCCATGCACATTCTTTTTTTTTTTTTTAAGATTGATTGATTGATTTGACAGAGAGAGAGCGCACAAGCAGGGGGAGCAGTAAGCAGAAGGAGAGGGAGGCAGAGGGAGAGGCGGAAACAGGCTCCCCGCTTAGTGGGAAGCCCTATGCGGGGCTGGATCCCAGGACCCTGGGATCACGATCCGAGCTGAAGGCAAGCACTTCACCAGCTGAGCCACCCGGGCGCCCCTGCCGTGAACATTCTTAAACGAGGTTTGCTGTACTTGTGAGCATGTATTTGTAGGAAGAAAAGTCACCAAATGGGTAGCAGGGTGGTAGGGAGTGATTAAGCCTCTGACTGTTGGGCCCAAAAAGGCGGCCGAGATTGGCATTCCCACTGTAACGGTTTGGAGAGGAACTAGAGATTTCCCCACACCCTGGCCAACACGGGAAGGTGAATAATGCTCTCCTCACGTGTGTTCTTCACCTTTGAGTGAGGTCGGACATTTTCTTAGGTTTTACTGGACACTTGTGCTTCTTTAAAGAAGTACTTTGCTCGAGTGAAAATGAAGGGCTCCATATGCCACTTCAGGGGACTTCAGGGGACCACAGCTATTATAGTAAATGAAATACACTTCTATGTTCCTTGCACTTAAAAAAAAAAAGAAAACTTTTCTATTGCTACTACAAGTGTTAAACGTTTCAAGATAAGAACAATAGAAATACAGTTTTCTGGCATTTAGAAAATAGACCGATGATCTGTAATGTGCCACGGGCAGTAAAACATATGGTGGGAATTAAGATTTTCAGAGGGATAGAAAGGATGGCTTGTTTCTTTCACTGGCTAAAAGGTTATGACCCACATGCACCACGTGACCTGTCAGGACCCTACTGACCCACCAATTATCCTGTGGAAAATGAACTCACTAACTCTTCCTAACTTTCGCCCAAATCTGCAGCTCCTGCTGTGTTCCCCATTGCTGTTAAAGGCATCACGTCCACCCGGGCCGGCCCCGCTAGAAATCAGGAGGGGGTGGCACCCTCTCTTTCTCTGCACTCCCCCCCACCCCGCAGCTGCTGCCCGCCCTCACCTCCTTCCCAGGGTCTTTGTGAGGAAAACACGGTGCCCTGTCTAGAAGTGCCTGGCAACGTCGTCCGGCAGGCAGTGGTCGGGAGCAGAGATCTCATGTTTGCCTTTTCCAGCTTTTGCTTTATCCATGAGCTCTAGCCCCAGCCAGCCGCCACCACCGCAAACCCCGAAAGACGACAACAAAATTGTCTGAAGCCATGCCCTCTCCCCAGTGATCTGTGGCTTTCCACACTGTCTACTGAAGGCCGCTGCCCCACTTGCTATCCTGTCTACCTGGGGGAATGGGTGTAGAGGACACTTACCTTTCACTAGGCAGGAATAATGGAGCTGTCCATGTGGAACGTATTCATTGAAAAATACCCTAATCTTTTTACTTTCTAAATAGAAAGGATGCTAATGATTTCTTCTCTTCTTACAGATCGGTATTGTTATTTTAAACTTTGGTTTGGAAGGAAAATGGGATGGAATGCTCTTCGAAAGGTTTTAGAGGGGAGGTCATATGAAGGCAAAGGCAGAATGTCTACATGGTGGCGGGAAGTGAAATAAAAATCCATAGTCACCACGTCCTGAGCGAGTTATAGGTCATCAGTATCTCCCTCACCACAAAGCATATTTCTGGCCCAGGTCTCCTACCACCTTCTGTTGGAGGGGGATGCTCAGAGACTAAAATTCACTTGAATTTGTCTACGATCCTCAGCAAAACATAATTAAGAACATAAATGGACTGCTTCTAAAAATAATATTGTGCGTTTCAAAACAAAATATTATGAGGTTTGGATTATCTGCTGTTTCAGATTATCTCTGCCACTGCTCTAGAGGGTCGAATTTCCTCTGCAGCTCTGTAGCCCTTGAAAACATGTGTTTAGTTATAAACATAGGTTCCCCTGGGGAACCTCCAAATAGGAATGTTTCTCTCGTTTGGGAGTGAGAAATGCATCTATTTCCTTTGACACAGAGGACAGGCTTAATGCTTGCCAATTTGCAGATAATTTCAAAATGTGTTCTGCCCCCCATGCTTTCACCAGTTAGCAGAAATTTTTCTAGCACCTTTGTCCATGAGCGTGAGTCAACTCAAGAAGTTTAGTTCTTAGCTACTGGTCTGGGCCGTACTTTAAAGTGTTAAAAAATGAAAAGTACTTTTGAAATTAGAAAAGTAGCGAATCCCTCTCACTTGAGCCCATTCTCCTGCAACACCCAGTCCCTTCTCCAGGGACAACTGATGTTAGTGATTTCTTACGAAGACTTTTAGAAATAACCTAGACATGTACGTGCACAAATGTGTATATTTATCTCTCCTTTTTTTTTTTTACATAAATGGGAACATATTATTGACATTGTCCTTCATTATTTTTCACTTGTTACATCTTGGAGATTGTTCCATATCAAGAGCTCAATCAGTTGATCTATTTTATCTTTTTTTTTTAAAGATTTATTTATTTATTTATTTGACAGAGATAGAGACAGCCAGCGAGAGAGGGAACACAAGCAGGAGAAGTGGGAGAGGAAGAAGCAGGCTCCCAGCGGAGCAGGGAGCCCGATGTGGGGCTTGATCCCGTAACGCCAGGATCACCCCCTGAGCCAAAGGCAGACGCTTAACGACTGTACCACCCAGGCGCCCCGATCTATTTTATCTCTAACAATATCATAGTATTTCGCTGTGTGACTATACATTCATTTACAGAACCGGTCCTTATTCTAGATATACAGGTTGTTTCCAGGTTCCTTTCCGATTACAGGCAATACTGCCATAAAACATCACACGTCTCTCTTTTAAAAAGGGAAGTGTAGAAGATACACAAAAGTAGAGAAAACAGCACAATGATCTCCTATGTTCTGAACATCCAACTTTCTAATGGTAAACAACTCACAGGCAAAGGTGTTTTGTCTATATTGTTCCACTGCTCTAACCGGACTATTTTGAGGGAAATTTCCTCCATCAATATTTCATTGTGTATCTATAAAGATAAGGGCTCTTTAAAAACGTCACATACCATTACCATACCTAAAAAATTAACAATACTTTCTTTTTTAAAGATTTTATTTATTTATTTATTTGAGATAGAGAGAGAGAGAGAGAGAGCGGGAGTGGGGGCAGTGGGAGAGGGAGAAGCAGGCTCCTCACTGAGCAGGGAGCCCGCTGTGGGGCTCGATCCCAAGACCCCGGGATCATGACCTGGGCCAAAGGCACACGTTTAACCGACTGAAACGCCCAGCTGCCCCAACAATACTTTCTTGATATCAATAACGTGCTGTCGGTGTTCCATTTCCCCTATGGACAGTTGTTTACAGATAATTTGTTAAAAATCAGAATCCAAATAAGGTCCACAAGATTATATTTGATTGACATGCCTCTTAAGTCAACCTCTTAAGTTTCATTTAGAACTCTGGCCCTCCCTTTTCTTCCTAGTAATTTATTTGTGGGCAAGACTAGGTTGTCTTATCTACAGTATCGCACGTTCTGGGTTTTGCTGACTGCATTGTGTGGTGTTGTTGAACGCGTTCTCTCTCTTCCTTGTATTTCCTGCAGACTGGTGGTTTGATCAGGAGACTTCATTAGACTCAGGCTTAATGCTTTGGCAAGAGCACTCCCTAGACGCTGTTGTGCACTTCCCTCAGGAAACCATAAACGTTCTTCTATATAGGTGGGAGTGTGACTGTTGGATAAATTCCTCTAAGTGAGATTGCATGTGCCATCTTTTCATTTTACCAAATTACCAATTGGCTTCCACAGAAACACCTGAAATAAATATGACTCTCTCTTTCCCCATACCAACACTGCTTTATCAAGCTCTTCTTAGTCTTTGCCAATCTGGTACATGAAAAATGTGATCTTGGGGCTCCTGGGTGGCTCAGTGGGTGAAGCATCTGCCTTTGGCTCAGGTCATGATCGCAGGGTCCTAGGGTTGAGCCCCACATCGGGCTCCTTGCTCAGTGAGGAGCCTGCTTCTCCCTCTGACCCTCCCCGCTCTTGTGCTCTCTCTCTCAAATAAATAAATAAATACAATCTTTACAAAAAAAGAAAAATGTGATCTTGTCAAGGCTTAATACAATCTAGATTTGACTAGAACCTGATTTCATATTGCTGCAGCCCAATCTCTTTCTTCACTAGCTTTCTTCATTAGCTCACACGAGTACGCTATTGTAGGTCAATGTAACTGTGGTAACATTAGAATTTCTCACTAGAGCGTCAGCTCCGTGCCAAGTACGTGCAGGGATCCAGCGATGACTTGAACTCTGAGCTTCCAGTGGGGAAGGGAGGTGAGACACTAATTTACAATGCAGTCAAAATGCAGCAGAAGAAGCAGTCACTTGCACTGGAGGGATCAGAAAGAGGTGGCATTTCAAAAGGGCCTTGAAGAATGGCTCTGGCTCCGAAAGGCAGAGGCGGAGATGAGGCTCCAGATGGCCGGAAGAGCATGAGCAGAGGCGGGCGATGAAGAAAACTGGCTACATAGTCAAGGAATCCTGAGCAAGCCAGTTGGGCCGTAGAGATGAAGGACCCGTGGGCAATCCAAGGGACCACAGACTTGGGAAGCATAGAAAACCGAGCTAATGAGCCTAGTTATTGATGCGACACAACATTTTGAAGGATCGAAAGGACAGATTTGCTACTGTTAAAAGTAAAAGACCAAATAGGTGATTAAAAAAAAAAAAACACAACTACAGTATCACACGGATCTTTTGTAAGAGCCATCACTTTATAACATGTTACCATTGAATCTTCTCTTGATGGTCTTCAGGGATAATTTTAGGTGCATTTAAAGGTTGTGTGCATAAACACAATTTCTACAGTGTTCTGCCTAGCCTGGCGAGGAAAAGAACCAGAGGAAGTCCCGTTTCTTCTTTGCTTCATCGGAGCTGATGGCATGGAGGCACGGAGGGGTTTTGCTTGTTTGTTTGCTTTTAATTACAGTTTAGAGTAACAAACAACTCTTGAGGGACATTTTCAGAATTCTTAATAATCACATCAAATTACCAGCCTCAGTGAATGTTTCCACATTGTGACTGGGGAGAAGAGATGCCATTCATCTTCCAAAAAGCTGGGCTTCTGCGAATGGCAAGCTACAACAATAATCAGCATTTTCTGCTGCCAGGTATTAAGATTCACGTCAAATAAGTATCCTTTGAAGCAATGCTGTCCAACAGAACTTTCTGCAACGGTGGAAGTCTGTATCCTCACTGTGCAATACAGAAGCAACTGGTTACATGTAGCTATTGGGTCTTTGAAATGTGGCATGTTGCTTAATCTTCATTAATTAAACTGTAAATATAAAATAGCCTCACGTGGCTAGTGGCATGGCTTTGAACTAAATGTGCTTATTCACTTTCCCCTGAAAGATGACGTTATGGATGAAAATAACATACACCAATCCAACACGGAGCGCACAAAACGTTGTCGTGTTGCTGCTATAATGAGGGCGAGATGCAGTCTGGAGCAACAGAACTTTTCACACTATGAAAATTTCATGTACTGTCAGAGGCAATGGTAATTTACTTCTCTATGCAGAGTTTACTGGGTCCTATTCTTCTAATGAAAGCAAGCATGCCTATGTTGTACAACACACTTTTAAATACAGGTAAGAAAAGATTCAAACTCTTAAGGGGCAATAATCAAACTATGGCCCCTCCTGCTAAATTCTTTGACTTGAATGGAGCTGGATTTTCTTTTTCTCCACAGGTCTCGACGTCTCTAACCCCTCTGAATGCTTCATGCGGTGGAAATATGCCTTAAGTTACTAACCAAGTGACTCTTTCGCAGGACTTTTTAAAATGGAATTTCGGATTCATTAGAACAAAAGGATGCACTTTTCTCGACCTTGGGAGCTCGTGACCATTGGGAGGTGAAAAGAGTAGTGACACTAAGGAAAACTATTGTCCAGAAAAATAAGCCTCTCCAAGGGGCACCAGGAATCCACAATAAAATCCCTGTTTCCAAGAAAATCCAGGCATTTCCATCAAAAAAGCCTGGAAAGATAAATAGAATGTCCTTAAAAGCCACAGGTTTTTAATAATACAAAATGTCTAAGTCCAGGGTAAACAAAGAGCTAAGAAAAACTAACATCGACTAACTCGAGTTTCTCAAGACCCAGGTCGTGACCTAGAGGCTGATCACAAGGTATTTGCAAAAGAGCTGCTTTTCCTGCGCCTGCGATGAGTTTATTTTGTGGAACTTACTTGGCTACAGAACGCGAGGACTGCACAGAAATTTTCAAGCCAGGTGAATTACAATGACTCTGTCAGTTCGCAACAATGAGAAATGGGATTTGGGGGCTCGTTTAAAAAGCGGCGTCCGTGCCTTCCGTCTAACCACCCAAATGAACTGGACTGATTTGTTGAATCCAGAGTTAACACTTACTTTCCTCTTGTTATCCTGATACAGGAGTTCCTTTCTCACCTGATTTCCCAAAAGTGATTAGTGAGGCTTTTCAAAATGTGATGAATTCTTTGCCTTCGATGCTTTCTGAAGAAGCTATTTCAGTATAGTTCTTTCCGATTTCCCCCCTCTGGGAGGCAGAAGTCACCAGATCTCTTTCCTTTGTTGCACGACTTGCTGCTATACCACATCCTTTCTCAGACCGGCTGACTTCCAGGAACTAACCTGTGGTTTTGAAAACAGACTGTTTTCCATAGCAGGCTCTATTAGTTATTATTGACATTATTCATGTATTCTGAAGGTGTGCCCAAGGGCTTTTACAATGAGCTACTAAAAAAAATCAAAGAGCAATAAACAAAAACCAGGAGTCTTGCTCAACCACCTAAATGTTAATTCATGTGTTTTTGTACTTAGCATTTTGTTCACTGAGGTAGTCTCTGAAAATGTTAAAAGCAAGAACAAAATTAATTTCCCATGGTCCCCGAAGTGTTTTTTTTTTTTGCATGATATTATAAATAATTCAAGGATATGTCATTTTTCTTTTTAAAGTTCTGTTAAGTAACAGCCCCTGAGAATGAAGCTGTCACTACACTATTCTACACTGGGACTAGCTTTGCAGACTTTTTAGTCTTTATCCAACAATAGGTGAAACCATCCTCTTTCAGACTTGAGTATTTATTTAATGTAAACTATTTTGATTTTTTAATGATTTCGAATAAATTATGTAGGCAGGCAAAAAAAATCATTAAAGAGCAGTCTCGCATCATGCTTGTTAGAAGAACAGGTTGAGGTCAAGTTTCACAGCCATCTCCACTTTGAAACTTAATATATAAAAGCCGGGTTTTTTTTTTTTTTTAATACGAAATCAAGTATGTTTTGGGCTTAAGTGGGAAACATTTCAACATTTCAACTATGGTCAAGCTCTCCACTTTGAAATAGAAGGACCCGAGGAAAGAGCAGTGGCTAGTTTGCCGCTGAAAGAAAGAATCTTTGTGAGATGTTACTGCTGTCCCTTTGGCTGAAACGATGACCTGCGCTAATCCTAAAGGTCAAGCTGGTAACAATGCTTTCTGAGTAGCGCGTTTTAACATCATTAAAAAAAATCTTTAAAACGAAAAGGCTAAACCCAACCTCTTCATACCGATAATTGTACAACTTCAATTTTGCTAATTACACATTTCTCCTCAAGAATTCAGCGGTATGTAGGAATTCTAATAAGTGTGTGTGATCCTTAAAGAACTTAAGCTGTTGTTGGCGTGGGGAAGCATTTAGAAAACAATGTAAATGCTTAACCAAAGGCGTGAACAAGGTACAGCGGGGAGAGGAATCCACTTGAACTCTGAGCTCTCCAATTTTAAATTTCTACAAAGGGTAAATGNTTTTTTTTTTTTTTTTTTTTTGCAAATTCGACATGAGAAAACATGGCATTTGGCAGAGAAGAGAAACACTTGATAAAATGTGTATTAGGGTCCAGGAGGGGGAGCCGAGACCAAGTTGTCACGGACTCAGGTGAATTGCTACCTAGCTGCTCCTCTGAGGCCCTGGTTCTAGAGCGCAGCTGGGGGGGTGGAGAGGTGGTGACGCCTGTGGGGCTGGAATCATGGTTCCTCCACTTAATTAACCGTTGTGTGGTTTTTGGCGGTTAAATAACTTTTGTTTCCTCAATTGGAAAGTGGGGAGATGGTAAAAAGATCAGCTCGTAGGGCTGCTGTGAGGATTTTATGACTTCGTATACGAAGCGAAAGCGCTTAGAAGCATGCCTAGCACGTAACACATATTCAATACATGTTCGCTGTTACTACAAGATGAATATGGAGCGAACCCCTTACTAATGGCGATGGCTTGATGACCTGGAAACATTGGCAAAGCAATATTAACAGCTAACAGCCACATTGTGGATGACGAATAAGAAAGAGGGAGACAGGGTAACTGGTGCTATTAATAGAATGGTCGGTGCCAGAAGGCAGCACAAATCCCCTAAGCCTGTGTGTCCAATATGGTCGCCACTAGCCACCTGTGCTATTGAGCTCTTGAAATGTGTTTAGTCTGAGATGAGATGTGCGCACGTATAAAATACACCTGGGATTTGCAAATCTTAACACCAAAAAAGTAAAGCATCTCCTTCATAGTTTTTATGTTGATTACATGTTTAAATGATTATATTTTGGATATTTTGGGTTAAATATAATACACTATTGAACTTCACCCTATCTTAAAACTCTTGTCATGTGGCTACAAGAAAGTTTTAAATTACGTGTGTGGCTTGTATTATCTTTCTATTGGACGGCACTGTTCAAAAGTGTGAAAGGAACCAACTGTCCCCGTCCTTAAACTCTTTCCCATTAAGTTTCTCACTGGTGGGCAAACCACCATGTGATTCTGTTCCAGAAAATTCTATTTCCCTCCCTCTCAGAATCTCTGAAGGAAGCCACATTCTTTCTCTCTCTGTTTTTTAAAAGATTTTATTTATTTATTTGAGAGAGAGAGGGAGGGAGGGAAGGGAGGGAGAGGGAGCAAAAGAGAGCACGAGGCAGGGGAGAGACAGAGGGACAAGCAGACTCCGGCTGAGTAGGGATCCCCGACACAGGGCTTGATCCCAGGACCCTGAGATCATGAACTGAGATGAAGGCGACACTGAACCGACTGAGCCACCCAGGAGCCCCAGGAAGCCACATTCTATCACTGATACTAACGCTGTGATTCACTCCGATTTACTAATCCAAATGTGCCCACCATGGCTTTGCTCCGTCTCCTGTGTGGTGAGAACCGAGATTTCTGAAACGGTGCTGAGTGACAGGCCTCGCCTGGAGCTCAGGTTTCATCATGTCCGATTACTCGTCCTCTCAGAACCTCAGTTCATCATCCAGAACAGAAGGGTAACGCTAATGATGGCCTATGTCATAGGGCCATGGTGTAAGATATTTATATTAAGTATTTAGAGCAATGCCTGGCACATAGTAAGCCCTCAGTCGATGTTACAGATTCTTTATCCTATCTTTGCCTGAAGTGTCTTTGGAGGTGGAGGGCTCTGAATTATTAAATCTGTTTTGAGTTTAGGTGAAAAATCTACCCAGGCTATTCTGCTGATGAGTGATGAAACTACAGAACCACCAAAGATGTAGCATTCCGGCTTCTGGTCTCCCCTGTTTGAGGGAACCGATGGAGGAGAGAGCGCAGCGACAGCCATCTCTCGGGGGCCAGATGGGAGCGAAGAGTGGGCTTCATGAGTGCGAAGCGCACAAAGGACAGGGATGGGTGGCATTTGTAGGTCCCGTTTTCTGCCAGTGGAAATAGGGATAACTTCAACCATCTACCTCCCAGGTGTCGGGTAAAGATCAGACAAAATAACGTATGTCTACTGATGTGCTTTGAAAACTGTCCCGCTCTGGAGCAGAGCCCATGAGTCATTATTCTCTAAATGCCCAAGTTCACAATTTAAACAAAATGGAATTCAAGTGCCATGCCGGTTCAGAGGAGGGGGAGCTCACCGTGTGCTGATTTACCAGGAAGGCTTTCTGCAGGAGGTGTTACCCGAAATGGGCCTTAAAGAGAGAGGAGAGAGAACCAGGGGCCATTGATCGGTGCAAATGGCTGCCAGTCACATGTCCTTGTCATGAGGTGAAGTATGAATCCACTTCAGACACAATCATAGTCAAAGGGGTTCCCAGAATCTTTCTGCTGACTTGCATGAGGTAAAATGCACCCTGAATGCTCGCTCGCGTGGAGTATTTTCCTATATGGCAGGTCTCTGGGGAATAATTCCACATGAATCCCTGATTTACTGCACTCTTTGCGACCAAATGGTTTGTGTTAACTTTTATACCCACAAAAGGGGAACATTTTGGGCTGATTATTGAATACTTAAATGTAATAAAGCCCCTCAAATTTATGAGAAATTGTAATTCAATCAATAAAGCAAGCGCACGGAAATAAAGAAAAAAGTTCATGACAGAGATAAAAAGGCAAAGTCTCCATTAATTCTCCACACACTGCCTCAGCTCTCTCTCCAGAGGTAACTAATTCATTATTACTATTATTGCAGTTAAAAGGAAGACCAGGAAGAAGGGTGGGGGTTGGGGGGGGAAGGAAGAACATAAAGGAGGGGGAAGGAGATAAAGAGCAAAGATTTATGGAGTGGGAAGAGACCTCAGAGGTAATCTAGTAAGTGATTTGCTTAAATGTCATTCAGCTAGTTAGTGACAGAGCACAGACTGAACCTGAAATCTCCCGACCCTCTCTCTCTCCAGGTCCCTTCCGACACCACCACATGGTTTGGGGAGAGGGGGCTGACAAGAGCAGTCAGTGGAAAGGGTAAGGCCCAAAATCCCAGCCCCAGTCTTCTTAGATTCCCACCCCCTCCCCCTCTTTGAGATGCAAAACCCTCTCTCTTACACTTTGAACTGGCTTCCCTTAATCTTCTCCTACCCCTTTCTATTCCAAACCACCAAAAGGAACTTCTCTGTGAGCTGTCTAAATCTTTACAGAGAAACTCCCTCCAGTGATCTTTATTTACTAGGGGAACATCGCTTGATCTCTCAGTTATATATTTTTCGGCAGAGTTAAAGAATTGCTCGTGTTATCTAGTACCTTCCATACGGTTTTTGGTCTCTAGTAAACACTTAGTGTTGAAATAGAATTTACCAAGTGGAAAAGAGCTGGCATTTCTGATATCCCCCAACGCAAATATTCGACCCAGTCGCTAGACCAACAATGGAAGTGTGAACGCGCTCCGAAGCGGGCTCGTAAAACTACAAAGTTGAAGATGTTTCCACCATCACAGAGTTTACAATCTAGTTGGGCGGATGGACAAAGCTCAATTATCCATAATGGCCTCAGCAAAGATGTGATAATACCTCATCTCATTAGCATGTTAGCATATGCTATAAAATATGATAATTTTAAACTCAGATGAACGCTTTTTATTCTTTTCCTCTATAAAAGGCTGGGGTGGGGATCCAATTCATGACATTCCTATACAACAATGGGGACACTGTTTCCACATTGCTCATTCCAAAAGGCATTTCTGAAAGCTAGAGATAGATGCCTTTTAGAAAGTAGACCACATTTTCTGGCACAATACTTAATTTATTCTCCTTTGATGACATGCCTGGTGGAATGAAGGAAATGGGGGGGGGCGTTCCATAAAACCTGATGAGGCAGAATTATAACACAGATGGTATAACAGTTTATACAATATTAACAGCTCTTTTAATGTCAAGCTAGTCCATATAAAGGCATCAGAGAGAGAACGAGCTGTGTTTCTGCCTTTTAACTATATAGTTGAAGAAAAATGTGAGAAGCAATGAACCCGTCAGGAACATTTCAGTTTGCAGGTTATGACTTTCAACGTGAAGCTGCCTTTGGATGGTCGAATGGTCATTATCTGCTATCGTGATTTGGGATCCCAGTCTGGAGCCGGGGTGTGGGGGGTAGTGGCGAGAAAGCATGTACCCATTTCCCCGTGCGACAGCCAGGTTCCCTGGAACACTTGAGTAGGAGGCCGGTGGTTGATGTGTCTTTGCAGCCGGTAGAATCAGATTGTAGTTGAAGTCCGAGGAGGACTAGATGGTGACGTTTTTGATAGCACCAGTCTCCCCAAACCCTCTTCCAGGGGCTTGCTTGTACCCCTGGTGCTCCAGATTTGGGCAGTAAGAAGTCAGGATCTTGGGAAGGAGTCTGGAAAACAGGCCCAGGCCATCAGCAGCAAAGAGCAAAGAAGGAAGAGCCTGGGTCCAGTGCTCCGAAGTGCCACTGCCTTGTGACGGCTCTGCCACTTTACAGACATTACCTCATTTTAACCTTGGCAACAACAGTCCCCCCACCCCCTGCCCCAGGACAATCAAGCTCAGAAATATTTCAAGGACGACTTAAGTTTCTTTCAAAATTGACCAAAACAGTGGGGGCGTCTCAGGCAAGTTATTGCGGGGGGGGGGGCTCAGTTTCCTCATCTGTAAAATGAAGTGATTAGGTTAGATGCCCACTAAGGACCTTGCCGACCTAAAATAGGGGCTCCAACTATTCTTGAAGAGCTACCCTGCTATGTCATTTCAAGCTTTAATGCTGTGACGCACCGTAGTTCATCATAAACTTAGTGTAAGAATTAGGATGTAAGAATTTGACCAGGAGTCAGGCGGAATGAAAGGCAAATTGGGATTTGGGACGTTCCCCCCCCCCAACCCAGGAATTGTGCCAATCTGTCAAATACTAGCGTTAACTTCTGAGGCTGCAAATATATGATAGTATTAAAGCCAACAGAAATAATTTTAGAATTAATTTGCCAAGAGCTTTAGATCTTAAATATTAAGACTTTGGCGTAAACTTGTAACTTTGTTGCTGGAGTTTCATCAAGTACAGAGATTAGGTTAAGAATGGTGGGGTTTGAATTGTAAATGAAATAGTTGAAATTGCAAGAAACCCAGGAGCTGTAGAGCAAAACAAGTGTAAACAGGACACTTTGTTAAGGAACCAACATATAACATGTATTCCCTTAACTTGTACACTTAAATTTCTGACACAGAAGTAAAAATCAAGTAAATGTATGTCATCCCCTCCCCTCCACCCAGCAGATTTTAAAGATGTTATAAACTCCTATTTAAAGAAGAGCCTTTTGAAGCTTAATGAAGAGGGGGTAATTAGTTGAGTGGGACTAGGGCAAATCAAATTTGGTCTTGCTTTTGTTAGGTGGTTAACCAAACGGATGGGGTCTATTTCATTTCTAGTTTGTTGATTATCCCTAGACATTTGATTTTTTGAAAATAATTTGGGTTGAGGAATAAATATAAATAAATAAATAAATAAATAAACAGAAGGAATACTACATCTAGTAACTAATAAAAGATGTAACATCCAAATACACTGATACGTAACACGACGTCGGAAGAATAAGTGTATTTCTGACAACTGAAAAAACGTGATTAAAATGTGCAAAGGAAGAAAACAAATTTTATTTCAGATCCAATTAAAGAAAGCCTCAAATAGTGTAATCAGATCTGCAGGTTGTTGACATTTGCAAGGTGTTCTGTCTTACTCTGAAGAAGCTACTTACTACTGTTCGTCAAGATCTAGCGGTTTCCATGCTTTTGTTTAAAGGATCTTTAAAGCAAAATTGCTAATGAAATAAATATGGAAGGATTTACAGATTAGTCAAGTATTACATTCTAAAAATATATTTTAACCCTAGATATTCACTAGGATTATTTGTCTTGCTGTTTCTCCAAAATCAACAAGCAGACTCTATATTTAAAATGGCTTTGTTTGTTAGCCTCGATATCCTCCAAGGAAACACTGAACTTTGGTCTATTTAATTAATTAGAAAAAACATAAAAAGCTTTAACATGCCGCTGTACAGTATTTTTTTGTAATACATACCAACATATCGTGTTTGCTTCTTTAACCTTGAGTTCTGGAATACTTAAAACCCATCCTGTAATAATGTTATTTAGTTCAGCAAGTTTATCAATTTGATACCTAAACAGTTTCACAAATATGCAGCCCACACGTGAATCATAACTTCCACATTTTCTCCTTGCTTTAATCTCCTCTTTTAATTCTTCAAGATGTTTTAGTAAGTAGCAGCTATGGAAATGGGGTCACTACCAGCTATAAAGGGGCCGTTTGTCTTAGTGACGTGACTCATTGTTTAAAAGTGTAGGGAGTAACGTTTCAAGTAAATTCATGAGGGCTTGCAGAAGTGTGGGATGATATGCACAGGTCACTCTTTTTCTGAAAGAATAAAAATACACACAGAGCCCCAAAGAGGGTTATAAATGATATGATTAGAAAAAATAAAACTCTGTCCTGCCATGTTTGATTTTTAAATCATGAGTCTTCCTGTTGACTTAGACATCCTTTCAAACCTTTCAAAAGTAAGCTAGATTACATTTGTTTTGAGAAAAGAAAATCTCTCTTTCATTTTGAAAGTCGATGTGCTCCGTAGGCTGTATCTGTTGAAAGATTTCCTTTGACAGGGACCGTCAGCCCTGTTATTTCGGTTGTTCCAAGCTTTCAGAGCAGTCCTTTCAGGCATCCGGGTAATTCAACACATTTCACTGCGCCTTCCTCCTCAGCATGAAGAAGGCCAGACAATAGATCTACTTCCTTCAGCAATCACAAGTCGGGAGACAGTTAAAGAGAATCTCTCCGCATAGCCGAGAACTACCAAGCTGAGGATAAACGTCATCTTTGAGGAGAGGGGAGAAAAAGAGAGGCAGAAGCTCTAAAAGAGCCACTGGGCTCTCTTTCCACATAGGTCGTAGGATATCACCAGGCTTTGGTTCAGTCACAGCAGAGAGAACATTCAAGTAATTAATTAAATTCGGGGTTTCTCACTTTCAGGGAATATTTGTGACTCAGGGCTTTTACTTTTGAATGGCGACAATTTCAAATAGCACACTTCCTAGTGTAAAATGATTATATAATTGGATCGTCTTTAACACCACGATCTGCTTGCTTTGGAAGCAAATGGTGTGGCGACACGGTTTTGGACGTTGTGTTCCATATCATGACTAGTTTCACGTAGAAATGTATAATGGAGCCAAGATGGACAAATTTAATCAGAAAAGTAATTGAAAAAAGTGATGTGTGTAAAACATTTTTGTTTTATAGCTTTTTCTTTGATTATAGTATTACAGTCTGCTAGCAATTTTATGGTTTGTAATACCAGAAGTTCCACTTCTAAGGTCACATAAACAGGAAAATCAAAGTGTTTCAAACAGAGTGTAAAAATACCTTTAACACTATTTAATCTTAATAGTGAATCACTTTAATGTCTACTGAGTCTATTCTCAAGGTAGAATTCATTTGAGAAAATTTTTTCTGCTGATGGAAGGCAGGCTCTTTTTGTATCTTCTCAATATTTGCATAAGTATTTTGTTCTAAAATATTTGACCTGTAAAAAATAGTTTGTTAGTGAGAGGAAACAGTTTTAGCGTACTATTAGGAAGCAAAGATCCCCAGAACAGTGTAATTTTAAAGCACTGCATATTAACCAATTAGTTCCATGTTGTGTTAGGGCCAACATACTTCATCTGAATTCTGCAAGATGTAATTTCATTCTATTGTAATTTAATAATTCTTGCCATTCAAAAAAGATTAACTTATCAATGAACCTAAGAAATGTTTGTAAATAACGAAACACTTATTCTTGAAGAAAAAAATCGAAGTTAGCAAAGACCAGCTTATAGAGGTAAAGCTTACTAAGGGATGAAATTTAATAAAATGTGTATTTTAAACTTATTCACGTTTCAGAAAGTCGATCCATCTCTTGCTGCCATTCGATCTTTGAATGAGATTGGGATAAATATATTTTTTACTTTTTGCATTTTTAAACCAAATTGTATTAACTGTGTATGTTCAATTAGTGAAATTTTCTGCTTCTTACCAAGGGGTACACCTTTTGAAATTGATATTTAATTCACATTGACACTATTTAGTTTTAGACGTATTGTTTATGTTATTAACTTGATTTATGTTGGCACATGCTATTGAAAAGAAATCACATTCAGAAGTTCATTGTTAACTCTAACTTTTTCCCCTTTTTTGCTGACATGTTTTCATAAGCAAATTAAGGTTTGGTAAACAAAAAGTTTCAAATTTCTTTTTTTAGGTTGACTTATCTTAATATTGTTGCCATTCAAAACAAGACTGATTCATTTTTAAAAATACCAAGTGTTGGTAAATACAAGAACGCTTTCCTTTTTCATAAGAACAAAGTGAATGAAGACCAGTATTATCTGAATCTAATGAAATTACAGTTCCTGATCTAGGATCCAAGAGCAAAATAGCATTTGAAATATTTTCTCCTTGGACCCTTCCCCATTTTGTTCAGTGAGCGTTCTCATCTGCTGGCTTTGTTTTAGGCCTCAGGGGCATGAACACTCACACATGAACACAGAACCACACAAATGTAGCACAGCACACATACTGCAGGAAGACACCAAATTTCTGATCCCAGGCAAAACTAGAGGGTAAGAGGCCTTCACTGCAAATGGAGTCCAAAAAAATTAAAGTAGTAAATACACATAGAACAAAAGCTCTATTCTAGTTGTGCAAGGAACATAATACTCTTAAATTACTTTCTGGTTTCCATGGGGACCTTTTTGTTCTAAGATACCAATCATTAGGTTTAACAGAGCCACTTAATATTATTTCTAAATCAAGTGAGATGATTTCTCAACTGGGTAAAATGTCAATTACCGGTAGTATTTTTAAAGGTGCTAAAATCCAAACTACTTGGAATCGCTGCTTTATGTGGCACAATTAAATCTAAGGTCAGTAGAGAGGAGCCCCTCCTCCCCTCTTCAGGCAGATAAAAGCTCAAAGTATCTCTCTTTTGGGGGGGGGGAATACTTTACAGGATATCTGCTTTTTGAATTCATTATGAACTCAAAATAGTGGCAAGAATTTTAAATTGCGATGAGAATTCTTAGGCTCACGAAAGGTAAGTTCTTCCTCCTTTGGGCCAGTTTTGATACCTTTCTCACACATTCTTACAGAACATCTGGGCTTCTGTGTAAGCATATGTTCTATATGACATATATAGATACACACACACACACACACACACACACACAGGCCAATCTGTTTGGGCGTAAATGATGTGCCTGGGGCTAGGAGTTGTGGCTCCTTTATTTTGCAGAATGCCTAAGTATTGTTTGTCTCACAATACTGGGAGCCGAGCAGGAGCCTGGTGGGAGCCTGGAGCCTTAAGCCCTGGGCTGTGGTCTGGGGGAGGGGACGGGGTTGCGGGGTCACAAGCTCTTAGCTTTTAGCCTCAGCATGACCACAAGTTTTAAAGCATGAAGGGATCACGTGCTTTTCTTTGAGCAGTTAGTTATTCTGACTTTTTGGGTGTGTGTGTGTGTGTGTGTGTGTGTGTGTGTGTGTATGTGTGTGAAATGCTTTGTTCTTAAGCTTTTTTTTGATTGTCTAGGTATTTTGGCTGATGATTACGGTTTTTTTTCCCAAAAGAAAAAAAAAGACAAAAATAAATTACTTCGTGTGCCAAAGTGTCCTCAGTTTTAAAATAACCAATATCTTGTACTTAATTTTACCTTGCGTTAGGCAGGTACTGAGATGGAATAAATTATTTTCGCCAGTTGGGAACTTGATCCAGACATTCTATATGTTGCAAGCCTTTAAAAAAAGTTAAGAACAAGAAAATATCCTGGTAAAGCAATCTCAAAATACCTTATTCCGGGTATTGTTCTGGCTTTAAAGGGAAGGAGGGGTGGGAGGAGGGGTAGGAGTTGGGGGGGGGGCGAGTAGGAAGACTCCGGGAGGATGTCTTGTTTAATGAACTGTTTAAAACTTTTGGAAAAATTTTAAGCTAGCGAAGTCCCTCAATATGGTATTTCCATTTGGAAGCCTCTACTTTAATATTTCACTTTGGGGGGGGGGGCTGCTTCTGCTTGTTCCCTTTTAAATGGGATGATTTCATTTTTTCCAACTCTCTTCTGTCTCTCGAACCAAGACACATAGAGTCGGAATGCCAAATTAAGACTTCGGATGATAACGAGATTTATTCGGGAACATTTTCCCAAATCAGGGTAATGGGTCTTTTTGTTCTGGTGGTGAAGAGGATGAGGATATGTTTACTCATTGACCGGGAGCTCTGGCTGCAGCTGCAGGACACAATTAATTATGCTAATAGTTTGTGAGGAGCGGATGTAACTCCCCCACCCCCCTTTTTTCGGGGGGGGGGAGAGGAGTTTGGCAAAAGGGGAAGGAGACGCCCTGGGGTCGGATCACATGATATTATCTTCGCGCCACTTTCGCAAAAACCCTTTTTTTTTACTCCAGGTTTTGCTCGAGCTCAAAGGTACTGTTCTTATCTTGCTTTAATACAATGTTTCTTAAAGTCGGGCTTAAGCTCTCTTCCTTCCCCCTCCTCTTCTTTCCACTGCTAGTGGTTACCATTAAAGGTCGAAAGTTGCATTGCAGCCGGTGCCATCACACAGGAGGGATCTGGTTGGGTGGTAAACTTAGGGCTGCGTGGTTTCCAGAAAGTACCAGACGCCCCAGGGTGGGCTGCAAGGTCTGTCTGCGTGTTTTATGTGAAGGGGAGAAATCCCACCTGTAGCGGTGACTCCTGCTGGAGAAATGAGTGTGGCTCGAGTGGCATCCACCGCTGAGTCCCCAGGGGCGCTGGCCGTTCAGGTTGGACTCCATCGCGGGCCAGGGGCGGGAGAGGCCAGTCTTTTGTAATCGGCTCGCCTGAGCTATTACTACTGTGCGCCAGGTTGAGTCACATGGCGCCCTTGTCCTCCTCTGGGCTTTGGGCTGCCACAGTCTCCCCCCCCCCCC
>NW_024423319.1:7614954-7664275 GCF_017311325.1 Ursus maritimus | reverse complement strand
CCCCCCCCCCCCCCGTAACAATGGTGGGGAGGGAGGGGTCCGCCTTCTTTTGGCAACCCCCCTCCCTCCCTACCCTCGCTGGCCTTCCAGCGCTTTCCTCCCCAGACCCCGCGGGCTCGCTGCCCTCTCTGATTTGTGACTGGTCTCCCGCACTACCCCCCGCCCCTCAAACTCCCTCGCGCGCCAGTGTCTGCCTGGGACGTGGAGTAGGTATAGTCTGACTATTGCATTTTGCCCCGTGTTCAAAGTCTGGTATGCACCGTTCCATGTTTATTGTGCTTCTGAGACATCGTCTTAATTTTCACACAGTTGTACTTGGGCTTTGGCCTTTAAGCAGTCCGCCCTCAATTGGTTCTCATTAGCCGCGGAATGAGAAGAGAAAGCAAGATAATTGCACCGTATCTGCCTTGCATTTGTGCGTGTACTCGGTGGCAGCTACCGTTAGCGATGCCTGCCAAGAAACCCTGATTTAGTGGCTGAGGGGGGGCGCCTGGCAAAGGCGAAACCCTCCAAACAGTAGCACAAGGTGCCAGAGGTTAAAACTTTCACATGTGCACGGGGTGGAAATGCGGGGTGTGTGTTTCTTTCCTCCTCGGGCCTTCGGAACACTTTCAGTCTAGCGGCGAGGCGGCGCGCATGCGCGCGCCGGGTGGGGGACACCCCGGTCCCACGGCTCCGTGGGCCTCGTCGTCTGTCTCCGGTGGGGGGATGGGGCGAGCGCCGCCGGAGCGGACGGGGTGGCGGCTAGCGCGCCACCCTGGGCTCGGCGCCAGTGGCACCGGCTCCGGCCCGGCCGGCGGCCCGGGCGCGCCTTTAATTAAAGCCTGCAGCTTGGGGCAAAAGAGGGGAATACGCCGGCTGCGCCCAGCCCGTGGGTAACTGCGACTCGGTGGGGTTTGCGCTGTGGCGGGGTGGGGGTTCCGTTTCCTAATTCCTGTGCGGCCGGGTGGGCGGGGGCGGGCTTTTTTCCCTGGGCTATTAAAGGCGGAGGGGCGGGCTTTTCCCAGGGATATAGCTTCGGACTGAGGGCCGAGGGGACGGAGCGCTCCTCAAGTGGTGGCCGCCGGGCCAGTGGCCCGCGCCGTCTGCACGGAGGCGCTCGGGTGAGGCGTGCGCCCGCGGCCCCGAGGAGTCGCCGGGACGCGTCTCCCCGCTTCTCTTCCTCCTCGGGCTCGGGGGAGGCAGCGCTCGCCCCGGTCCCCGGAGCGCTCGGGCGGCATGTCGCGCGGGCGCCGGCAGCGGGCGGGCGGGCGCGGGGTCGCCGCGCGTGCCACCTGCGAGGACCGGGCGCGGGCAGAAGCGGGCACCTTCGTGGGGGCCGCCGGGAGCGGGGAGGGTTGACTGCTGGGTGGGAGGGGACGGGGGGGGCGGGGGGGGACGGAGCGGGCGGGACTTGAGAGCAGCCGAGTAGCAGAGTGCAGTTGAGGGGTAGCGGGAAGCGGGGGGGCCCCCTTTCTCCTCCGCCGCCGAGCTTTAGGCTGCGGGGGGCCTTGGGGGGGCGCGGGCCGAGGGGGTGCACGTGTGGAGGGGAGAAAAGGACTCCCCTCCCCCTTGGCTTCTCTCCCACCAACCGGGGAATGGAGGGGGAGGGAGGCGTGGGCTTGGCGCGTTTTTGGTGCTTTGAATGGAGAACTCCGTTTCCCATGATGCTTTGTTTCTTTCTCTTTAATCTCGGCGGCGGAGGCTGCAGCACGAGGACGGGAGCGCGTGGTGCGAGCAGCTGGAGCACACCCTGGGCGCGGGCGCTCCGGGCCTTCAACCGGGCACTAGGTGAGCGTGTGCGACACGCGGGAAGGGGCCCGGGGGTCCGCAGGGCGCGTGTGGACGGCGTTGGCGGCTTTGCCTTCTCTTTACCATTCGAAGAGGTTGCAGTGGCCGCCCGGCGTGCGCGATGTATGCCAGATGACCGGTTAATTCAAGAGCGGTAGTAAGTGTGCACGGCGCGCTCTCGGACCCTCGTGGGGCGCAGTTTTGCCAAGTGGAGTCGTCAGATACTATGCATTAGGAGTCCAGTGGGGAGTATTTTTTTTTTAACTGAGAAAAAATAACTTTGTGGGAGTAGAAACTCAAATTTAAGAGGAAAAAGGTCACCCCTCTTTTTTTTTCCTCTGTTAACTTGAATCTTCCTCCCCTATAGAAAATTGAGTTTAGATTTAATTGTAATTATAATGAATCAGTTGAGTTTTCATTTAAAGACCAGATTAGTGGCATAAAGGGTACTATGACGGCAGCCCGACATGTAAAAATTCCCTCATTTAGGTAAACATACTACAGATTTTGGTCTCTGAGTTTTGTCTTTTTTGACAAAACTTAACCCGTTGTGGAAGAGGTGGGGGAACCTTGTGAGCCCTTTTCAAATAGGGGCTCACTTCCTCGCTGCATATTCTTAGGTGAAATAAGCACTTGGAAATGGGAGAAGGTTTTCTTATGGACGATAATGACATGAAGGAGAGAAGAGCTAATCTGCCTTCTTTGGGTTTAATGGAGAAAATGGGTCCATAAATGTTTAAACAGAACAAGAGCCCTTTGAAATAGATCAAAATGTGACATCCCTGGGCCATCTGTGCATTATGTGGAGGGCGCGGAAGGCTAGGTTTCTTAAACCAGCTCTAAAATTTCTCATTTTCTATTAATGGGGTGGGGGCAGGGCATATGCATTTCATCCACCCAGTCCCATTTTGCATAGAGGCCCTACCTCAAGAAGCAGATACCCCGACTTTTACATGCATCCTGCTCTGAAAGTGCCTCTTCTAAAATCAGGGTGGATCCAGTGGGCCTGCAAATGTACTGGAATGCAGGTCTCCAGTTTTCTTAGATGCAGAGGCGAAGCCCCCACTCTGCTTATACTTAAGAAGTGGACTTTTGAAACGGCCAGTGTTAGTTGTGTTCAACTCTGTACATAATTCCGATTATTAATATTTCTCAGGGTTTGGCTGCAACTCTAAAACCTTGCTGGGACTCTAAGCCAAAGGAAAGCTTGCTTCAGGAATATTAACTAGTCGTTTACTCGGGTCGGTGACTAATTGTCGTTGTTGTTGTTTGTTTTTGTTTTTTGTTTTCAACTAGATGAGTCTGCCGAGATCTGAGGATGGAAAAGAAGAGCTCACTCGTGGAAGACCCTTTTGCTCCAGGAATAGGCCTTGGCCATGTAAAAGTGCTTACAGTGCAGGTAGCTTTTTGAGACCTACTGCAATGCAAGCACTTCTTACATTACCATGGTGATTTAATCAATGGCTCCTGAGAACTGTCGTTTGTGCATAATGAAGTTGTGGATGCTTGTGAGCCGGTCCTCAGAATGTGTCTCTTGTGTTAAGGTGCATCTAGTGCAGTTAGTGAAGCAGCTTAGAATCTACTGCCCTAAATGCCCCTTCTGGCACAGGCTGCCTCACGCTCAGCACTGCAACGTAGGCCCTGAGTAATAATTTGAATAGGCCGAGCTTCAAAGGTTTGTTGTTCCGTGGTTTCATTGTTTGCTGGGAGCGGATGGTGGGGACCGGGGGCAGTGTACGGCTGCGTCCCAAGCAGAAGATCGGGTCCTCGTAGTACCAAAGTGCTCATAGTGCAGGTAGTTTTGGCTTTACTCTACTGTAGTGTGGGCACTTCCAGTACTCTTGGACAACGAGTCTCTCGATGATGGAGAGAACATTGAAAGACACTGCCACTTACGGTCAGTTTTGCAGGTTTGCATTTCAGCGTATATATGTATATATGGCTGTGCAAATCCATGCAAAACTGATTGTGATCACGTGTGCTGTCCGGCTTTGTGGCTCTACCCGCGCATCTCCAGCCTTCAGGCCCATTCATCCGTGGGTGGGGATTTGTGGCATTACTTGTGTTCTAGATAAAGTATTGCACTTGTCCCGGCCTGTGGAAGAAAGGAGGATTTTATCGTCTTCTTATTCCCACTTTAAATTGTAATGGTTGTAAGTTCTTGCTATTTGGTAATTGTAAAATGACCTGTTTTGCTGTTGTCGGGTGGATCACGATGCAATTTTGATTAGTATAATAGGAGAAAAATTGCACGGTATCCATCTGTAAACCGCAGGACCTTTGTTGACGACAGTCTGTATCAGTACTCAAGTAAGATGGTAAAATCCTTTCTCGAGTTACTGCTATTAACAAGTGTTTTGGAATGTATCTGGATTAAAAAAAAACAACATTAAGATTTTTAAATAAAATATTTGAAATTCTGTAGTGTGTGTTTTGGCAGTTTGGTAAATGATCAGATTGTTCCTGAATGTCATTGGGCCTTGAGTTTGCAAAATAAATGAACTTTTAAAATCTGAAAAGTTGGGTTCTTTTTTTTTTTTTTTAATAAAGATTAACAATGCTAGAGGATTTTTTTTTTTTTTAAATCTCGTGGTGGCTGTGGTCCTAAAGGAAAAGTTACGCAGAGCTGCTTTTCAAGTTGGCATCTACAGAAAGCACCAAGACACCTAATTTGGGGAATTTGATTATGCTAACAAATTTTGGACAACATGTGCTCCTTTTAAGTACATGCACTTACCCATATGAGGGGGTACAAAGTTGTAAACCAGTGGGACAGACACCTGCCCTTCAGGCACTGGGCATGTTTGAGATGTAACATTAGGGGAAGCAAGAACTTGTCAAACACGGTTTGGGATTCTGATGAAAGCTTTGGGTGGAATGGCCACTGGATGGAGAGATGCTGCCTTTGCTTCGGAGGCTAGCACGTGTTGGAAACCCGGATGCGGGCCTATTGTTAGGTTTGGGCCTCAGGGGCTCTGTAGGGCGACTCACCTTGAGCAGGAATTACTCACGCCCTGCTGGTTAGCTGTTGGAGACCTCGCAAAGTAGGAAAAGAGTTTTAACTAGTAACAAAGTGTTTGAGTGTCGTCAGCCAGTTACCACGCAGATAAGGCCATTTGGATCCTCTAGCGGTTCTTAAACTCCAGCACTTGTTAGAACATGGGTGGCCGGTCTTTCAGAGGTTGATTCAGTGGGTCTGGGGTGGGGCTTGAGGATTTGCATTTCTAACCTGGGTGAGGCTGCTGCTGCTGGCCTGGGGTCCACACTTGGAGAAACCCTGCTTCAAAAGAGTCTGAAGACCTCAGCTTCTAGGAAAAATACGGTTCGCAAAGGAAGTTAACCTATCTTTAATTTCATGTTTGCTCTTTGGTTCTCTGCAGAAAGATGCTGGCAAACTGAAGAGGCTCTCTGGTGTGTGTCATTCTTACTTCCTGCCGCCTTGAACTTGGGAATTTTCAAGCCCTTTTAATTTTCCCTTATACCGTGGGTCCAATTTAATCACTCAAAGTGGCTCTTGCTGAATTGCACTCTACCCTTGAGCTAGTTGTCCAGGTCTTCTGTTTCCTCATTAGGGGAAACAGCGATAACGTTGGTCTCCCTCAAGGATAGGCGGGTTAAGTCTCATTCTCTGGAGGTAGTGGTGGCGGGGGGATGGATTTTAATTCTTAGTGATGAAGTGAAATCTTAATGAAAAGAGACTTTCGGTAGTAAAGTCTGTCTTCCAGTATTAAGTATGTGTGTGTGATTTTTTAAAAGTGACTAATGCTCGAGGCAATTATACGAGCATAAAGAACTCTACAGATATTTCCTGTGCTGTCTAATGCTTACTACTTTGTTGGTGCCTAATCATAGCGAAGTTTGATGTGGCAGCAAAGCCAAGGTCTCCCTCCCCTCTAATAAAGTAGCTCAGTAAAAGAGGGGATTAAAGCTTATTTGTTATAATCCTTAACACCACCAAACCTCCGCTTTAATAATACAAGTTTATTGTCTCTAGTGGTTCACTGGTGCTTTACCAAAGGTGGCTAGCATGCAGACAGTGATTGAAGTTTCCACTTTTAATGGGCATGTGTGGAGGGGCCGTGTTCCTCAGGGGTAGGCCGCGCTCCCTCTTACGGTCCCCATTCCTTCGACTACAATCAGGGCTGGGCTGGATGATCCTTGGGCCTCCTCTGGCTTCAGAAATTCCGATCGGTCCTTGTTAAAGTTACATGTCTCAAACAATTCGGAAAGTGCTTTGCATCTAATTCATTTGTCTAGAAACTTGGGGGAAAGGGGTATTCGAAATCATTAGTTACGGGCAAAATTAGTAACCTACACGTAGCGCTTACTCATTTCTAAAGAATGGTGGCGAGTTCAGGGGAAGCGCCAGCAGGTATGTGTTCCGTCTGTGCCCCAGAGGGTAGTTTAATATCTTACGGTTTCTCAAGGTCGTCTGTGCGGGCATCAATCTTCCCTAGACGGAAGGGTGGATGTGGCACAGGCTTAGTTAGCCCAAACATACGTTGACTTGGAAGTTGCTTTTTTGGCAATCCTCACTTATTTTAGCTTTGAAATGGAGGGACAAAAAGCAAAATGGCTCAAGCTAAAATTTTAGCTGAAAGAAAGAGTCCAGCTTTCTTCTTTAGTAACAGGACACGGAAGCCCAGGAAGAAGTGACTCGCTCGAGGTTTTGAGACATAACCAGGGACCAGGATGATGAGGGCCACACTACAAGTCTGGAAGCAGGGAGCAGGCCACAGGACTCTGGTTGGGACTGGGAGTGTGGCTGGGTCAGGAAGTGCTTCCCAAGGGCGGTGTTTGGGGAGGAGGCCGGAGGGGAGGTCAGGCCGGCAAGAAGGCCAACGAAGGGACTAAAGAAGGGTCTTTATTAGGTGCAGAATTTATGCAAAAAGCAAGGGAAAGAAGAGGTCAGATAAGGCTCCTCCAAAGACCCACACCTGGTTCAGAATGTCTGCTGTGTATGAGGGGATAGGTAGGTTAGGCCCAGGTTTTGGAGCCTCGTTCTGAGTAGAAAGGGAGGTCACGTTAGAGTTCTAAGCAGAGAGGTGCCCTAAGCCAAATTTGCCCATTTAATAAGATCCCTCTGACAGCCATGTAGAGGCCGGCTTGGTGAGCCCTGGGCCTGCAGCCAGCTGGGAGGCTAGTTTACGGACGGGGCATGAGGATTCCAATCTGGACAGCAGTCGCAGGATAGACGGAGAGTCAGCGTTCTCCTCCAAGTACACGGACACATTTAATACAATTCCAACCAAAATCTTGAAGGGAGGGTTTCCAAACCTCACGATGGCTCTAAAGTTCACCTGTAAGAATGAACGGGGCAGAACAGTCAAGAAGATAGGGAAAAAGGAATCACGAAGCGGAACTCGCATGAGCAGATATGAAAAGCTATTCTAAAGCAGCATTTTAGAGGCGGCACCGGTACCAAAATAGACTCCCGTTGCTGAGGTTTCTCTTCTAATCTGCTGATCGAAGCCTATAGAAGTATTTAGGTGATCACCACGGTATCGCTTCAGATTGGTAAAGAAGAGAGATTCGTCAATAAAAGCTGCTGGGACAATTGGTGAACGACTTTTTCAAAAAAGATTTTCTTTATTTGACAGAGAGCCCAAGTAGGCAGAGCAGCAGCAGAGGGAGAGGGAGAAGCAGGCTCCCCGCTCAGGGAGCCCGACGTGGGGCTCGATCCCAGGACCCTGGTATCATGACCTGAGCTGAAGGCAGACGCTTAACCCACTGAGTCACCCAGGTGTCCCTGTTAACCACTGAAAAAACCAACAACAAAACAACAGCTAAAGCTCTCTCACCCCTCACATCAAAGTAAATTCTGGATGGATGAAGGGCTGAACATAAAAAAAAAATGAAACCGCATATTATATTATTCTCTCTACTTTTCTCTATATTTAAATTTTTCATACAAATTTAAAAAGAATTAAACTATAAAACACTTTGAAGACAATAAGGTAAACATATGACCGTGAGATTGGGAAAAGCTGTTTTAAGCATAACATTGATGGCAGGATCCATGAGAGAAAAAATAGGAATTTGAACACATAACAACTTCACATCAAAAACCATGTTAAGGGCCTCCTGGGGGGCACAGTCGGGTGAGCATCCAATTCTTGGTTTCAGCTCGGGTGTTGCTCTCAGGGTCGTGAGATCGGCGTGGAGTCTGCTTGAAATTCTCTCTCCCTCTCTGCCCCTCCTGCTCATGTGCTCTCTCTAAAATAAATAAAGCTTTAAAAAAAATCTTAAAAGTCAAAAGACAAACTCAAAAATCATAGTGTTTAATATAGTATATAGGAATAGTAAACTTGCTTCCTTCCTCCCTTCTTCCCTCCCTCCTTCCAGGAATGTTTTATTGAGCATCTATTATGTGCCAGGCAATCTCTTAGTGCTAGGGAATCGGTATGAACAAAACAAAGTCCCTGCTCTCACCGGTTCTTATACTCTAGTGAAGGGAAACAGAGAAAGTAAGTATTTAGTATGTCAGATGGTAAATGCTATGCAGAAAAATAAAACAAGTATATTAGTTTGCTAGGGCTGTCATGACAAACTGGGTAGCTTGAAACAACAGAAATTTATCCTGTCATAGTTCTGGAAGCTCGAAGTCCAAAATCAAGGTGTTGGCAGGCCCTCTGAAGGCCCTGGGGGATGATCCTTCTCTTGCCTCTTCTGGGCTTCCGGTGGTTGCCAGCGGTCCTTGGCTTTCCTTGGTTTGTATATGCATCACTCCAGTCTCTGCCTCTGTCATTATGAGATACTCTTCCTGTGTCTCTCTGTACATGGCTCTCTGTCTCTCCTCTCATAAGGACACTGGTCACTGGATTTAGGGCTTCCCCAAACCCAGTGCGATCTCATCTCAACTGTATTACATCTGCAAAGATCCTATTTTCAAATAAGGTCACATTCACAGGTATGGGATTGAGGACGTGAACATACCTTTTGAAGGGACACAATTCAACCCAGTAGAGCAACATAGGGAAATAATTCCAGGGTTGGCTGCTGGGTCAAAATACAACAATCAGGGGAGTTCTCACTGATGAGGTGACAAGTGAGTAGACAGGAGGTGGTCATGAGGGAATGAGCCCCGTGGACATCAAAGGGAGAGCACAGTAACTCTTCCGACTCTACAAAGAGCTGCATCATAATAGCTATAAGTTCACTGAGCACTTCCTGTGTTTCCCGCACCTGCCACAATAAATGCTTTACATGTGTTATCTCATAATTTTCACAATCCTGTAAGATAGTAATAGTCTGGAAAATCAATCTATTATTATTTCCAGTTTTGAGATGGATAAACTGCAGCTCAGAAAGGTCAAGTCATTTGTCCAAGTTTGCTCATCTAGTAGGCCAAGAATCGAGTCCATATCTTTGTGTCTCCAGAGTCTAAGCCGATAGAATAACGGTTATTAAAGAAGGAAATTCCCAAGTGATAACTTTTAAAAAGTTCATCCTCGGAACACCTGGGTGGCTCAGTCGGTTCAGCGTCAGCTTTCGGCTCAGGTCACCATCCCAGGGTCCTGGGATCAAGTCCCACATTGGGCTCCTTGCTCAGCGGGGAGCCTGCTTTTCCCTCTGCCTGCTGCTCCCCCTGTTTGTGTTCTCTCTCTCTCTGACAAATAAATAAATGAAATTAAAAAAAAAAAGTTTATCCTCATTAGCAATGAATGCAAATGGAAGCAACAGTAAGATTTGTTTTTCACATGTCAACTTTACTGTGGTTAAAAAGATTGGGAATAGGAGTACATACTATGTAACTCCACATCTATGAATTTCTAGAATAGATTAAATTGATCTCTGGCAGAGAAAAATCAGAACTGTGGTTGCCTCTTGGGATGGTGAGGGTGTCCCAGCCTGGGAGACCTTTCTGGGGTGATGGAAGTGTTCGGTGCCTGGACAGAGGTTTGGGTTCCATAGGGTGTATGCTGTTGTCAAAAGTCACCAAAGGGGGTGCACCAAAGGTTTATGCCTTTCACTATATGTTCATTTTACCTAGAAAGCAAACTACTGAATTCTAGTTAACGATACACATGCGAAAGCATTTAGGGACGAATCCTTGTTTTGCAACTTACCTTGAAGTGCACCCAAAATTAAGATGGACTGATGGGTGGATGGATATATTCTTAAGTCAGTAGAGCAAGCTGTTCACAATGGTAGAACCTGGGTGATGGGGATGCGAATGTTCACTGGACGATTCTTTTAGTTTTTCTTTACGTTTGGGAATTTTTATAATGAAATGTTGGGAGAAGAGCATAATTGCAAGAAGGCAGAATCTAGATCATTATAATCGTGACTAGTATTTACTGAGTGCTCACCAGGTGGCAGGCACTATGCTAGCGCTTCACGTGCTATGTATCTTTTAACGCATGCGCTCACCTATGAGGTACACATTCTGTTCTCTCTCTCTTCCAGATGAAGAGACCGAGGCCCGTAAAGGTTAAGTAGCCTCCCAAAGCGACACAGTGCACAAGTAGCTAGCGTCCAAGCTGTACATGGAATCAGATAGGAAGTGGGATAATGCTGCTGGTAGCTCATCTACTCCCAGGCCCACACACTTGACCCCTACTCCTTCCAGTCTTTCTGGAATGGCTCCCACATTTCTGGCAAGCCCAGCTGAGATACAGAGGAACACTAGGTGGTGGTATGTAGAGGGCTGTGGGAAGTGACACGGGCATGACGGAGGTGATGGAGAGAGATGGGAGCTCGCTTTGGTATATGCAGGTTCAAGGTCTGGGACATCCTGGGAGTGATGGGGACAGCATGTACTAGAGCTGAGGACATAGGTCTGCTTCTGGGTAGCTGTTGAAGCATTGGCTGTGAGAAGACCAGACAGTGCCCAGGCCAGAACCTCGTTTCAAGAGCAGATGAACGAAGAGTATTCAGCTCAGCTGGAGGTAGAAGAAACAGCCCAGGAAACTGGTGTCATAGAGCTCGACGTTTGTTGAGTATCCCAATTTCCCGGCATTTTCACTTAAGAATATTTGCTCTTGCATTGGTAGGTGCCTGAATCTTTCTACACCAAAACACCTTTATGTAGCCTATCTTCTGTAAGAAAATATGAGAAAATCTCCTCATGAGTTATAGTCACCATATCTAACGAAGAATATTTTTTTGTTAAAGATTTTGTTTTTAGGGGTGCCTGGGTGGCCCAGTGGGTTGGGTGTCTGCCTTCCAAAGCTTGGGTCCTGATCCCGGGGTCATGGGATTGAGCCCCGCGTTGGGCTCTTGGCTCGGCAGGGAGTCTGTTTCTCCCTCTCCCACTCCCACTCCTCCTGCTTGCTCTCTCTCTCTGTCAAATAAATAAAATTTAAAAAAAAAGATTTTGTTTTTAGATAATCTCTACACCCAACCTGGGGCTTGTGCTAAAAACCCCAGGACCAAGAGTTGCGTGTTATATTACCAACTGAGCCAGCAGGTGCCCCTCTAATGGTGAATATTTTTAACAAGACAAAGGAAAAGCAAGTGCACTTTGGGAACTATAAAAGTGTTTCTTTTCATGGTGAAATGGGGGCACCTCTATATTACTCCAGTAATTCCTCTTGTTCTCCAAGAATTTTTCCAGCCCTAGATTACTTTGACTATGTACCAGAGCAATTCAACTGTTTTAGGAGAACCACGTTGCCAAACTGCATCTGTTCTATGGTGACTCCTGTTCTTTTGTTGCTTTGAGTGGTTTATGTAGTATTGTGCTTAAACGCTGTATTATATATGTTGGAGGTCTGGGATGGTTTCTCGACTGACTTGTCAGAAGCAATTATAATTACTATCTATAATATTGGTTTTTAAAGGATATCAAATTTGATTTTAGTACATCATTTGACAAAGGCTTAAGCATCTCTAATTTGTTTAAATTGCTTTGGCCACCAAACCAGGGATATTATTAGATCTATTTCTAGGAGCTGCTCAAAAGCATTGACTGGGAAATGGGCTGTTCCAGCCATTGCTTCTAATTTATTTCGAGCATACCCCATGGTTTTCTGTATTGAAAAATTTGAAAACAGCCATAGTTTAGCTTAATGCCCAAGTATGTTATTTTAATTTTGACAGAGCTCTTAAATTTCAGGATTAGGACTGTCTGTACTGAATATAATTGGAAATGAGGGTACCTGTTCCGGGGTAAAAACATATCTTCAATAACATTTTTTAAAGACAAAAGCTTCAGGGGCGCCTGGGTGACTCAGTCGGTTAAACATCTGCCTTTGGCTCAGGTCATGATCTCAGTGTCCTAGGATCGAGCCCCATGGCGGGTTCTCGGATCAGCAGGGAGTCTGCTTCTCCCTCTCCCTCTCTCTCTCTCTCTCAAATAAATAAATACACAAAATCTTAAAGACAAAACTTCATAATGCCCCTAGTGTTTTCGGGGCTGATTTGTGTTATACCATGGTTGGTTCAGACAAAATTCAAGTTTGGAGACTGATAATCTTTTTTTAAAAATATTTTATTTATTTGTTTGAGAGAGGGAGAGAGAGCATGAGCACAAGTGGGGGGAGGGAGAAGCATGTTCCCAGCTGAGCAGGGAGCCCAATGTGGGGCTCCATCCCAGGACCCTGGGATCACGACCTGAGCTGAAGGCACATGCTTAACCGACTGAGCCACCCAGGAACCCCTAGAGATTGACAATCTTTAATATTAATAATTGGAAGCCGTATTTGAATAAATTGTGATTCTTGAACCTGAAAAATATCTTAACTCAGAAACCAAGAACATTGTTTTTTTTTTTTAAGATTTTATTTATTTATTTGACAGAGATAGAGACAGCCAGCGAGAGGGGGAACACAAGCAGGGGGAGTGGGAGAGGAAGAAGCAGACTCCCAGCAGAGGAGCCTGATGTGGGGCTCGATCCCAGAACACTGGGATCATGCCCTGAGCTGAAGGCAGACGCTTAACGACTGAGCCACCCAGGCGCCCCAAGAACACTGTTTTTGTTTCATCAAGTTGATCAACTTTCCCTTCCTTTCTTCCTGGCCCAACAGTGTGATCCTCCCCACATTTCAGACTGTAGCTGAAACATGGCTTAAACTTTTACTTGTAGGTACATTATTAACAACAAGTACTTAAAGGTTTGACTACCTTAGTGGTGTGTGTGTGTGTGTGTGTGTGTGTGTGTGTGTGTATTTAGCACTGTGTTTATTTAAAGTGTGGTCAGATGAAGTTCCACCAAGTGATCCGAGGGCTGGCCTATCATATGCTAATCTCTGTCTTAGCTCTTAGTACGGATTCTTTAGGATAGTGAATGCCAACCACAATTCATCACATTATTCTTGACAAAATCAGCATCATTCTTTCCATTTATGCGTGTGTGTGTGTGTGTGTGTGTGTGTGTATGTCTTGTGATGGGATAGCCAGTCAGTAGGGGTTTTAGTTCTGCTGAATTGATTTTTTAATCATCACCCCAGGCAACCACTGGTCTAAGCAAGAAAATAGTGGCAAAGGGATCCATAGCCTTGAATTCTGGTCTGAGCTTGCTAGCAACTTTGCTATGTGACCTTGGGTGTGAAAATTAAACTCTGCTGGTCCCTTACTTGTAAGTGGAGAGAATCGCAGAACCCTTTCCCTACCACAGGTTTGTTTCCCTGTTCCACTCCAAGGAGAAATCAAGGTGCCAGGCCCTTGGGCGGTACAAGGGTCCAGTGGTAGTTATCTTCCATAACTTATTGCTGAAGGTTAAATTAGTGATAAAGAAATCTAGCTGGAGCCAATTGACAGAATTAGAGGACATTAATGTGCTGCTTTGCCAGCTGATGATTTTAGAGGAAGGCTTATCCAGATTTCACAATGAGGAGGCCCTAAGTGAAGGAATCTTGGTTCAATCCCAAAGTGTATGTTTAATTTTTGCTAATTTGGGGGGGACTTGATTTGCCTGCTAAATTCCTGGCTTATTAAGCTGATTAAGTAGCTAAATAACTGCCAAAGCAGATTGTGTGACCTTAAGTCATTTTCAGGAGAACACTGACTGCTTGAGCTAGAAGGGGAAAGAAATGCGCATTTATGGAGTGCTTACTACATGCTCGAAGTTCTACACATATCATCTCACTGGATCATCACAAGGATCCGGGCAGGTAGGGATCATGTCCTTTGGGGCTCAGAGCAGTTGCTTATTGTAATTTTTTAAAACTTACTGCCATTTGGCCAAGGTCACAAACCTAGTAAACTAATAAATTGGCTCCAATGTCACTTCTTTAGAGGAATCATATTGGATCACTGTGTGGAAAGTAGATCTTCCCCTCCCCCATCCCCGCATACCGTTCCTATCAGAGCATTTACTGTGTGACACTTATTTCACTTTATAGTTATTTATCTGTTCGCTTGTCTCTTGCCTGTTTTCCCGAGTAGAATGTCCGCTTCACAAGGGCAGCCATTACCCCACTGTCGGCCTTGTCCGCACTGTCTCCAGTACCCGGCTCAGCTCAGTGACGGGCACATAATGGGCACTCTGTAAGCATTCACTGGGTGAATAAAAGAATGAACGAATAAAAAAGCTTGTCTGACACAAACCTCTTTTCTCTTTCCATCACATCACATTGACTTGTGTGTTTTATGGACGGAAAAGCTGAGACTCGGAGATGTTAAGGAACTTACCCAGGAGGCCTGATCTAGGTCAGACCCCAAAGGCTGGTTGCAGTCCAAAGTCCTGTGATTACGGCAGTTCACCCTGGTCCCCAGGTGCTTGTACCTTAGTTGGCTATAGAACCATCACACGAGCAGCACAAAGGATCTGGGATCAAAGATATAAATGAGTGAGTGGACGCAGACCCCAGTGACTGATTAGGCGGTCCTCCAGGGGTGAGAAGCTTGGCAGGCAGGAAGAGCCCTGGAGCAGGCCTTCCAAGCTTCTGTAATATTCTGCTGGGAGTGGCCACATCCTTCCTACAGTGGAGGAAAGTGGCAATTTACTTAACCTCTCTGTGACTCAGTCTCCTTACCTATACAATGAAACGAAGAAGTGTTTTATGAAGATTAAATGAGTGAATATCTGTAAAGTACTAAGAAAGTGTGTCTGACAACTAGTAAGTGACACATTAGGGCTTATTAAATAAGATAAATACAAATGCCAATAAAATAAAGGACAGGGGCGACTGGGTGGCTCAGTCAGTTACATGTCCGACTCTTGATTTCGGCTCAGATCATGATCTCAGGGTTGTGAGATCGAGCCCCACGTTGGGCTCTGCACTGGGCATGGAGCCTGCTTAAGATTCTCTCTCTCTCCCTCTCTCTCTGCCTCTCCCCCCATAAATAAACAAAAAATAAAAATAAACTGAAGTATAAAGAAAGAGAGTTTCAGGTAGGGTTGCTTGACCCATCTCTCTCTTTTTTTTTTAAGTAGGCTCCATGCCCAGCATGGAGCCAGACACAGGGCCTGAACCCGTGACCCTGAGATCAGGACCTGAGCTAAGATCAAGAGTTGGATGCTTCACTGACTGAGCCACCCAGGCACCCTGACCCATCTTTTTTTTCTTTAATTTATTTTTAAGTAATCTGCACACCTAATGTGGGGCTCGAACTCACAACTCCCAAGATCAAAAGTCATGCTCTACCCACCCAGCCAAGCCAGGAACCCCTGGCTTGACTCATCTTAATGCCTTCATTTTGGGTCCTTAATTATCAATTGGGATTTTTCCCTTAATGAGAATGCATCTCTGATTTTATCATTTTCCTCAGAGGTTTTCCTTCTAAGTCCAAAATCAACTTTACGGAAACATACTTTATAGTCAGCTCTATTAAAACAAAGAGTTTCTTTGGATTCTCACACCAGAAAGGTTCAAAGAGGCCCAGGGAGCCCAGGGTTAAATTAGACCATCTTGGAGAGAACAGAGGAAAGCTAGAATTATATGCTTCAACAGGTGTTTTATGATGGAAACTCATTAAACTACATGAACACGTGAAAATAATACCCTGTGCTTGTATGATACTTTTCACTTTTTCCTTCAAAGTACTTTCATGTCTAGAATTTCATTTGTTCTTCTAAGGGCTGTGTGTGGTAGGGAGAGCAGCTATTCTCATTTGACATAAGAAATGAACCCGGACAGGTTACATTTATTCAGCCCACATTTACTGAGCTCTTACGTGTGAGGCATTTGTGGTACAAAGGTGGATAAAATGTAGTACCTGCCTTTAATTAAATAACTCTGGAAATAAAGTATATTAAAGGCTATTGAGTGGTACGTAGGATATGGGAGGGGCAGAGTGATTGGCTGTGTGTGTGAGCCCACGTGTGTCTGTGTGCGTGTGTGTGTGTGTGGAAGGAAATCAGGGAACGCTGCACAGAGGTGTGCCTGGGTTTGGTTATCAACAGTGGTGTGCTGGTAACTACTTAACCATGGGCTCTCCAGGGAAGACAAAGCCCCGACGTGAGGCCTTTGCCGAGTTTTGTGATGTAAATACTCCCACGGCAGCCAGCTTCAAGCTACCGAGGCGGCGCACTGTGAATGTGGGAATTTGGAAGAGAGGCACAGCAGCACAGCCTCACAGAATCTTTCCACCACATGGATAAAATGGACATACATAGCATCCAAAACACGGTTAATAGGAAAAGGGGGTAAAATAATTAGGACGTGATGAGATTTGAGAATTTGGTATCTTTCAATATAGTTCATTTAATTGGAAGTTAACTTAATTTTGGATAATGGCTGTGTTTCACATCTGGTTTACAGAATCCGTGTCCAACAGTCAGCTCCTGTGAGCTTGCGGTTTGGTTCCAGCATGCCACTGGCACCGAATGGGGTGCCGGGTAAGTAATGGGGGAAGGCCATTTCAGGTGGAGGGAGTCACATGTGTCAAGGCAGCAAGCGCATGAACAGCGTGGAGGAGTTATGAAACTGCACGTGACTTGCTGAGTGGTCTTAGAAACAGATTTACTGGGACGCTAATGAATTCGAAGCTTCAGGGCTCCTCACTTGTGGGGCCTCATTGCCCCAAGAGCCTCTTGCTTTATTTTGTGTTCTTTTTCTTAAAGAGGCCTCAGCGAATGGTATAAACTTCAGATGCCAAAAATCTTTAAATCAATCCCTGGGTGCCGGCCTGACTGAAGAAGGAACAGAGTGGGAGATGAGGTTGTTGAGGATAAGGGAGAATCTTTTTTTTTTTAATTTTAAGATTTAAAAAAAAATTTTTAAAAAGATTATATTTCTTTATTTGACAGAGAGAGACAGCCAGCGAGAGAGGGAACACAAGCAGGGGGAGTGGGAGAGGAAGAAGCAGGCTCATAGCGGAGGAGCCTGATGTGGGGCTCGATCCCAGAATGCCGGGATCACGCCCTGAGCCGAAGGCAGACGCTTAACGACTGCGCCACCCAGGCACACCTAATTTTAAGATTTTATTTATTTATTTGTCAGAGAGAGCAAGCGAGCGAGCGCACAAGCAGGGGGAGAGGCAGGCAGAGCGAGAAGCAGGCTCCCTACTGAGCAAGGAGCCTGATGTGGGGCTTCATGACCTGAGCCGAAGGCAGACGCTTAACGGACTGAGCCACGCAGGGGTCCCATTGGAGAATCTTTTACCTCATGCCAAGAAGTGGACTTTGTCATACAGGCACTAAGGGAAGTGATCTGCTCAGATCTGTGCTTTGCCGGCATCATCTCTGGCTGTTTGTGGACAATGGGTGGAGGGGCCAGAGTAAGTATGTGGAGGTCAGTTAGAAGGCTCTGGTAGCAGGGGCACCTGGGTGGCTCAGTTGATTAAGCGTCCAACTCTTGATTTCAGCTCAGATCATGATGGTTGTGTGATCGAGCTCTGCTTTGGGCTCTGTGCTCAGTGGGGAGTCTGCCTCGGATTCTCTCCCTCTCCCTCCATCTCAATGCCCCTCCCTCCGTGCTCTCTCTCTAAAATAAGTAAATAGAATCTTTAAGAAAAAAGATATTTTTGAGGTAAAATCAGCAGGACTTGGCAATGGATTATATCCTATTACATGGGGAGGGGTAATGAGGAACAAGAGACAAGAATGGCTGTCTGGGTTCTGGCTTAGGCAACAGAAGGATGGTGGTTCCACTAAGCAGGACCGAGGCCCATAACTAAGGTGTATAAAACTAGGGCGCCTGGCTGGCTCAGTCGGTAGAGCATGCAACTCTAGATCTTGGGGACGTGAGTTCGAGCCCCACGTTGGGTGTAGAGTTTATTTAAAACAACCAACAACTACAAAACCCATTCTCACGAATGGATGATGGGCTTTTCAGTCAGTCAGGCTTGGGTTCAAATCGCAGCCCTGACACTTGTAGCAGAACCAGAAACTGGACAAGTTGTTTAAACTGAGCCTCAGTTTCCTCACCTCTAAAACCCGAGAGTTCCTATGGAGAGTGAATTAAGTTTGTAAGACAGGTCTCACTAAATTGGAAGAAGACGAAGTATGGGGTGGGGAAGAAAATCAGTTCGGTTGTGTTGGATTTGAAGTGCCTGTGGTTATTCAAGGGGAGATACCCAGTATGGAGATGGAACCCTGGAGATACTAATATTAAAAGGCAGTTGAAGAAAGAAGGTCCAACAAAGGAGACTGTGAATGAGTGACCACAAAGATAGGAGGAGGACTAGGAGATAGTGACTCCATGGAAATCACTGCTAAAACTTTTAGCACCTCGGCCTCTCGGTAATTGGATTCCAACTCCATCCACTTCAACCCCACTGCTCAATTCCCGCTATCTTTTTTTTTTTTCAGATCCCTATCTGTACCATTGAGTCTCGTGTCCATTCCATCCATTCCACATCCATCACACCATACCCTTACCTCCCTTGTCCTTGTGCTGCCGTCACACCTATTGTGCAAAATCCCAACTCTGGATCAATACGACAGCCCGCTTTTCTCTGCCCGGATGCTTGAGTGGCTGGCCACTGCCGGAGAACATAACACAACCGGGGGGCTTTGATGTCACCATGATCTCAGAGGAGTTCACAACGCTGCCTCCTGATGCTTCTGATTTTCTCCCAGCACCGGCCTGAGAGAGCAGCTGAATTTCCCTGTAACCCCTGGGAAGGGCACTGAAGTTATGTGAGAAGGAGAGGAAGCTGGCAGATCTGGCGAAGTCTGCCTAGAAGGCTTCTGTGCATTCGGGGCATGGCTGGAAGGCTGGAAATCAGAGGACAATGGTCTTATCTCAGTGGAGCAATGTGGAGGCGTCACAACAGCTAGGATCCAATGGAATAATACAGTCCGAATCAGAGGCTGATTTGCCTCAAAGCTAATGGAGCTGCGGCTTCAGGGCCCCTCGTTTGCCCAAGTAAGTTGGAAGGCCCTGTACTTCATTTTGTCTTCGTAATTGGGTGTGATGTTTTTTTACGAGGCTCTCCAAGTTGTGTAAGTCAGGCTTTATCAAACCTGGATCCACCCCTGGTCCGTTACCGGTCTATACAGCTGCTTCCCACCGCAGCCGCAAGGCTGTATAAGCCTGTTCGAACTGAGATGCCATCCCAGGAAGAAGGCTGATGGAAAAATCCTACATGGACAGTTTTCCTATTTACTGAAGTGGCATGTTCTTTATTTTTTAATCAGCACAATATGTAGATTGTATATCATCTTCAATTCAACAGGCATCAAAGAGTATATAGCAAAAGACAAGTCTCCCCTCACCGCCCCATCTTTGCCCAGGAGATATCCATACGTTACTAGATTCTTGTGTATTCTTTCAGAGGTACCATATATATATTCTTTTGTTTTGCTTTTCCTTTTTTAAAATTTTTAATTAAAAAAAGATTTTATTTGTTTATTTGAGAGAAAGAGCATGGGGGGTGGAGGAGCAGAGGGAGGGGCACAAGAAGACTCCATACTGAGCCTGATGTGGGGCTCGATCCCACGACCCTGAGATCATGACCCGTGAGCCGAAATCAAGAGTTAGACATTCAACCGACTGAGCCACCCAGGTGCCCCGTGCTTTTCCTTTTAAAGCAAATTTATAACATGCTATACCGACTGTTAGTCACCTTGTTTTTTCTGATGCATTTTCTGATGCATTTATGATGCATTTTGGAGTTAATTCCATTTCAAACCTCAAAGAGCTACCTCATTCTTTTTTTTTTTTTAAAGATTTTTATTTATTTATTTGACAGAGATAGAGACAGCCAGTGAGAGAGGGAACACAAGCAGGGGGAGTGGGAGAGGAAGAAGCAGGCTCACAGCAGAGGAGCCCGATGTGGGGCTCGATCCCATAACGCCGGGATCACACCCTGAGCCGAAGGCAGACGCCTAACCGCTGTGCCACCCAGGCGCCCCTACCTCATTCTTTTTAACAGCTGTAGACTGTTCCATTGTGAGGATGGCCCATAATTTATTTAACCAGTCCCCTATAATGGACATTTAGGTTGTTTGCAGTCTTTTGTTATTGTTATCACAGGTAATATTGACTGAATTGAAACTTGATTATGGCTTGAGATAGAGATTGAACTCTTTTTTTTTAAGTTTATTTTTTTATTTACTTATTTTTTTTTTAAAGATTTTTATGTATTTGAGAGATAGAGAGCACGAGCAGGGCAGAGGGAGAGGGACAAGCGGACTCCTGGCGGAGCAGGAAGCCTGATGTGGGGCTCGATCCCAGGATCCTGGGATCATGACCTGAGCTAAAGGCTCAACAGACTGAGCCACCCAGGGACCCCAGAGACTGAACTATTATTGAAATACTAAGTTACATCTTGCACACAACTGAACACAAATAGATTAAAAATTATACTCTTTACAGTACTTAACGTGTTAGGTTTAAGTTAGTATCTATAAAGGACTTAGTACATAGAATGTGCTCCACAAATGTTAGTTCTTGTCCCTTTTCCTAGGGCTCACAGAACGAGATGTCTCTGTTACTTCCCAAAGCAAATCCCTCCATCTGTGTACCATGTCTCCATCCCTCCCATGCCCTCGCTAACCTTGATCTATCAACTGGGTCCTCTATCTCCCTTTCTACTGACCCCTTTCTTGAGCTATAAACATGATCTTATCTCCCCCATTCTAAATAAAACCACCCTTCGTATTTCCTAGGATTGGGTTCTGCTGTGAGTAACAGAGAAACCCAACCTAACAATAGCTTTCACGAAATCAATGTTTCTGTCTCATGTGAAGGTTTTGAGGTGGGCCATCCAAGGTTGATGTGGCCTTTGTACAGTTATCAGGGACTTGGGCTTCGTCCAGTTTTCTGCTCTGCCATTCCCAGAGTGTGGCCCTCTTCCTCAGTTTCCAAGATGAAGTACAAACCACTATACCCACATTCCAAGCAGCAAAATGAAGGAAGGGATATGAACCATCTTTTAAGGAAATATGCTCCATGCTATCACACAACATTTTTGCTTATATCCCACTGGCCATACATAGCTGCAAGAGAGCGAGGAAATGCAGACTTCATTCTAATCTAGATGATCAAGTGCCCAGCTAAAAAACTGATCTTCTAGAAGGGGGAGAATGAATATTGGATTAAGCAATTAGCAATCTCTGTGACACCTTCCCTCAAATTTTCTCCCTTCTCTTTTTCTTCATGGCTATGCTTCTCAAAAGCATGGTCTACACTCATCGTTCTCCATTTCTCTTTCAGTTATTTTTTTTTAGCCCATTGGAAAGAGACTTACTCTTAAACTTGCTTTTCCAAGGTCACCATTTGTTCACAAGTTAATTAATTAACAACTCGTTCAACACACATGTATTGAGTTCCTAGTATGTGATAGGCACTGGGCTAAATATTGGTGATATAGAGATAAATAAATCATGGTTGTCCTTGCTCTACAGGGCTCTAATCATTTTATGAGAGAAACAGAAAATAAAACGAATGATTAAAATACAGAGTAGCAGGGGCAACTGGGTGGCTTAGTTGGTTAAGCATCTGACTCTTGTTTTGGCTTGGGACGTGATCTTGGGGTCGTGGGATCGAGCCCTGCGTCATGCTCTGTGCTCAGTGAGGAGTCTGCTTGAGATTCTCTCTCTCCTTCTCTCTCTGCCCCTCTCCCCTGCTCTCTCTCTCTCTCTCACTCAAATAAATACATAAATCTTAAAGAAATAAAAATAAAATACAGAGCTGCAAGTGACATGACAGAGAAGGCAGGAGACTATCTGGAAGCACAGAGGCAGGAGGGGAGGTGTAAGTGAAGGAAATCTCAGAATGTGACTCTTGAGCGTTCTCTCTATAGATAGCAGTAGTAAGGCAAGCGGATGAGGAAGCGAAGGGTTTCTTGGAAGAGAGAGCATCCTGGGCAAGGGTACCCAGCACTCTGGAAATTGTGGTAGGCTGAAATTGCTAGAATGAGGGTTTCATAGGAGGCAGAGTGAAGAAGACAGAGGCAGGGAAGTGATGACAAAGGCCTTGACATATATGTATTACCACCAAGCTCCATGGGCTTTGTGCACAGGCTGTGCACATCTTTTTTATCCTGGTGTAAGGAGCAACATGGGAAAGTGGTAAGCAGAGGAAGGGGCTGCTCAGATTTGTGTTGGGATACATCACTGGCTGCTGGTAGAGGGTGGAGAGTGGGGCAAGAGTAGAAGTAGCAAGATCATTAAGAGTCTACAACTGTAGTCCAAGTGAGAGATGATGGTGGCCTGGGCTAAGAGAGAGAGAATGTGATGAGTTTAGAAGATATTTACAAGGGAGAAGGGTAGGATTTGGTGACTAGGTAGCTGCATGAGTAAAGGAAGAGTCAAGAATGATTTTTGCTTAACTACAGAGAACAAACAGGTGGTTACCAGGAGGAAGTTGGGTTGGGGGAGGGGTGAAACAGGTGATGGGGGTTAAGGAGGTCACATGCTGTGATGAGCACCGGGTGTGGTTTGGAAGTGTTGAATTGCTATATTGTACACCTGAAACTAATATTACACTGTATTTTAACTAACTGGAATTTAAATAAAAACTTTTTTAAAAAAAGAATGATTTTTGGCTTGGGCAGGTAGGTTGATGGTGGTCGCAATGCTATTGGGGGAAGATGAAGAACAGTTTGGGTTGTGGGACAATTAATAATTCCAATTTGGTCATGTTAAGTGTGAAATTCTTATTAGACAAGTAAGCAAAGAAGTCAATTTATAGGTAATCATTATACAAATCTAGAATTAGTAACATCTACATATATGGCTAGAGATATAAATTTGGGCAGTATTGGCACCTTGAAATTAAAGCCTTGCTCATATTAGATCTCCTTAGAAGAATACAGAGTAACAACGGAAAATGATGTAGGATCGAATCTTTAGGATTTTCAATGTTTAATGGTTCAGTAGAAGAAGATAAGCCTGAGAGAGATCAGCCAGAGAAGTACGAGAAAAACAATGAGACCATAGTTTCATGGAGGCCAAGAGGAAGAGGCCAAGGGAAGTCACTGTTTGAAGGAGGAAAGAGTTTTCAGCATGTTGAATGCATGTAAGGTGATGACTAAAAACATGTCCGTTAGATTTGAAGACATGCAGATCATTTGTGACCCTAGTGAGGAAAGTTCTGGTGGGGTTATGGGGACAGAAGCTTGATTGGAGTGGATGGAGAAGTGAGTGAGGGTGAAAAATGGAGACTTCCAGTATAGATAACACTTTTAAGAAATTTGACTGATAATCAAGAGGACAGAGCTAGGGGCGCCTGGGGGACTCAGTCGGTTGAATATCCGCCCCTTGGTTTCAGCTCAGTCATGATCTCAGGGTTGTGGGATTGAGTCCCATGCTGGGCTCTGTGCTCAGCGGGGAATCTGCTTGGGACTCTCTCACTCTCTCTCCGTCCCCTCCTGCTCTCTCTCTTTCTCTCTCTCTAAGATAAATAAATAAATCCTTAAAAAGAAGAGGACATGGGGCGCCTGGGTGGCACAGCGGTTAAGCATCTGCCTTTGGCTCAGGGCGTGATCCCGGCGTTCTGGGATCGAGCCCCACATCAGGCTCCTCTGCTAGGAGCCTGCTTCTTCCTCTTCCACTCCCCCTGCTTCTGTTCCCTCTCTCGCTGGCTGTCTCTATCTCTGTCAAATAAATAAATAAAAAATCTTAAAAAAAAAAAAAGAGGACAGAGCTATATAGTAGCAGTGGGAAGGAAATGGAAGGACTCAGCTGAAAGACAGCCACTGAAGATATTTAGAAAGAAAAGATCATTAATAGCGTAAGGTTCCTGAGAAAGTGGGTGGGGTGAGATCCCTGATTCTCAGATGTGGTCCCTGTACCATAGCATCACCATCACCTGGAACTGGTTAGAGATGCAGATTCTCAGACCTCACTTGAGGCTGACTGAATCAGAAACTTTGGGGGCTGAGGGGCACCTGGGTGGCACAGCAGTTAAGCGTCTGCCTTCAGCTCAGGGCGTGGTCCTGGCGTTGTGGGATCGAGCCCCACATCAGGCTCCTCCGCTGGGAGCCTGCTTCTTCCTCTCCCACTCCCCCTGCTTGTGTTCCCTCTCTCGCTCGCTATCTCTCTCTCGCTGTCAAATAAATAAATAAAATCTTAAAACACACACACACACACAGCGCTCTAGGCCTCAGCCCCCAAAGTTTCTTTCTTTCTTTTTTTTTAATTTATTTATTCGACAGAGAAGAGACAGCCAGCGAGAGAGGGAACACAAGCAGGGGGAGTGGGAGAGGAAGAAGCAGGCTCCCATCGGAGGAGCCCGATGTGGGGCTCGATCCCAAAACGCCGGGATCACACCCTGAGCCGAAGGCAGACGCCCAACGACTGAGCCACCCAGGCGCCCCCTAGAGCGCTGTGTTTTAACAAGCCTTCCAGGGGATTCTGATGTTCTGATGTTCTCAAACTCAGGTTCGAGAGCCACTGTACCATAGATAAAAGGAAGGATATCTCCTTTACTATAAGAGAGAAAAGTGGATCAGAAAAGTACAGATGTGGATAGACGGATCAGTTTGGTATGGGAAAACTCACTCATTCAACTAATATTTATTAAATATCTAACACGTGCCAGGCACTAAGGATACCGACCAACAAATTCCTGACCTTACGCAATTTACATTTTAGTCAGGGGAGACACAATAAACAAGTAAAGAAGGAAAATCTATCATAAGGACCTTGGATTTTACTCTGAACGAGTGGGGAATGCATTACTAGAAAGTAAGCTTCATAAAGGCAGACCTTTTTACCCGTTTTTTTCACTTCTGTGCCCCCGTAGCCTAGAATGGTGCCTTGATTATGTCTGTTGAACAAGAAAACTGGAGGGCTTTGGGCTAACATGATTTGGTTTAGATTTTTAAAAGTCTCACTGTGTTGAAAATAGACATTTGAGGTCAACGGTGGGAGCAATGACACCAGTTAGAGGCCATTGCCATATTCCAAGCAAGAGCTGATCATGGCTTAGTACAGGGCAGTAGTGGTAGCAATGGTGAGAAGTGATCAGATTCTGAGCATGTTTTGAAAGTAGAAGCAGCAGGATTTTTTTTTTTTGATGTACTAGATGCAGGGGGAGAGAAAAAGAGGAGAGTCAACTATGACTCGAAGCGTGTAGGCCTGAGCAGCTTGAAGGCCGGAGCTACCACAGACTAGAGGAGGAAGGGCTATGTGAGTATCAGGTGTGTGGGGGGAGGCAGGGAGAAGAGATCAGCAGCAGAGGCCCATTTACTGTAAAGCTAATGATGCTTAGGTCTCTCATTTGCTCAGGCTCTAGCAATTTGTTAGTAAGTTATTTTCTTTTTCCTTTTTTTTTAAAGATTTTATTTATTTATTTGACAGAGAGAGAGAGCACAAGCAGGGGAAGCAGCAGGCAGAGGGAGAGGGAGAAGCAGACTCCCCACTGAGCAGGGAACCCCACGTGGGGCTTGATCCTAGGACCATGGGATCACAACCCGAGCCAAAGGCAGATGCTTAACCGACTGAGCCACCCAGGCACCCCAGTAGGTTATTTTCAAGTTCTTTTTCCTAAAGAAAGGGCCCCCAATTGTATAAGTTTCAGGACCCAGACATTTGGATGTGCCCCTGATCAGAAGTTCCATTTTGGACATATTAAGGTTGAGATGTCTGTTAGATAATCTGTTACAGACTGAATTAAGTCCTTCCCCAAATCATATGGTGAAACCCTAACCCTGAAGATGATACTTTGGATATAGGGCCGTTAGGGAGGTAATTAAGGTTAAATGAAATCAAAAGCGTAGGGACCCAAAATGGTAGAATTGGTATCTTCGTAAGAAGAGAGCCACCAGAGAGCTCTCTTTCTCTCCACGCACACACACACGAGAAAGGCCATGTGAGGACACAATGAGAAGGTGGCCATCTACAAGCCAGGAAGAGAGGTCTCACCAGACACTAACCCTGACACTCCTCGGGTTTGGACTTCAGGCCTCCAGAACTATGAGAAAGTTAATGTCTATTGTTTCAGCCACCCAGTGTGTGGGCAGCAGAATGAGTCTGGAGTTCAGGAGAGAGGTCTGGCTGAAGATACAATTTTGGGAGTCATCAACGTATAGACAGTAGGACAGCAGGTGATGTCATGAGGCTGGATGCAGTCATCAAGGAAGTGAAGGCAGGTAAAGAGAGGAGGTCCAGGGGCAGAGCCATGGCACTCTCTAACATTCAAAGTTCACTTGATGCTGAGGAACCAGCAGTAAGGGGAAAGAGAAACCAAGAGATTGTAGCATCTTTGAAACCAAGGGATGGAAGTGTGTCAAGGAGAACAGAGTAACCGTGTCAAATGCTGCCGATAGATCCAGAAGGATGGGGACAGAACATACTGTTAGATTTACCAACATGGAGTGATTGTTTTACATCTGCGAGCTTCAATTTTCTCTGTGAAGTAGGGGGCACCGTCATCCGTTGAGAGAGGGGCTGGGGCCGGGAGAGTCAGGGAGATGGCAAGACGTGAGGCGTAAGGAGAGCGAGGGAAGTTTGGAGAAAGCAAAAGCACAAGCTGACCCGGGAGAAGGTGCAGGGTCGTCGGGCAGCACGGAGGGCCTGTTGGAGGTGTTCTGCAAGCACTTGGGTTCCCAGCCGCAGCAGGGGACAGGGCTGCTAAGGGTTAATAACTTTTTTACATTTCTTTAAAAATAAGAACAGCAGATCCTTGTTTAGGGCCTCGGAGACAGTTTCAAGATAAGAAAGAACAGGCCGCTGACAGTCCAGGAGAGGCCACTTGGACCTCAGGGGAGTGTCACGTAGCGGTGTCCAGCTGTAAGAAATCCTGGAGCCGGAGACTGCTGCGCGGGCTCTTGTCCCCGCACGAGAGCTGCCCCCGAAGCGGCCTGACGCTGGGCTGTGCCAGGTGATAGCTGCTGGCCTGTTGTCACTTCGCATTTCCTGGCTGGCCTCGAGGAGCACGTGGGCATGTGTCTAGTATACTGCAAGGGGAACCAGGAACGAGATCCAGATGGCTGTGCTCTGACAGGCTCTCAAATGCATTCCTTGCCTCTCCGGGGATAACTTTGTAACATTAATAGTTAATCCTTTATGAGAACTCTTCTCCGTGCTATACGGGGTCCACTGATTGAATGTCGAGCCCAGCCCGATGTGGTGGACGATACCGCTCTCCCCATTTTACAGAGGAGACAACCGAGGCGCAGAGAGGTGACATCCCTTGCTCTGGGGACACACCGAGGGGAAGCGACAGGGCCGGACTTCAGACCCAGGCCGACTGACCCACGGAGTATAAAACACAGGGAGTGTTCACCACACACGTGCCAGGCAGGGCACTAAGCGCTTTACGTGGATTATCTCATTTCATCCTTGCTGCAGCCCATTGAGGTTGACACTTGAGTAATCTTGTTTTGCTAATGAGGTCAAGCAACTTAATCCAGCTCACAGAGCTAAGAAGTGGTGGAGGCCGCTTTAGGACTCAGCAGAGGGGTGAGGAGAGCTAGTAGCCGACTGCCCTTGTCCGGCAGATAGATGTGAAAATAAACGAATGTTTCTTGTAATTGTCTTAAAGAGCCCTTCGCCTCAGCTGTGCTAAGGGCTCCACAGCCCACGCCAGAGGGCGAGGCTGGACATCAGTATCTGGGGACAGTCAGCCTTAGCCGGTCCAGAAGGAGGTCTCACCGGCCGAGAGTGTGGACAGAGGGGTGGAGAGAGGCCAGCACTGAGCCCTCGGAGACTTCAACACGGGAGTGGCCCATAGTGTCAGACAGGGGCGAGCAGGGGGACAGCGGAGGAGCACGCAGCGGCTCTAAGCAGCACTGGTGACCTCGCGGTGGGGCTGTGAGCGCAGGGACCGAGCTGCACGTGGGGGGCGGTCAGGGAGGTGAGGAAGCGCGGACAAGGGGAGAGGGCTGAGCGGGCAGCGGAGCTGAGGAGCTGGGGTGAGCACACAGGGGAGAGAGGTGATGGACGGAGCCCGGGAGGAGGGGCCCCTCACTCTCTGATACTAGAGGCGAGTTAGTCCAGGGGCGTGGGGATGGGTCAAGTGTGTAGGTGGAGCGGGGCCCAGCTCCCCAGCTCCCCGATATCCCGCGCCTCTCTTCCCTCCGTGACAGAGGGCATTTGTTCGGAGTGAGGGAGCTGCAGATCGCGGTGGGTTCTGGGGGCGAGCGGCCGTCAGGTCAGGACAGCAGCGGTGCGCGTGGGGGCCGGCCGCTTCCAGACACCCCGCAGCTGCTCCTCACGACCTCCCTCAGCAGGGGTGTCGTCGCCCCAGTTCTCGAGGAGGAAGCTGAGGTCCTAGAGGCCTCGGTGGTTTGGAAGAGCAGAAGGGCAGGGAGAGCTGGCTGGTGAAGGACAGCTGCAGGAACTGAAGGAGAGCTCCCAGGGCACCTGTCGGCCCCACTGGGCCCCTTGCTTCGGCGGCGCCGGGCGTCCCTCCCGAAGGAGGGGGAGACGGGTGGTCGGCCTGGCTGACAGAGGCTGAGGGGTTCAGGTGCTGCTGAGAAAGCACTTCGAGGGATCCTGTGTGGAGTCCAGGCTGAGAGAAGGATGTGAAGTCACCAGGGGGTGGAGAGGCTGGGAAAATGGGGACGGCTCAGGATTCTGGAAGTCTACTGGAAGTTCAAGGAAGGGGCTTAATGGGAAAGTGAGAAAGTAGGAAGGCCGAAAAGTCCTGGCCCGGTCTGAGAGTGACATTTTGGAGGCGGAGATTTCAAAAGAGGAGGTGTGCCCAGAGGCGGCAAAGCCGAAGGGGCGTCCATGGGCGAGGGCTGTGAGGTTGTGAGTGAGACCCCAGAGGAAAGGAGAGGCGGGAACCCTGAGGTCTGGTTTTCCGAGGAGGGTCCGCAGAGGCACGGGAGTTACTCAGGATGATGGCAGCGTGGAAAGTTTGGAGCTGAGGCAAATGGCAGCCTGGTCTCTTCCTCTCATGGCTGGGGAGAGTGAGCAGCCTCCACTGGGGAGGACGACCCCCTACCTGGGAAGTGGCGGATTCAGCCTGGGCATCGGGCTACCAGCCTGTAAGGTTAATGACTAGAAGAGGGCACGCAAACCAGGCTTTCTTCACATCCAAGATCCCCACGGTGGCTTTTTAATTGACAACGTTCAAATGGTACTTGACTGTTTGTAACGTGGGTGTCAATTTAAATATTCTCTTGCGTGAATTTTAGGCAAGTCTCTTAACTTGCTTTCTGACCCAAACAGCTTGGAAACAGATTATGCTGGTTTGTACAAAGTTGCAAGTGTGTTTTGAGCAAAATTTTAAAGCTATTTTAACAATACTCTTCATATCGTCTGTTCATTGCTTGCTCATTCCTCCCCTGTCCCCCCACGTAAACAGAGAAACTAACACACAAACTCCTGGCATCACATTCTGCTTTCCACATCGCTGGCCTTTGTGGGGGCCTTTTGCCCCAAAGAGGTGAAAGACCAGAATTAAGGCTTCTGGCCTGATTCTTTTTTCCTACCACACGGGGGCAGACTTTTTAACGAAAAAGGGGGAAACAACTTTATCTTGCACTATATGGAACTGCAAACAGAGATGGGGCTGTAACGCACAACGTGAAGACTATGGCAAGCAGTGCTGCATTGTGTATTTGGAAGCTGCTTAGAGAGTAGACCGGAAAAATTCTCATCACAGGAAAAAAATGTAGCTATGTGAGGTGATAGATTTTAAATGAACTTATTGCGATGATCATTTTGCAAGAGATACATGTATCAAATCGTATTGTATACCTCAAACTTATACAGTGCTATATACCAATTATGTTTCAACAGAACTGGAAGAATGAAAACAGAAAGGAAATAGTGAGAAGTTATGTGAAGGCCAGATTTTGTGTGGTTTTTAGGTCTTGACAAATCTGCTTTCCTCAAATCTGCAAGTCTTCCTGTTCATCCTGCACCAACGAACTAGCTCTCTTCGGCCCTTCCTTTCTTCTTTCCTCCCTTCTTCTCCCACTTGCTTACTCCCACAAATCTGTATTTACTCTACGTGGAGCAGCCTGATAAAATGCAGGACGCCCAGTTAAATTCGAACAGCAGATAAACGACAAATATTTTGTAGTATAAGTATGTCCTATTCATATTCTGGGGACATACTTATACTACGGAATATTGACTGCTTAGCCAAAATTCAAATTTAATTGGGTGGCCTGCAGTTTTACTTGCTAAATCTGGTGATCCCAACCCTGGGCCAAGAGCAGTGCTGGAAGCCGGCTGGATAAAGAGCTCGGGGTCTCCTGGCAGAGGCCTGCCTAAAATCCTGAGCAGTACGGTGCTAGAGGCTGGGGGCTGGGGCCCAGCCTGTGCCCTCAGAGAAGACTACCTCAGCAACCTTACCTTCCAAGCTGCCACTTCCGTTCCATTCTTTCCACTGGAAACAGCCAGCTGCAGGGTCTCCTCTGGGAAGCCTTCCCTGATCTCCCCAGGGACAGCAGTCACCTCAACGCTTTCAATTTATGTCTCTGTTAACACCTATCACACTATATGCTTTACATTTGTCTTAGGCACCAGACTGTTCATAACTAGAGGTCAGAGGTTTTTTTTTTTTTTTTTTTTTTTTGTTCATCTCTGTTTCTCAATTGCCTGACACCGTGTCTGGCACAGAATAAGCCATATACAAGAAAGGGTCCTGATTAGATGACTTCTAGTGTCCTTTATGGATTCAGAAGGAGTCCCAGGTTAAGTCGCAGGCTGGCAGAGCACAGGCAGTAACCCCATTTCTGTCACTGGCTGCCACAAATTGCTCCAAGAGGCTGGTTGAGGAACACTGGTTAAAAAGTGCTTCAGGGGCGCCTGGGTGGCTCAGTCAGCGAAGCGTCTGCCTTTGGCTCAGGTCATGATCTCCGGGTCCTGGGATCGAGCCCCCCTCCGGCTCTCTGCGGGGAGACTGCTTCTCCCTCTCCCTCTGCTACTCCCCCTGCTTGTGCTCTCTCTCTCTCAAAGTGTTAACTATACTTCAAAAAAAATTTTTTTAAAGTGCTTTGGCTGAGGGTCACGTGGAGCTGCAGGCTGCCTCAGTGGTGTCTTTAGGGGTCAGCTCTGCGGCAGAAGACGTCAAGACCTCTATCAAGAGCTGCCCCAGAACTCCCTGGACGTCCAGTGCTGTAAGAAGGCAGTGACAGCCAAAGGAGGTGATGTCTCTGTGGGGCAGTGGCATAGGTGTGTGTACAAGTCCCGCTGCCCCACATCCTGGGTGTCAGCCTTGCACGACCGCCAGGCAGAAGGCAGGTTTCCTGGGAAGATCTGAACTGGCTCCACCCACCTCTCCTCTGTCCTCCCTCCTTCTCCCAGGGTGGGACCTAGACACAGGGTGATCCCCACCCTGGGATCCTGAATCAGGGCTTAACTGATAATAAATATTCGTTGGAAGTGTGTAAGAATATGTATGTAAGAGCCGGATGATCGAGCAAGAAGCCCGGGTGGAATTAGTACCTTGACCAGGAAGGGGGGTTCAGGGTGATTGTTTTTCCCATTTTGTCTTGTTGTATGTTATTAAATTGACCACATTCTCTATCCAGACAATAGGGTGATTATACAAAATAGCCTTGAGCCCCTGTATGTGCTAAAATTTATCTGTATATTCCCCTTTATTATCTACACAATTTAAAAAAATGACTTAAAATCAACCAGAAAACACTTCATAAAAATGGATCTGAAGGGGCACGTGCACCCCAATGTTTATATCAGCAATCTCCACAATAGCCAAACTATGGATGTCCATTGACAGATATCTGTTGACAGATGAATGGATAAAGATGTGGTATATACACAAAATGGAATATTTACGCAGCCATCAAAAAGGATGGAATCTGACCATTTACACTGACATGGATGGAACTGGACGATATTATGCTGAGCAAAATAAGTCAGTCAGAGAAAGACAATTATCATATAGTTTCACTCATATGTGGAATTTAAGAAACAAAACAGAGGGGAAAAAGAGGGAAAAAATAAAATAAGACAAAATCAGAGAGGGAGATAAACCATAAGAGACTCTTAACTCTAAGAAACAAAGTGAGGGTTGCTGGAGAGGAGGGGTGGGGATGGGGTAACTGGGTGATGGGCTTTAAGGATGGCACGTGATGTAATGAGCACTGGGTATTATATGCAATTGATGAATTACTGACCTCTACACCTGAAACTAATGATATACTATATGTTAACTAATTGAATTTAAATAAAATAAGTTAATAAAAAATGGACTTGCCTCCATTCCATCCTGGAACTCACAAGTAGAATCCCACCATAGACCCGCCTTTCAGGGGTAATTAAATAATAGCTAATGCTATGCAATGCCTCCTCGGTCCTGAGCACTGTTGTAAGTGCTTTACAGGTATTAACTCAGTTAAGCTTAAAAGGAGGTAACATAATGCAAGTATCAGCTCTGGAGCCAGACCATCTGAGTTCACAGTTCAGCTGTACCACTTCCTACCTGTTGACCTTGGGCAAGTTGATTAAGTTCTCTGTTCCTCAAATTCTCCATCTGTAAAAGGGGGATGCTGCTGTTGCTGCTGGTTTCTACTTTATGGGGTTGGAAGAAGATTAAAATAAATTAACATATGTAAAATACTTAGAATACTGACTGGCATCCAGTGAATATTATCTATGTACATATGCACAGATAGAGATTTGTAATACATACATCTCTCTCCGTCTAGAGAGATAATAAAATCTGTATGTATAGATAAACTTAACAAGAAGATACTCTGGGGGCACCTGATTGACCCAGTCAGTAAAGCGTCTGTGCTAAGCTCAGGTCATGATCTCAGGGTCCTGGAATCAAGCCCTACATTGTCGGGCTCCCTGTTCAGTGGGGAGTCTGCTTCTCCCTCTCCCTCTACCCTTCCCCCCTGCTCGTGTGCTCTCTCCCTCTCTCTAATAAATAAATAAAATCTTAAAAAAAAGAAGATACTCTTATTATACTCATTTTACAGATAAAAAAAGGAGGTTCGGGAAGCGCAAGTAGTTTTTCAAGGTCACGCGGCCTGCCCTCCTAACCACAATACTGCTTCTGTTTTTGTTTTGTTTTAAATAAACTTTTATTGATTGATTTATTGGTCGATTTTTAAAAGATTTATTTATTTTATATATATATAGAGAGAACACATGTGTGAGTGAGCTAGCAGGGGGAGGAGCAGAGGGAGAGAGAGAATCCTGAAGGAGACTCCCCACCGAGTGTGGAGCCCAACACAGGGCTTCATCCCAGGACCCCATCACCATGACCCGAGCCAAAATCAAGAGTTGGCTGCCCAACCAACTGAGCCACCCAGGTGCCCTGATTGTTTTTTTTTTTTTTTAAAGTAGGCTCCATGCCCAATGTGGGGCTTGAACTCACAACCCTGAGATCAAGAGTTACATGCTCTATGGACTGAGCCAGCTGGGTACCCCCTAAATAAACTTTTTAATTTAAAAATAATTTTAGCTTACAGAAGAGTTACAAAGACAGTTCAGAGAGTTCTCATATACCTTATACGCAGCTTCCCCTAATGTTAACATCTTACATAAATTAATGTTGTTACTATGTTACTATTACTAACTAAACTATAGACTGGTAACTATTAATAGCTCTTATCTAAACTATAGATTTAATTTGGATTTCACCAGTTTCCCCACTAATATCCTTATCCTGTTCCAAAATCCAATTCAAGATGCCACATTGTGTTTAGCCCTACTGCTTGCTCCTTTTTTCTATTTCCAGCATAGTTAACATAGTGTTGTATGAGTTTCAGGCATACAATATAGTGATTCAACAGCTGGATGCATTACTCAGTGCTCTTCATGATAAGTGTACTCTTATTTTTCTTTAAAGATTTTATTTATTTATTAGAGAGAGAGAGAGTACAAGCTGGGGGAGCGGCAGAGGGAGAGGGAGAAGCAGGCTCCCCGAAGAGCAGGGAGCCCGATGTGGGGCTTAATAACAGGACCCTGGGATCATGACCTGAGCCAAAGGCAGATGCTTAACCATCTGAGCCACCCAGGCGCCCCCATGTTAAGTGTACTCTTAGAGCCAACTGCTTCTTTTTAAAAGATTTATTTACTCATTTATTGAGAGAGAGAGGGAGAGAGAGAGAGAGAAAGAGCAAGAGCATGGAAGCAGGGGCAGGGGCAGAGGGAAAGGGAGAGGGAGAGAAGCAGATTCCCCACTGAGCAGGGAGCCCAACATGGAGCTCAATCCCAGGACCCTGAGATCATTACCTGAGCTGAAATCAAGAGTCGGACACTTAACTGACTGAGCCACCCAGGTGTCCCTGCTTATTTTATTTTTAAGATTTAAAAAAAAAAATTAAGTAGTATCTATACCCAATGTGAGGCTTGACCCCACAACCCTGAGATCAAGAGGTGCATGCTTTACTGACTGAGCCAGCCAGATGCTCCAGTCGTACTGCTTCTTAATACCTATCTAGCAAGTACCCTGGGTCAGGCCCTATAGTAGGTACTGGGGACAGGAAGATGAGTAAGAAACTGTTCCGGCCCTCGGGAAGCTCCCAAACTATTGGAGAGAGAGAAGCAAGCTTTCAGTTATAATAAAGGGTAGTCAGTGCGATTACAATTAAGCATAGGGGGGGTGTGGGGGCTTAGACAGAAGCTTCCAGTTCAGCCGGGGTCATCTAAGCTGAGACCTGAAGGATGAGTAGGACGTAGCTAGGCAAGATCAGGGTGTGTGTGTGTGAGTGGAGCGGGAGTGGGCATTGAAAACCATATTTAAGGTGGAGAAAACATCATGTGCAAAGATCCAGTGGGGAGAGTGTGAGTATGGCCAGCGCTGGGAACTGCTCCATCTACCAAGATTTCACCACAAACTCTGAAACTCACACCTGGACCACAACCGTCTACACTGGCCCTGACCTTTTCTAGGCCTTCAAGTTCTTTCTATGCTTTGATGGCCCCCCCTCCCTCACGCATGCACACTGTCTCCCACTCTCTTAGCTACACTCACGTCCCAACTGGCTTTACATTCAGTCACACCGGGACAGAACTCTGAAGTCCCCTGGGCCAATCCCTGACCCTGGGAAAACCCCACACCTCCTACTCTCAAGTGAAAGTCAGGCACTGGTTCATTTTGTTATAACTTCCTCCTAATTTTGGCCAAGCTTTGACTGTATGAGATATGACAAGGCCCTGAGCTTTGGAGTCATATAGACACAGGTTCGATCCTAACTCCTCTACTCACCACCTCTGTGGCCTTAGACAAGGTATTCACCATTTTATTTAATCAAAAATTTTTAAAAGTTGAGTATAGTTGACACACACTGTTACATTAGTTTCAGGAGTACAACATAGTGGTTCAACTTCTCTATATGTTCTGTTATGGCTCACCACAAGTATAGCTACCATATGTTACCACACAATGCTATCACAATGCCATTCACTATATTCCATATGCTGTGCCTTTTATTCCTGTGACTTATTCATTCCATAAGATGTTCACTATTTTAAATTTGTTTCCTCTTCTGTAAAATAGGAATGCCAGTATTGTCTACCACCAAGAGCGGTTGTGAAGATTAAAAATAACATAGGTATACAAAACTTAACTCAAAATGGATCAAGGACCTAAATGTAAGACCTCGAACAATGAAACTCTTAGAAGAAAACATGGAATGAAAGCTTCATGGGCAATGATTTCTTGGACATGACACCAAAGGCACAGGTAACAAAAGAAAAAAGACAGACAAATTGGACATCGTGAAAATTTAAAAACTTAGTGCATCAAAAGAGTAAAAGAGAGTAAAAAGGCACAGAGTAAATTAATCCACAGAATAAAAAGAGAAACCATAGAATGGGAGAAAATCTGTGAAGATCGTATGTCTGATATCCAGAATATATAGAGAACTTCTAAAACTCAACAATGAAAAAACAAGCAACCTGATGCAAAAATGGGCAAAGGACTTGAATAGACATTTCTCCAAAGAAAATAAACAAATGGCCAATAAACACATGAAAAGATGTTCAACATCATTAGTCATTAGGGGAATGCACATCAAAACTACAATGAGAGACCACTTCACACCCATTAGGATGGCTACTATAAAAAACACAGACAATAACAAGTGTTGGTGAGGATGTGGAGAGAAGGAACTCTTGTGCACTGTCGGCGGGCATGTAAACTGATGCAGCCACTGTGGAAAACAGTACGGCGATTCCTCAAAAAATTAAAAATAGAACTACCCTATGATCCAGCAATTCCACTTCTGGGTATATATATCCAAAAGAATTGAAAGCAGGGTCTCAAAGAGATATTTGCACACCCATGTGCTCATAGTAACATTATTCACAATAGCTAAACCATGAAAACAACCCAATTGTCCATCAGTGGTTGAATGGATAAGCAAAATGTGGCTGTGGGCACCTGCGTGGCTCAGTTGGTTAAAAGTCTGCCTTCGGCTTAGGTCATGATCTCAGGGTCCTAATATGGAGCCCCATATCAGGCTCCCTGCTCAGTAGGGAGTCTGCTTCTCCCTCGCCCTCTGCCCCCCCCCCCACATAAGCTCTCTCTCTTGCTCTGCTCTCTCAAATAAATAAATAAAATCTTTTAAAAATTGTGGTTGTAAAGGGAAAAAGCGAGTCCTCTCCTCCTGTGTCGCTTTTTTAGTCTAACGCAACTACCATACTCACAACACTTCTAACACCAGTTGCGTGGGGGTTTTCCCCCAAGGCAATTCTCTAACACAGGCTGGGTGTCCTACCATTTAACTCAATTCTGGCACTATCTACCTGGAGATAGCACCAGATCCCACAGCTTAAGGGCTCACTCCAACAAGACTGTTCCCCCCTTCCCCCAACTTCAGATGCCAATTGTAAATAGTAGGTCCCCAGGTTACCCACACTTTTGTCCAACATGGCTACAAATAGGAGGTTCCCATGACTCCCTCCTGGGGTTTGATTAATTTGCTAGAGCAGCTCACAGAACTCAGGGACATACTTACATTTACCAATTTATTAAAGAATATGATAAGGGATACAGATGAACAGCCAGATGAAGAGATACACAGGGTGAGTTCTGGGAGGGTTCCAAGTACAGGAGCTTCTGTGCCCATGGGACTGGGGGGCGTCACCCTCGCAATACATGGATGTGTTCACCAACCTGGAAGCTCTCCAAACCCCCTAGTATTGGGACTTTGAGGGAGGCTTCATGTAGGCATGATCAATCATTAACTACATTTCCAGCCCCTTTCCCCTCTCTGGAGAAGTGGGGGCTGCGGCTAGAAATTCCAAGCTTCTATACATGGCTTGGTCTTTTTGGTGAGCAGCCCCCATCCAAATGCCATCCAGGAGCCCACCCAAAGTTGCCTCATTAGGACAAAAGATACTCCTATCCCCCAGGAAATTCCAGGGCATTTAGGAGCCCTGTGTCAGGAACCTGCATCAAAGACCAAATATCAGAACAAAAGATGCTCTTAGAGCTCTTATCACTTAGGAATTTACAAGGGTTTCATGAGCTCTGTGCCAGGAACCAGGGGCAGAGATTAATACATACATTTTCTACTCAATCACAATGTCATACACATACAATGGAATATTATTCAGCCTTAAAAAGGAGGGAAATCCCATCTTGAGGACATTAAACCAAGTGAAATAAGCCACTCACACAAACCCATATACTGTATGACTCCACGTATGCGAGGTACTTAGAGTAGTCAAATTCACAGAGACAGAAAGTGTAATGGTGGTTGCCAGGAGCTGGGGGGAGGGGAGAATGGGGAGTTGTTATTTAATGGGGGCATTGTTTCAGTTTTGCAAGATGAAAAGAGTGGTGGCGATGGTGGTGGTGATGGCTGCACAACAATGTGGGTGTACTTAATCCCGCTGAACTGTATGCTTCACAATGGTTAAAATGGTCAAATTTTGGGTGCCTGGGTGGCTCAGTCGTTAAGCGTCTGCCTTCAACTCAGGGCACAATCCTGGCATTCTGGGATTGAGCCCCATGTCAGGCTCTTCCGCTGGGAGCCTGCTTCTTCCTCTCCCACTCCCCCTGCTTGTGTTCCCTCTCTCGCTGGCTGTCTCTCTCTCTGTCGAATGAATAAATAAAGTCTTTAAAAAAAATGGTCAAATTTATGTTATGTGTATTTTACCACAATAAAAAAAGAAAAAATATAAGCAGAGTTCTTTTTTTTCTCAAAGTTCTATTTTTTTAAAGATTTTAAGTCATCTTTACACCCAACGTGGTGTTCGAACTCACAACCCCGAGATCAAGAGTCACACGCTCCATCTATTGAGCTGGCCAGGTGCCTCTGCAAAGTTCTTGCTAGTGTGCCACATAACAGGTGTTGAGTAATCGGCAGCTTTCTTTCTTATCGACCCCCTTTTTGTTTATCACTAGGTGAACCTCCAGGGTTTTGTTTAGAGGGCCTACTCCAAACTTTTTCACTTTCTTCAGCCTTCAGTTCTCATTTTCTTCCCTTGCCCTCTATGTTCTGGGATCTCCTTTTGCTTCTTTGACAGTCTCTTGTGTTGCCTTTACTGGCTCTTCTTCCTTATTTCCTAAGTGTAGGTATGTCCTCAAGATCCTGTGCTCAAAAGTCTTCTTTTTCTATCTTATCTCTCTTAGCAATTTCATTTCAGGCTTATGTGAATGACTTCTTTTTTTTTTTTTAAGTGAGCTCTACACTCAACGTGGGGCTTGAACTCATGACCCTGAGATCAAGAGTCACGTGCTCTACTGACCGGGCCAGCCAGGCGCCCCTTATGTGAATGGCTTCTATATGTGTATATCTGATCTCGACTTTTCATGTGAGCTCTGGACTTGATTTCCAGACTCCCAACGGACCATCTTCACCTGGGTGTTTTGAGGGCCTCGCACATCTAGTATATGCTAACGTCATCTCTTCTAGTTCTCCTTCTCACCCCGCCTCCAACCTGTTCTTCTGATGAGTTTATGTGTTAATGGCCTCACCATCTTCTCAGACCCTAGGTTTAAACTCTCAACTTCTTACGGTTCCAAGGAACAGTCATGCAATTCCCACATGTCCATTCTCACTGATGTCAACCAATTTCATACTTAAGCATCTTGCTGCCCAGTAGAGGCAATACCTTTCTAGTGAAGAGGCTCTTTGAGTACTATCCTGTCCAGAGTACTCCCTTTTCCTAATACCAAAATTTCTGGGAAATACAATTCAGAAATTTGTTTGATGAGCAAGGATTTAAAACAAAGGGAGGGGACTAGTCTTGAGGGACATTTCATTCCAGCTATGGTGAAGCCCAAGAAACTGTCCTTGTTCTGCAGCAAATGGTACGTAGATTCAACTTTTCTCTTCCCCATGTAGTGTCAGATACACATTGCCAAAGCATGCTCTTAGACACCCTTTTTTTCTTCGGTGCTGAGTTCTACTAAGAAACTTTATTGAGGGGTGCCTGCATGGCTCAGTTAATCGTCTGACTCTTGATTTCGGCTCAGGTCATGATCCCAGGGTCGTGGGATCCAGCCCTGTGTTGACCTCTGTGCTCAGCATGGAGTCTGCTTGTCCCTCTTCCTCTGCTCCCCCCATTCTCTCCTCTCTCTCTAAAATAAAAAAATAAAATCTTTTAAAAAACACATTATTGAGTGTGTTAACACCATTGGCTCAGTGACAGTGTAGTTGACAGTCTCCTTCCATTATGAGTTGATTTAATCAGTTGACATCTCACAAAAGCAATCTTAATCCTACCCATCAATCCCACTCTTAGGCCATTATACCCTAGGGAAAACTGGCACCTGTGCTCCAAAGACATGTAAATGAGTACTTATAGTAGCATAACCGCCCCAGACTGAAAAGGACCCAAATGTCCATCAATAGAACGGATGAATAAATTATGGCATATTTGTAAAATGGAATACTGACAACAAAAAGAATGATCTACAAGTACACACAAAATCACAGATACATCTGAAAAACAATGTTGAATAAAGTAAGTCTGAAAACACATGCAGTATAATTCCATTTATATAGAGTTCAAAGCTAAGTAATACTATATTGGTTGAAGATAAATGCATGTGTGACAAAAACTATAAAGATAATCAAGGAATAATTTTTTAAAAGATTTTATTTATTTATTTGACAGAGAGAGAGAGAGAGAGAGCACAAGCAGGCAGAGCGGCAGAGGGAGAGGGAGAAGCAGGCTCCCTGCTGAGTAAAAAGCCCAACACGGGGCTCGATCCAGGACCCTGGGATCATGACCTGAGCCAAAGGCAGATGTTTAACCGACTGAGCCACCCAGGTGCCCCTAAACAAGGAATAATTACCACAAAATTCAGGAGAGTTTTTGGAGATTTTGGAGGTGGAGAGGAGGATGGTAGGCTGAGAAGGGGCTTGGAAGGCTTTAAAGGCATCACGGATTTTCATATCATTATTATTCTTTAAACTGTGTATCTGTATTAAATACACTATTACATGTACAATAGACTTTAAAATTTTTAAAAGTTACTTTTTCAAAATGTAGTATCATTTCCCAGTTTTTTGAGATGAGAGGATGGCCCTTCCTTTAGCTAGATAGCTCTTGCCCACCTTCAAAACTCACTTCCAACCTCCTTTCGGAAGCCACCTCTGACTCCCCAGGTTGATTTAATATGGAAAATTTCAAATGTACACAAAAGTAAGGAAAATAATATAATGAGCCACCATGTAACCATCCCTGAGCTTCAACAATTATCCACACATAGCCAATCATGTTTCTTCTATACTCTGACACGTTTCCCTCCCCATACTGGATCATTTGAAAACAAATCTCAGCCATGTTATTATTTCATCTGTAACTACTTTGGTAAAAGTCTCTAAAAGATAAGGACTTCTAAAAAAGGGCACAACCCCAATACCATTATCCACTTCAAAAATTTGACAGACTCCTTAATGTCAAATATCCAGATAGTGTTCAATTTTCCCTGTGTCCTATAGCTTTTTTTTTTTTTTTTGAGAGAGAGAGCAAGAGAGCACAAGTGCCTGAGTATGCAAGTTGGGGGGAGGAGCAGAGGGAGAAAGAAAATCCCAAGCAGGATCCACGCCCAGCGCAGAGCCTGACATGGGGCTGAATTTCACGACCCTGAGATCATGACCTGAGCTGAAATCAAGGGTCGGACAGTTAACCGACTGAGCCACATACATGGCCCTCCTATAGCTCTTGATTTGTTTAAATCACCATCTAAACAAATTTCTCACTGTTGGTTATGTTTTTTTAAGTTTCTTTGAATCTAAAGTCTCCCCCCTTTTTTTCCTTGCAATTTATTTGCTAAAGAAACCAGATCTGATCAATTTCCTGCATTCTGGATTTCTGGCTGTTTCAGCTGTCCTCTGCTCATTCCACAAACCTCTCTACCTTTACCTTTTCCCACCATTTTCTATTTCCATCTGTACATTTTTTTTGGAGGGTTGACAGAAAGGATGCCAAAAGTACAGAATGAAGGGGTGGGGAGTAAACCCCGTGCAGATCTCTACCCTAGGACTCCTTATACTTGACTGGAATCATGAGTTTCTTTGTCCCCCTCCAACACACCTCTTGGTGATCAACACTGTATCTTACTTGATTTTTTATCTGTGCTTTACACAGAATTTTACACATAGTAGGTGTTTTCAGTGTTTATTGAAAGAATGAATAAGGCTGCTCTCTTGTACTGCTTAGGTGCTATACCCTCTTTTCCAACTTTGCAATAAGATTAAGACCTTGTGAATCTTTGATTTCAACCCCCTGGGGTGAGGTATTATGCAAAATTCTTTTGATAGTTACTTTTCTTGAAAAGTTTGACGAATTTCATTGTAAAGAGTGCTTTGTTTATTGTACTTTCCTTTGTTGCCCATTTCCTGAACCACCGTGGTCTTGATAAGCTTGTTTGAAATTGAGCACAGAAGTTCCCTGCTCTGTAACTTGATTGGGGGGGGCTCCCAAGCAGCCTTGCCCTCAGGGGGGAATTGTGGGTTAACGGCTTCTGAGTAATGTATTACTCACCACAGCTTCTTAGAAACTTCTGAAGCAAATTAGTACTTTCTGAGGTATCTTTGCTCTGTTCCTTGAATTCCACGGGCCATCCCCTCTTGTAGATTTTGTAGGTTTTCCTCCCTTACTATATGAAAAACAATGTCACCGAGAAAGCTGGGAACAAAATTCCTTTTCTGCACTTACTCTAGTATTTTCTCTTGATTTACAGTTGAGACATATGTACTCTCCAGTACACATGGCTAAACCTCCTTTCCGTTAATAGGTACATGAACCCATATTTACAGTCTGTTTTACTTCATCACAAACACAAAACATACCAATGCCGCCAAATAAGAAAACTTTCCTATACGCTATTGGATTTGATAATATTGTACTCCTTATCCATTTGATCCTGTGAAAACCACTGATGTCCTTAGAATTGTTTTAGAAATACTTCCTGTCTTCTTAATCCAGGAAATGAATCTGGTTCATGGACTTGCAATATTATAAAGTTGTTATGAACTGGACTGAGTAATTTAAAATTCAGCTGAACTAATCTTGCGTGTGTAGGGTTTATGGAATTACAGTTGAAATTGTAGGTGATGAAGTTCCTTCCTCGGTATTTTTTAATGTGGCAGTTAGATTATAGTGAATTAAGATTTCCTGGAGAGCCAATTTTAAGCCATCAACTGACAGTGAAGGATGAACAAAGACTAGAGGACATACTGAAATTATACCTGGTACATAAACTTGTATCGAACACTACTAATCTGGCAAACAATGCAATGAGTGACAGCAAATGCAATCAAACAGAAACCTAGATCAATTATCTTAGAAAGATTGCAGTCAGCAGATAAAAATGGGACCATGGAGTCTTCTGAATTAACTAGCACTGAGAACATGAATCAGTCTTTCATCTTTTATTATTTCATCCTTTTCCTTTGAAGTAAACTTAAAAATAATCTTTTCGCCAACTCCTCAAAATGAAATATTCACTATATCACTCTTACTCCTTATTAAAAACTGGTATTAGTGTGCCTTTATACTGAAGACATCAAAGAAACTATGGAGTGTACTTGTATAAACATAAGGAAGCCTGAAGTATATTGCTTATTTTTCTACGGAACAAATGCAAAATCATGATAGTTCATTGAGCATTTACTGGATTCTACTTGGGTTTTCTGAAAGAAAGTTCTCTTTCCTTTTTGATGCAATCCTTGTTGAATGGATGAAATGTGGTAATTTGTTTCTAGCATCTTGAGATCAGCCCCACTTTTCTAAAGATTTTTTTTTTTTATTTGACAGAGATAGAGACAGCCAGCGAGAGAGGGAACACAAGCAGCGGGAGTGGGAGAGGAAGAAGCAGGCTCATAGTGGAGGCCTGACGTGAGGCTCGATCCCGTAACGCCGGGATCACGCCCTGAGCCGAAGGCAGACGCTTAACCGCTGTGCCACCCAGGCGCCCCCAGCCCCACCTTTCATCCATGATAATGCCCATCGAGTAGAGTACTGTGCTATGTTAGGTTTTCCAGTGGGTTTGGATTTTAATAGGTTTATTCCATTGCTAAGTAGTATCTAACTCTTCAATATATGATTGTGTAAGTACATCTGGATGTTATTTACTCAGACATTTTAAAATGTCAGAACATATCCTGTTACATGTTGTAGACACCACTGATGGCCTACCACTACCCCCTTTTCCATGATAACAGAACCCCAATTTGTGCTGGTATGAGGCACCATGGGTTAAAAGAGAGACTGGGTCCCTTCCCAGACCCAGTCCTTCACCTGGCTAAGCCAGACTTGGTAATTTTTTTTAATTAAAGCTTTATTTTTTTAGAGATTTAAATTCATAGCAAAATTGAGGAGAAAGTAAGAAATTTTCCATATACCTCTCTTCACCACATATGCATAGCCTCCCCCATTAACAACATTCCCTTCCAGAGCGGGACATCTGTTGCAATCAACGAACCTACATGGACACATCATTATCACCCAAAGTCCAGAGTTTACATTAGAATTCACTCTTGGTGTTGGACATTCTATGGGTTTGGACAAATGCATGATGACAGGTATTTATCATTATGGCATCATGCAGAGTATTTTCACTGCCCTAAAAATCCTCTATGCCCTGCCTATTTATCCCTCCCTGTCCCCCTGGCCACCCCTGATCGTTATATTGTCTCCATAGTTTTGCCTTTTCCAGGATGGAAATCATATAGTACGTATCCTTTTCCAGATTGCTTCTTTCACTTAGTAAGATGCATTTAAGGTTTTTCCTGTCTTTTCATGGCTTGATAGATCATTGATAGATCATTTCTTTTTAGAGCTACATAATATTCCATCATCTGTATGAACCACAATTTATCTATTCGCCTACCGAAGCGCATCCTGGTTGTTTCCAAATTTTGGCAATTATGAGTAAAGCTGTTATAAACATCATGTGTGGGTTTTTGTGTGGACCTAAGTTGCAACTCCTTTGGGTAAATACCAAGAAGTCTGATCACTGGGTCATATGACAAGAGTACTTTAGTTTTGTGAGAAACCATCATAATGTCTTCCAAAGTGGCTGTACCATTTTGTAGTCCCATTAGCAGTGAATGAGAGTTCCTGTTGGCTCACCTCCTCACCAGCATTTGGTGTTGTCAGTGTTCCAGATTTTGGCCATTCTAATTGGTATCTAGTGATATCTCATTGTTGTTTTAATTTGCATTTCCCTTATGATATGGTGAGGAACATCTTTCCATGTGCTTATTTTCCATCTGTGTATCTTCTTTGGTGAGGTGTCTGTTAAGGTCTTTGTCTTATTTGTTCATCAGGTTGCTTGTTTTCTTACTGTAGAATTATGTGTTCTTTGTATATTTTGGGTAATAGTCCTTTTTCAGATGTGTCTTTTGCAAATCTTTTCTCTCCGTCTGCAGCCATGGTAATTTCATTATCCTTATGAATGACTGGCTTAGGCACAGACATATAATTTTGGTAATGACACATGTGGAAAAGTCTGTTGGAGAGCTTTTGGGAAAGCTTTTCTCAGAAAGGGGCACTAGAAAAGGATGTCCTCTCCTTTGGCCTTTGGAAATCAGTGTTTGAGGACGTGATACCTGGGGCTATTGTAACAATTCACAGCTATGAGGAGAGTAGCAGGCAAACAGAACCTCAGAGTAGAAAAATGGAAAGAAGATGAATCCTTGATAGTATTGTTGGGCCAGTGAATTACCCAAACAGCCTTGTCTCTGTTGTCCTTGTCATAGGACTTAATAAACTCACAACTGTTGGAGCTAGTTTGGGTTGTTTTCTATTACTCGTTTCCAGGCATCCTGACATACTACATAGAGCTGATGGTTCCTGTATAGCATTAGGTGGCATCATTCTCTGTCTCCTGACACTACACTAAAATTTCAGAGATTCTGCCCCATTAGGGCTGAATGTCAACACGAAATAATTAAAACGGATTTATACAGTGTTCCTTTCTTTTATCATTACTTTTACTTTATTAAGAATGTGTACTTACAAAAGCAATAGTTTTATCATAGAAAATTAGGAAGAAAGTCTTTATATATATTTTTAAAACTGCAGAATTATTGGAGGTGTGCTCATTACATTTGCAATGACAGAGAGATAGGAGAGCACCATATGACAGTCAAGATTCAGAAATATTTCAACAAGCTATAATGATGAGCCCAAACCAACAAGGTGAAATGTAATAGAAATGTACATTTTTGCATTTAGGTTAGAGCTGAGGGCTGTGGCTGCTCAGGATGAGAGTTAAAGGCTGTTTATATGAAAAGTATCTGGGGGTTTCAGTTAAGTGCTAATTCGCTAAGTGCCAGGATTAGGACGGGGCAAAAGAAATTACTAAAAGTGTAAATATATAAATCCTGCCTTCATTCAACAAGTATTTATTAAGCATGTATTCAACAAATGCATATTGGCAGCTGGTTAAGAGGAAGGGCTTTGGACTTTAACTTTTCTCAGCTTGGATGGTGTGATCTTAGGCAAGTTACTTAATTGTGTCTCAGTTTTCTTAACTGTCAAATATGACTGATAACAATGCATAGTGGCTGAGAGAACCAAAATAAGAATCTATGAAAGTACTTATTAGCAATATTTTTTAGTGCTTGGCCTTGTATTAGATCAACTGTGGTAATTTACCCACAATAATCTGCTTTGTTCATTTTATACTGGGAGAACTTTGTTTTTTAAAGATTTATTTATTTATTTTGGAGAGAGAGCGAGAATGAATGGGGGGTGGCAGGGGGAGAGGGAGAGAGAGAATCTCAAGCAAACTCGAAGCTGAGCACGGAGCCTGATGTTGGGCTCAATCTCATGACCCTGAGATCATGACCTGAGCTGAAACCAACAGTTGGATGCTTAACTCACTGCACCACCCAGGCGCCCCCGGAGAACTTTATTTTTATACTATATTTTGAAGCACACTGAGAAACTAGAGAACGATCAGGCAAGCATGAGAAGAGGATCTCTGGAAATAATATCACATGAGGAGTCATTTCAGGCATTAAACATTTGATCTGAAAAGACTTCGTATGTTTAAAAGGAGCCCTAGGAATCAGGTAATACATTTATTTAGCGTTGCTCCAAGGGAACCCTGGACACAATAAGGAGAAGCAGAATTCAGCTCAATATACTGAAGACCTTAACTATGATTGTTATGCGATAATTGCATGGCCTAATTGGAAAAGCTGTGACCTCCCTGTCATTATTGTAAGTACTTGGGCAGAAGCCAGATGGGCATCTGTCAGGGAGGATGTGGGGAATTCAGTGAGTCCTGCAGTTATAGATTTGACTTGGGCTCCTTTTAGCAGTAAGGCTCTGATTGAATTTTTTCACCCACGTATCCTTGGAAAGTTTTTTAACCTACAAGGAATATTAATGCACCATCAGGGAAACAATTGTCCATTTTGCAGAGTCAAAAATTTCAGAATTCAAATGTCCTCTAGAGACTAAATAGATGTATTTCTCAATTACTGGTCTATGAATTGGAAAGAGAATTAGAAAGCAAATTACTCATTTTTCATTTTATTAATTTTTCTTTCATTATAAAAGTACTATAAATACATTAAATAAAATGGTAAAAGAGAAAGGAAGGATAAATCAGTTCTACATCATTTTTATGCAGTGTTTAATATATGACTTGTATTTCATATATATGGAAGTATCAACATAATTATATATAATTGTATCTATATATATAAAGTAACATAATATACAATATATAAAATATATAAATACAATAAATGCGATATAAATACAATACAAAATATAAATATGTTATATACTATAAATATATAGGGGCGCCTACGTGGCTCAGTCAGTTGGATGTCTGACTCTTGATTTCGGCTCGGGTTGTGGTCTTGGGGTTGTGAAATCAAACCCCACATCAAGGCTCTGTGCTCAGGAAGGAGTCTGCTTGAGATTCTTTCTCTCCCTCTGCTCCTTCCCCAGCGTGCTCACTCTCTCAAATAAATAAATAAAATCTTTAAATATATATATATATATATAATTATTATATTTATATATAGGGTTTTTGCTCTTTTCAGAGTATAAGAGTTGTACTAGTTTGCTAGGGTTGTCGTAACAAAATACTACACACTGGGTAGTTTAAGCAGCAAAAATTTGTCTCACAGTTCTGGAGGCCAGAAGTCTGAAATCAAGGTGTAAGGAGGGTTGGTTCTTTCCGAGAGCTATGAGGAAGAATCCAGGCCTCTCCTCCAGGTTCTGGAGGTTTGCTGGCCGCCTTTGGCATTCCTTGGCTTCTGCTACAACATCCCAATCTCTGCCTTCATTGTCCCATGGCCTTCTCCCTGTGTGCATGTCTGTTCCCAAATTCCCCTTTCGTAAGGACAACAGGCACAAAGAATTAGGGACACACCCCCCTCCAGCGTGATCTCATCTTAACTTAATGAATCACATCTGCAATGATTTTATCCCCATATAAGGTCACGTTAGGAGGTACTGGGGGTGAGGACTTCAATGTATGAATTTTGGGGGTACACAATTCAACCCATAACAACGCTCAAACCAATTTACAGTGCCATCTACAATGTATAAGAGTGCCTGTTTGCCTGTATCCTCGATAACATCAGGTTTTATTTTAAAAAGTAATTTTTTTTGCCAAATAGGTGAAGAATTGCACCATAGTGGTGTTTTAATATATACTCCTTTCTCAGAGACTATGAATGGTTTTCTGTTTGCTTACTAGCTGAATGTCTTCTTTTGTGAAATGTCTTTTCGTGTCTGCTGCCTCTATTTTTTAAATTATGAAAGTAATATATTACAATAGATTTGAAAAACAGAGAAAATAAAAACCACCTCTAATGCCACTATTCCGACACAGCTATTATCATTTTTATTGCCTTCTAGGCTATTTTCATATGCATGTTTTACTCTTTTGTAATTGTGGTGTACATATAATCTTATATTCTGCTTTTCTCACCTTACGATGTATTATAATATGGAAATGGGTTACTCCACAACGTACTAGAATAGCTCATTCTCAATAATTATGAATTCAGAACCAGGCTTCTGGTATTAGACAAATAAAAGCTTTTCTAAGGATATACTACCTGGCCATTATTGGGGCACAAAATAAGAGGATCCTGGGTTGTAAAAAAGTTAAAATTCCATTTCTGTGCCATGACCTGTCTTTGGGCATCTGGCACACAGATGTCTAATACATGTTGAATGAATTGATAGCTTAGTAATTAGACGTGATTTTTATTCATTATTTTGGTGAGACAAGTCAGTTTTCAGGGTTTTCTTTGTCCGAGGCTACATGCGTCATACATTTAAGAGCCAGCATCTTACTAGGCAAAATGGAAGTTGAACCAGTATAAGATCCACCATTTTAAAAATATATTTTAGAAGTCTTAAGTGAAAAAAGGTTTTACAAAGTATCTTTCAAAGTAAACTTACGTATATCAAAAACTACGGTTTCACAAAAACAAATTTGTTCTGTGGACAAAATCCCAACGGAATCCCTTTTTTCCCTTTGTAAAGAAAAAAAAAATTCATGTTAGAACCGAGAAATGTTGCAACTTATCATTTGTCCATCGTCTGAAATAAGTTGAACTAAAAGAAATATCTGATGGTGTCTCTAATGTTACAGGTGTATATTGGTAATATACACCAATGATTTATTTTTCTACTTCGTAACTTTCCTCTTGTTTCCTTGGTAACATTTTGCCCATATTGTCACTTGTATTTCAGTCTTTCTAATTGAAATGTAAAGACTGGCCTCAAAAGGAAACTCGAATATTATATATATATATATAAAAGTTGTATAAAAAGTAGTGCTTCTTGGGGCACCTGGATGGCTCAGTGGGTTAAGTGTCTGCCTTTGGCTTGGGTCATGATCTCAGGGTCCTGGGATTGAGCCCCGCATCGGGCTCCCTGCTCTGCGGGGAGCCTGCTTATCCCTCTCCTCCCCATTCCTGCTCTCTCAGTCTCTCTCTT
>NW_024423319.1:7611855-7614944 GCF_017311325.1 Ursus maritimus | reverse complement strand
CTTTCTCTCCCTCTGCTCCTTCCCCAGCGTGCTCACTCTCTCAAATAAATAAATAAAATCTTTAAATATATATATATATATATAATTATTATATTTATATATAGGGTTTTTGCTCTTTTCAGAGTATAAGAGTTGTACTAGTTTGCTAGGGTTGTCGTAACAAAATACTACACACTGGGTAGTTTAAGCAGCAAAAATTTGTCTCACAGTTCTGGAGGCCAGAAGTCTGAAATCAAGGTGTAAGGAGGGTTGGTTCTTTCCGAGAGCTATGAGGAAGAATCCAGGCCTCTCCTCCAGGTTCTGGAGGTTTGCTGGCCGCCTTTGGCATTCCTTGGCTTCTGCTACAACATCCCAATCTCTGCCTTCATTGTCCCATGGCCTTCTCCCTGTGTGCATGTCTGTTCCCAAATTCCCCTTTCGTAAGGACAACAGGCACAAAGAATTAGGGACACACCCCCCTCCAGCGTGATCTCATCTTAACTTAATGAATCACATCTGCAATGATTTTATCCCCATATAAGGTCACGTTAGGAGGTACTGGGGGTGAGGACTTCAATGTATGAATTTTGGGGGTACACAATTCAACCCATAACAACGCTCAAACCAATTTACAGTGCCATCTACAATGTATAAGAGTGCCTGTTTGCCTGTATCCTCGATAACATCAGGTTTTATTTTAAAAAGTAATTTTTTTTGCCAAATAGGTGAAGAATTGCACCATAGTGGTGTTTTAATATATACTCCTTTCTCAGAGACTATGAATGGTTTTCTGTTTGCTTACTAGCTGAATGTCTTCTTTTGTGAAATGTCTTTTCGTGTCTGCTGCCTCTATTTTTTAAATTATGAAAGTAATATATTACAATAGATTTGAAAAACAGAGAAAATAAAAACCACCTCTAATGCCACTATTCCGACACAGCTATTATCATTTTTATTGCCTTCTAGGCTATTTTCATATGCATGTTTTACTCTTTTGTAATTGTGGTGTACATATAATCTTATATTCTGCTTTTCTCACCTTACGATGTATTATAATATGGAAATGGGTTACTCCACAACGTACTAGAATAGCTCATTCTCAATAATTATGAATTCAGAACCAGGCTTCTGGTATTAGACAAATAAAAGCTTTTCTAAGGATATACTACCTGGCCATTATTGGGGCACAAAATAAGAGGATCCTGGGTTGTAAAAAAGTTAAAATTCCATTTCTGTGCCATGACCTGTCTTTGGGCATCTGGCACACAGATGTCTAATACATGTTGAATGAATTGATAGCTTAGTAATTAGACGTGATTTTTATTCATTATTTTGGTGAGACAGTCAGTTTTTTCAGTTTTCTTTGTCCGAGGCTACATGCCATACATTTAAGAGCCAGCATCTTACTAGGCAAAATGGAAGTTGAACCAATCAAGATCCACCATTTTAAAAATATATTTTGAAGTCTTAAGTGAAAAAAGGTTTTACAAAGTATCTTTCAAAGTAAACTTACATTATATAAACTACGGTTTCACAAAAACAAATTTGTTCTGTGGACAAAATCCCAACGGAATCCCTTTTTTCCCTTTGTAAAGAAAAAAAATTCATGTTAGAACCGAGAAATGTTTGCAACTTATCATTTGTCCATCGTCTGAAATAAGTTGAACTAAAAGAAATATCTGTGGTTCTCTAATGTTACAGGTGTATATATTGGTAATATACACCAATGATTTATTTTTCTACTTCGTAACTTTCCTCTTGTTTCCTTGGTAACATTTTGCCCATATTGTCACTTGTATTTCAGTCTTTCTAATTGAAATGTAAAGACTGGCCTCAAAAGGAAACTCGAATATTATATATATATATATAAAAGTTGTATAAAAAGTAGTGCTTCTTGGGGCACCTGGATGGCTCAGTGGGTTAAGTGTCTGCCTTTGGCTTGGGTCATGATCTCAGGGTCCTGGGATTGAGCCCCGCATCGGGCTCCCTGCTCTGCGGGGAGCCTGCTTATCCCTCTCCTCCCCATTCCTGCTCTCTCAGTCTCTCTCTTTCTCTCTTAAAAAAATAGTGCTTCTCAAACTGTGAAGCTCTTTTCTAAAAATTTCCAATTCATAGTGGACCAATACTTTTATAAAATACAATAAAATTAAAGTTATTAGAAGCATATTTTTAAAAATCACCAAGGCATAGAGAATAAAAATCCAAAAAATTTAAGAGATTCTGTAGACATGAAAATTACCTTGTCAAATTTCTACAACATTTTTAAATGCTTAATCTTACTTCCTGAATTCATCTAGGTATGGACTGCTAACAAATAGTCCACAGACTACACTTCGAGTAGCACCAATGTAAGAGATAGATCCTGTCCTCAGGGAGCTAAGACTCTCTCATAGTGAACACTATGAGAATACTCATAACTAAGCATAAAACCGTATTATAATCTGTGTTACCCCAGACCACATGAGCCTGGAGTAACCTGCTCACTGCAGGGTAACAGATAAAATATATACTGGTCTCTGTCCCCAGTTCCTGGCACAGGGCTCCCCAAACCCTTGTAATTTCCTTAGTGATAAGAACACTAGGAACATCTTTTGTTCTAATATTTGGTCTTTGACCCCAGTTCCTGACACAGACTTCTTAAATCTCTTGAGATTCCCTGAGTGATAGGAGTGTCTTTTTGTTCAAATGAGGTGATTCTTGGTGGGCTCTTGGATGGGAGCTGGTCACCAAGCCATGATTAAAAGTTTGGAATTTTCAGCCCTACACTTCAACCTCCAGAGAGGGGAGAGGGGCTGGAAATGGAGTTGATGATCAGTCACACCTACATGAGGAAGCCTCCCTAAAACCTCAAAAGTAGGAGGTTCCGAGAGCCTCCAGGTTGACAAACACATCCACCTACCAGGAGGGGGAGACCCACCCCAACTACGTGAGGACAGGAGCTCCTGTGTTTGGGACCTTTCCAGACATTGCATTATGTATGTTTTTATCTGGCTGTTCATCTGTATCCTTCATCATATCCTTTCATAATAAACTGGTAAACAGTAAGTAAGCTGGGTTCCTGAGTTCTGTGAGCCACACTAGCAAATTAATTGAACCCGAGAAGGGGGTCG
>NW_024423319.1:7599920-7611845 GCF_017311325.1 Ursus maritimus | reverse complement strand
TCTGCTGCCTCTATTTTTTAAATTATGAAAGTAATATATTACAATAGATTTGAAAAACAGAGAAAATAAAAACCACCTCTAATGCCACTATTCCGACACAGCTATTATCATTTTTATTGCCTTCTAGGCTATTTTCATATGCATGTTTTACTCTTTTGTAATTGTGGTGTACATATAATCTTATATTCTGCTTTTCTCACCTTACGATGTATTATAATATGGAAATGGGTTACTCCACAACGTACTAGAATAGCTCATTCTCAATAATTATGAATTCAGAACCAGGCTTCTGGTATTAGACAAATAAAAGCTTTTCTAAGGATATACTACCTGGCCATTATTGGGGCACAAAATAAGAGGATCCTGGGTTGTAAAAAAGTTAAAATTCCATTTCTGTGCCATGACCTGTCTTTGGGCATCTGGCACACAGATGTCTAATACATGTTGAATGAATTGATAGCTTAGTAATTAGACGTGATTTTTATTCATTATTTTGGTGAGACAAGTCAGTTTTCAGGGTTTTCTTTGTCCGAGGCTACATGCGTCATACATTTAAGAGCCAGCATCTTACTAGGCAAAATGGAAGTTGAACCAGTATAAGATCCACCATTTTAAAAATATATTTTAGAAGTCTTAAGTGAAAAAAGGTTTTACAAAGTATCTTTCAAAGTAAACTTACGTATATCAAAAACTACGGTTTCACAAAAACAAATTTGTTCTGTGGACAAAATCCCAACGGAATCCCTTTTTTCCCTTTGTAAAGAAAAAAAAAATTCATGTTAGAACCGAGAAATGTTGCAACTTATCATTTGTCCATCGTCTGAAATAAGTTGAACTAAAAGAAATATCTGATGGTGTCTCTAATGTTACAGGTGTATATTGGTAATATACACCAATGATTTATTTTTCTACTTCGTAACTTTCCTCTTGTTTCCTTGGTAACATTTTGCCCATATTGTCACTTGTATTTCAGTCTTTCTAATTGAAATGTAAAGACTGGCCTCAAAAGGAAACTCGAATATTATATATATATATATAAAAGTTGTATAAAAAGTAGTGCTTCTTGGGGCACCTGGATGGCTCAGTGGGTTAAGTGTCTGCCTTTGGCTTGGGTCATGATCTCAGGGTCCTGGGATTGAGCCCCGCATCGGGCTCCCTGCTCTGCGGGGAGCCTGCTTATCCCTCTCCTCCCCATTCCTGCTCTCTCAGTCTCTCTCTTTCTCTCTTAAAAAAATAGTGCTTCTCAAACTGTGAAGCTCTTTTCTAAAAATTTCCAATTCATAGTGGACCAATACTTTTATAAAATACAATAAAATTAAAGTTATTAGAAGCATATTTTTAAAAATCACCAAGGCATAGAGAATAAAAATCCAAAAAATTTAAGAGATTCTGTAGACATGAAAATTACCTTGTCAAATTTCTACAACATTTTTAAATGCTTAATCTTACTTCCTGAATTCATCTAGGTATGGACTGCTAACAAATAGTCCACAGACTACACTTCGAGTAGCACCAATGTAAGAGATAGATCCTGTCCTCAGGGAGCTAAGACTCTCTCATAGTGAACACTATGAGAATACTCATAACTAAGCATAAAACCGTATTATAATCTGTGTTACCCCAGACCACATGAGCCTGGAGTAACCTGCTCACTGCAGGGTAACAGATAAAATATATACTGGTCTCTGTCCCCAGTTCCTGGCACAGGGCTCCCCAAACCCTTGTAATTTCCTTAGTGATAAGAACACTAGGAACATCTTTTGTTCTAATATTTGGTCTTTGACCCCAGTTCCTGACACAGACTTCTTAAATCTCTTGAGATTCCCTGAGTGATAGGAGTGTCTTTTTGTTCAAATGAGGTGATTCTTGGTGGGCTCTTGGATGGGAGCTGGTCACCAAGCCATGATTAAAAGTTTGGAATTTTCAGCCCTACACTTCAACCTCCAGAGAGGGGAGAGGGGCTGGAAATGGAGTTGATGATCAGTCACACCTACATGAGGAAGCCTCCCTAAAACCTCAAAAGTAGGAGGTTCCGAGAGCCTCCAGGTTGACAAACACATCCACCTACCAGGAGGGGGAGACCCACCCCAACTACGTGAGGACAGGAGCTCCTGTGTTTGGGACCTTTCCAGACATTGCATTATGTATGTTTTTATCTGGCTGTTCATCTGTATCCTTCATCATATCCTTTCATAATAAACTGGTAAACAGTAAGTAAGCTGGGTTCCTGAGTTCTGTGAGCCACACTAGCAAATTAATTGAACCCGAGAAGGGGGTCGTGGGAAAATCTTTTATAGTAGGTGGATCAGCGCACAGGCGACAATGTGGACTTGCCGTTGGCATCTGAATTAGGGTAGGAGCAGTCTTGTGGGACTGAGCCTTTAACCTGTGGGATGTGATGCTATCTCCAGGTAGACAGTGTCAGAACTGAGTTGAGTGGAGTAAAAGAGATACACAGGAGGAAGAATGAAGTTGTTTCTTCTCATCTTAAAGGTAAAGGTGGGTACAACATGGATAGAAGAGCACACATCTACCTTCCCAGAGACACAAAAGATGTTAACAGTTAAAAGAGATAAAACTGTCAAAAATAGATGGAAATAGCTATATAAATTGTAAAACATAAGTCATGGTTAATTCATGGTTCTTTTAGTGGTATGACAGTAAAATTCACAGATTTCATGGAGAAAACCGCCCTTATTATGTCTAGATAATCACAATGTGGTCAGAATAAGTCACACACAGCATTTCTCTTGATTTGCTTCCATCAAGTCTTGTGGAATCTCCAGTTCTCCTCTATACCAACCCCCTCCCTATTATTTCTCGAAATCCCCAAGAATGTAATCTTATTCATACTCGGCTCTCAAGTGATCTTGTCCATACTCTTCCATTATCTGGTGACCTGATGCCAGGGCTTTTGATGCTGATGAAGTTATCATTACTGGCAGGGTCTACCATAGGTACTGCTGTCTTCAACTTTTAAGTTTCAAGAATGGGAAACAAAAGTTTTGTCAGTTAGATTTAATGACCCACAAGAAGTGCCAGTAACCTTTCCCAGGCCCTGGACCCCGGGCTCACGTCCTCTGACAATGAGAAAAACAGCATTATCTATGTGCTGTTAGTTGGTTCAGAGTGATTTCACATCCTGTAGCACATCATCCCAACCAAGCAAGGTGTCAATTTCCCAGGTGGTATTGTAACTGAATCTTCGGTAAGCCTTTGCAACAATCTATGAGACCTGCTCCTTCTGTGATGATGTACATAAAACCAGTGAATCTCGTGACTTCAACCCAACTTATCAGTAGAAGCGACAAATTCTGAGCCCCTCATAAAGTACTGTACTTTGAGGTGACTAGCCATAACCTTATGGCTGGTTGATTGCACTAAACCCCTGCCATTATGGATGGGGTAACAATTTCCCTCAGTAGAAAAGAAACTATTTCTGGATTTGCTCTCCCTGACACTGCTGGTACCATTCTTCTGCAATGGAGGCTAGGGCCTTTTGGGATGCATTCTACTTGAGACATGCAAATTCTCACTGTCTACGTCCATTTTAAGTAGTTCTTCACATTTTCATCTTCAAAGTCTTCGGTAAAGTTTATATACCCCTTCTCAGAGTTATATTTTCAAGTGCAACATATAAAACATGTAAGACTATTATGGAAACCAGTATTATATAATATTATATTGTTCTATCTTCAGGCCACTTAGGGTTCTGGCGACCCCAAATTAAGAGGTTAAACTTGTTACCAATCCTCTACTTTCACTTCCCAATCCATAACCGTCTGACCAAACCATTAACCTCTGCCAATGAATTGGTATAGATGAGAGGTTGGCAAACTCTAGTCTGCTACCTGGTTTTCTGAATAAACTTTTATTGGAACACAACCAGATCCATATATTTACATCCTACTTATGGTCATTTTTGCACTGCAAGGGTGGTGTTGAGCAGTTGCCACAGAGATCGTATATGGCCTACAAAGCTGAAAAGACTTACTATCTGTACCTTTAGAAAAAAAGTTTGCCAAGTCCCAGTATAGATTCTGGCCTAAAGGCCAAGCAAGCAAAGCGGACCAGAAGTCTCCTTGAAGCTCTGCCCACTGGAGGATTTTACTTCTCCGCTGTCCCTCAGAGATACCCCTCAGGGCTATAATGCTGGAACAGTTCCCTTCTCCCTGTTGCAGGCATATTATGCAGAGCCAGTTGTAAACAAGCCTTGAACCTTCTATGAGGTCATAGGTCTGAGTCACTGGAACAAGAGCTATATGGTAGGGATAGGTGTGCTAGGACATTTACCTGCAAGATCCATTCAAGCCACATTCCAAACACACAGCTTCCCCTGAACATGAAATGCTTCAGGGCACACCTAAATTTATAGCTAGGCAGCTCTCTGCATGCAATTTATGATAGGCAGTTTGGATTATATGGTCGCTTGAAGATATATGTTAGAAATTCAATCTCGATCAAAAACTAGAAGCAAGACAGGAAATGGTTTTAAAGGAGAAAAGTTACTTCCTTAAAAGAACATAGGTTTGTTCCAGAGCTCCAGGGACATCTTGCAGTGATTAACTGGAACGGACTTTCCACACGTTGTCATAATATCCCAACCTGGCAAAAATGTTTTTGGTACCACTGCGTTTATTGGATGATAAGGGCCAGGTGGTAGAACGACTCCCACTACAGCGTGGTCTAGATGGAGCGCCATCTCTTGCTCTGGGCCTTCTCAAAGATGGAGGGTTACAGCTTTGTAGGCCAGTACATGGAAAGAAGCAACCAATCAAATGTGACATATGTTACCTCCAATATCCATTGAAATCCATTAAATAGGCGCTCCATGATGTAACAACTTTCCATTCATAGTGGATGGGATATCCAGTATGTCCAAAGTCTCTGGACATATTCGCCAACCCGCCCCCGCTTCCAGTTTTACTGAGGTATCAGCAGGCCCTTGTATTTTCTGGAGAATTTTCACCATTTTCTAGCATCTGGGGTACCTGTTAATTTTTGCTCTCCAGATTCAGTCAACACGATGTCATCGATGGTAGACTAACATAATGATGTCTCATGGGATGATGAGATGATCAATATTCCCTGCAAATTAGTAGCACATGGCTGAAGAGTTGACATATGTTGTGGCGAGACAGTGGTGTTCTGCTTCTGGTGTTCTCTGTTTATTGCTAGTTTTGTCTCTATTTAAAATTTTGCTGTTTTGTATATCATGGATTTTTTGCATCAGTTTTAGTTCTATAAAATATTGCATTAAAATATTATTTATCTTGGTTACTGAGCGCTTTGACATTCCCTTAAATTTTGTGTCTGAGGTGAGTGCTTCACTCATCTCACCCCAGCCCCATCCTGACTGACATATAGAGAAAATGCTTCCATTAGATCATTGCTACTAGCCAAGTGTTTATAAGATCATAGTTGGAGCACTATCCACAATTAGAGTTGACACACAATTAATGATAATCTAAGGTCACTTTGAGACCCACCTGCCTTTTAAAGTAGCCAAATATGAATTAAATTATCACTCCTGCATCTTTCAAGTCATTGATGGTAACATTTATCTCTGCAATTCTATCTACCACGGAGGCAGCGTTGCTTTCTTATTAGGGAACTGGAGCTCCAGGAGTTTCCACTTGGCCCTTTCTTCTGTAATAGTCTTTTTTTTCCCCAAAGATTTTATTTATTTATTCGACATAGATAGAGACAGCCAGCGAGAGAGGGAACACAAGCAGGGGGAGTGGGAGAGGAAGAAGCAGGCTCATAGCGGAGGAGCCTGATGTGGGGCTCGATCCCAGAACGCCGGGATCACGCCCTGAGCCAAAGGCAGACGCTTAACCGCTGTGCCACCCAGGCGCCCTCTTCTGTAATAGTCTTAAAAGCCCTGCCTCTGTGGCTCAAGGAGCCCAGGTGGGAATTCTGTCATTTACTGAGGATATGCTTGTCATTTATATCCTCAGGAACTGACGGTATTTCCGCTCGACTGGGTTTGATGGTTTCATTGGGCCTATGGTGAGACTGACAAGGGTCAAAAACCGCACTTATATCCTAAGTCTATAACTGGTAGCTATAGTATCCTGGCTGATCAGAAATTAGTGTTTAACTCAGAACTAGGATTTACTATTATTCAAAATTTGGGGTATTTCCTTTTCACCAAGGAAAATGGCTGCAGATTCACTGGGATGGGGGAAGCTAGGAGAAAAATGCATACATACTTGGAGTGTTCTTCCTTAAGGGTATCTGGCCTTTCATTTATGGGATCCTAAATTTGTAAATCAACTTAGATCTGGTAATCGAGTGAAAAGTTATGATTCACTATTGTGGTAGATCAAGTCAGGTTTCCATTCACTAAACAAGGAGTTTTGTCAGTTATAGAAGGATCTCATGGGCTGCCCATCCATTTGTGTCCTAGGGCTCCTGCTCAATTACATAATGCCAAAGATCCTTGTGAATTACAATTTCTAGTTACTATACAGGTCCTGCTATGGATTCTAGTAGTCACCCCAACTGTGTCTATGTTGGGTCAGTGCCCCCATCTAGTCTTTGCTAGCCCAGGCCCTTAATTATCCCCATTGAGATTAACCAGCTTATTTTGACCGCAATATGTCACACTAGCATCCTCACCTAGAGAAAACAGCTAATAAGGCTGTTTTGAAAGATAAGAGGGCTTGAGTATCAAATGTGGAGGGAGCGCTGGAGTTGGAAAAATCATCATTTTCCAACCATCATAGTAAAGATTGGTTTAGGCAGGAAATCATCTATTGATGCTAAAACAAAGGGGGAAATTGTGATGAGGATCAGAATACTTGCACTGTTCTTAAAATGTCTCTCTACAGACTGCTTATTAGTTGCTAGAGAAAAAACAGTAATTGTAAAGTAGGAAACTCAGAAAACAACTTGATTGGCTGATCAAAATTTACATCACCCATGGGGGGCAGACAGACATCCTGTGCCTCCCAATATTATGCTCTGAGAAGGACACAGCATCAATTATGCAGTTGTCTAGCCAGGAATGCATAATAGGAACCTAAACATGAGGAAATATTAGACAAACTGCAAACGAGGAGCGTTAAAACAAAAGGAAGGACTGTATTCATCAAAAATCTCAATGCCAGAGAAGAAAGACTGTGCATGTTTCAGACTAGTGGAGACTAGAGAGATGTGACAACTAAGTGCAATAGGTGGTCCTAGACTGGATCCTGTGCTCGAGGGTAAAGATGTGCTAGACAGGGCATTACTGGTCAATGGGCAAAATTGGACTATGGAAGTTAGATTAGATCAAAGCTCTGTATTCATGTTACAGTTTTTTGATTATTCGATATGGCTTTATTTTCTGATCATCCAACTGTGTCCCACAACCAGCCTGAGCTCTCAACAGTCAACGGTCCTGAAAACCAGCCTTGGGGAGAGATGAAGGGGGAAGGATGCGCTAATGCTGGTCCCTGCGTCCAGCACCCCAGAGTTGATCAGGCTAGCTGGGCACTCAGTAAACAGTCTCTGGGGGAGACAAGCCACCCAGCGGGAGAGAGAAGGGGGGTCAGGCAAAAGAGAACCTATGGCCTGCATGCCTTCCCCTCCCTGGCCCCCGCTTGACCAAGATCTGGGGCTTGGAAGGCTGGGACGGCAGCCCTGCCAGGGAGTCTGGCTGGGCAAAGGCAGGAGGCCCGAGATGGAGGCAGAGACACAGTCCTCCTGTGCCTGACCCTTCCAGCGAGTGGAGAGCTGGCTTCTGAGTGGGGAGTGGCTGGCTGGGTGGCAGAGCAGAAGATGGCAAGACCTTCCTGGGGGCAGAGGAGGCAGGTGCCTCAGTGCCTCATCCCTCATCCTGACGCTCCTCCCAGCACAAAACACCTAATTGATTATACTGCTAATGAATCGGTACACCTGGAAGAAACACCTGGGTCTCCCTGAGATCAATCTCAGTGGGGCTTGAGGTCTCCTCCCCATGCCCCTCCCTTATGAGGCACCTGATTCATGGGGTTCAGGCCCTGACCCTCCTGTCTAGGTCCCAGGTCCTCGGAAGGGCAGCGCTGCCAGCCCCATGGTCAGCTGCATCGCCTCCAGAAAACGCTTTCGCTCCACCCCCAGTCTGGATGCCCTCCTAGGACACAGAAACACTTGCTGCCCCAGAACACATCCTCTTTTCTGCAAGTGAGGAAACTGAGGCCCAGAGAGCTCGAGGTAAGAGGCGGAGGACCTGGGGGCCTCCTTTAGAGTGGCCTCCTGCCCCAGGGACTCTGAAGGCACCTGGGACCCCAGGGGGACAGGCCCAAGCTCCCCGGGGTGCGGCAGGAGGGCAGAGTCAGTGAGAAGCACGGGGGAGGGCGAGTGGTGCTAGGAGCCTGACAGGGAGGCCTCTGGTTGTGCAGGGGACCAACCGTCCATGGGAGGTTGGGGGAGACGCCTCCAAGGCTGCACCCTGAGCTGGCTCCCCTCAGCCCTGGCCAAGGGGGGAGGGGACACGAGGCTTCTGAGGAAGGGGCCAGAACCGGGAACGCAGAGGCTGGCCCTGCCCTCCTTCAGACAAGGATAGAGGGTGACTGGGGCAGGGTGGACAGACCCAGAGCTGGGAGTCCCCGGTCAGCATCGCGGGCAGGAGGAGGGAGGCTGAAGCTGCGCATTTCCTCTGTCATTTCTGCTCACAAGCCCCGAGCACCACAGGGTCGCCTCCAGGGCTGAGGCCTCATTTGCAGGCTTGTTCCCAAGTCCATGGCCTGGCCCTAGGACTTCCACCAAATGCTCCTCCAAGGGAGTTCAAAGGACAAAAAGGAGAAAGAATCCCCCAAGTCCTCAGGAGCAACACAGAAAAGCTCTGTAATTCGGGGTTGGGGCCTCTCAGCAAGGGGTGAAGCCCTGCCTTCCTGCCAGCTGTGAAGCAGGGAGCGGTGGCAGGTGGAAAGCTCCCCGCGCTGGTGGATGGCCACGTCACAGCATCTTGGCCTTCGGGAGCACTCTCTGAACTGTTTTATACAGAAGGTCAAAGTGCTGGGGGCAGCAGGAGGGTTTGGGTGAGGTCAGGGACAAAACCTGCCTCAAGGAGGGCCTGAGGGCCACCTGTGGGGTCACCTTCTTCCAGGCAGGACGGGGGAAAGGGGGTGCCAAGGACTCAGGACTCACCTGGCCAGGTTGACCCTCCCACAGAGGTCCTACCTCCCACCTGAGCCCCCGCCTGCTTACCTGGACTGCCGTGTAGGCCATCCAGGGGTAGACACCAATGCAGATGGCCAGGAGCATGTAGAAAACGGCTGGCTTGACCCTGTAGGCACTCATCACCTGCTTCAGCTGGTCACGGAAGACAAACCTGGGGTCCCGTTTAACGGCTTTGATGTGGTGCTGCTTCCCTTCCTTCAGGTAGGTAGTGCTCCAGCATGCCGAGGAACGTGCAGTATTTGTTCACCAGCTGGGAGGCCTGGGGCTGGCTGATGGGCCAGCCCATTGCCAAGGCCAGCTGTTCCTGCTGGATCATCTGCTCCAGGAAGACCGGCAGGGTATCCCTTCGTGGTCAGGTTGTAAATGACTCGGGTCAGGGCTTCTGTGATGAGTCTCAAGTTGCAGGTCAGAGTTTTAGAATAACCTGAGACCTCATGTCCATGCTGCTGCTGCACTGGGTGTCACGGTGGCTCTCCAGGTGGGCCAGGGTGAAGGCAGACAGCCAGAGAATGGCAAAGTGCTCATGCTCCCAGGCCAGGATGTCCTCAGCCGGGCTGATCTTGTGCACCACGGAGAACTGTAGCTCTGGGAGCTGGTGGCTACCGTCTCCAGCTCCAGCAGGAAAGCATACTGCAGTGTCGCCTTGCAAGGTAGTTTGGATATGTGAAGATACAGGCTGTCCGCCTGGCCCATGGTGTCAGAGGACAAAGGCCACACTATATTGGAGTATGCTGTTATCCGTGTGGTCCAGGTTGTCTTCCAATCAGTGCTTGGTTCCCTTGAACTTGACCCTCCAGGAGCAAAGGACAGAAGACTGTACACTGAGTGGGTGCCTTTGTTGGTGTAGAGCTTGGAGAAGGGGCAGGTGAGCCCAAGCAGTAGGGAGATGCCGCTCCTGTTGCAGTCCACGCCATGCAACAGCCAAGAGGCCGCTCTGAAGGCATCGTAGTGAGCCGCTATGATGACGGTGGTAAGGTCCTCTCTACCTAGCCCCATCAGCCAGCAGTCCCTCGCGGCCTTGCTGTGGACCCCGCTCATGACCATCTGGAAGCTGTTGGCAGTGGCGGGATGGTGTAATTTGGCAACAGAGGCAGAGCCCTGGGAGCGGAGCCGGCCTGCATCTGCATGTAGATGGAGAGCAGGGCCTCACCGTGCACAGCAAAGCGACATGGGGACGATGTCTGTGGCCAGCACCTTGAGCCCCATCTCCATGGGCCGGATTACGCCGGGACACAAAGGCCACAGCCGTGCAGGATCGTAGCAGGAGCACGAGCCACCTGCCGCAAGGCGCTCTGAGTACTGCTTGTAGAAGCGCAGCCGCCGGAGAGCACGCAGCTGCGGCCGGCTCCACACGTCCGCACCGTCGTGCGCCTGCGCGTTGCACTCGTGGTCCCGGTGCCTGGCAGCTGGGCGCGGAGCGGTCCAGGCTCGGTGGACGCCACGAGCGTGGGCACTGGACCCTTGGACAGAAGCGGGTGGTTCTCAGGATGGGACCAGACGGTAAGGCTGCCTGTGTGGGTCATACTGACGCAGCAGTAGATGAAGTTGTGCTGTGTGTCGGACAGCGGAACCGAGTGGCAGGCACGACGCCTTCGGCATGTTCTCCAGCACCTTGCCCGCTTCTTCCAGCATCCTAGGCCACAGTGGGCCACACAGGGCGGTTCCTGCATCCTCACCTCTGCGTGGGTAGCCGGCTGGGCCCCTGTATTCAGGGTAAACTCAGTGAAGTTCATACCTGTACTGTGGTTACCTAAGAGAATATTCCTGTTCTAGGAAAATACACCATGACGTATTTAGGGGAAAGGGCCACGATGTATGCAACTTATTTTGAAAAAATTAAGAAAATATTATGTGTATGTATATACAGACACACATATATAAAGAGCCCGGCACAAATGCTAAAGCAAATAAGGTAAAATGTTAACAATAGATGTATTTGGTTAAAGGGTATATGAGTATTTTTTGTGTTATTCTAATCCTTCCAGAAGTTTCACATTCTTTCCAACGAAACAAAAAGATATTTGGGTTTAACTCAGTAATTTGTCTGAAGTTTTTAGCGAAGAGATAGTCATCTGGCCTTTCAGAGGATGTAACCAGGGAGTGAGCAGGCAAGTCGCTCTTGAAACATTTACACAAGTATATTTCTCTAGCTAAGTCCTTGAATTCCTTCCTTTGCATCATGCTGGGGGATTTCTAAGGTTTCAACATTTAGTCTAGATTTGTGCTAATCAGATCAGTAAGATAATGGAAGTCTTTCCATATGGACAAACTCCATCATCCTCACTACAGCGTCCGAAGTTTCTGGTAACATATAAACCAACAAATTCCTGCAAGTCTTCTGGGATCTTCTACTGTGACTTTGCATTTAGGGTGGGTGGGTGGGAGGTGGGGAGCTGCTGCTTCTGGCTAGAGATGAGATTCTTTTAGCAGAGTCAAATAAACCCTAGAGTTTCAGTCTATACTTTGAAGTGAGAAATGAGGGACATTGTTACACTTTAGTTTTAACTTATCCATTGTTATAAAACGTAACATCTCTACCCCTTAGGTCCTGTCATTTCTTAATGTTCCAGAGCAAAAGTTTCGCAGTTCCCAGATCCCCACCCTCAGTGAGCACTTTGTTTCGGGTGAGCACTGGTCATAACTTACATTGGTCATTTTGTTATAATTATTGGGGGCTGCTAGATTTCTGTCTTGGGGTACAAAGTGGAGTTTCATTGCCTCCTGCCCTATCTCTGCTGGATTACTGGTATGTACTAACTATGAGAAATAGATTTG
>NW_024423319.1:7563828-7599910 GCF_017311325.1 Ursus maritimus | reverse complement strand
AATGGCAAAGTGCTCATGCTCCCAGGCCAGGATGTCCTCAGCCGGGCTGATCTTGTGCACCACGGAGAACTGTAGCTCTGGGAGCTGGTGGCTACCGTCTCCAGCTCCAGCAGGAAAGCATACTGCAGTGTCGCCTTGCAAGGTAGTTTGGATATGTGAAGATACAGGCTGTCCGCCTGGCCCATGGTGTCAGAGGACAAAGGCCACACTATATTGGAGTATGCTGTTATCCGTGTGGTCCAGGTTGTCTTCCAATCAGTGCTTGGTTCCCTTGAACTTGACCCTCCAGGAGCAAAGGACAGAAGACTGTACACTGAGTGGGTGCCTTTGTTGGTGTAGAGCTTGGAGAAGGGGCAGGTGAGCCCAAGCAGTAGGGAGATGCCGCTCCTGTTGCAGTCCACGCCATGCAACAGCCAAGAGGCCGCTCTGAAGGCATCGTAGTGAGCCGCTATGATGACGGTGGTAAGGTCCTCTCTACCTAGCCCCATCAGCCAGCAGTCCCTCGCGGCCTTGCTGTGGACCCCGCTCATGACCATCTGGAAGCTGTTGGCAGTGGCGGGGTGGAGCAGTAATTTGGCAACAGAGGCAGAGCCCTGGGAAGCGGAGCTGGCCTGCATCTGCATGTAGATGGAGAGCAGGGCCTCACCGTGCACAGCAAAGGACATGGGGACGATGGTCTGCATGGCCAGCACCTTGGGCCCCATCTCCATGAATTGCCGGATTACGTCCCGGGACACAAAGGCCACAGCCTGTGGCAGGACGGTGAGCAGGGCACGAGCCACCTGCCGCAAGGCCTTCTGGTACTGCTTGTAGAAGCGCAGCCGCCGGAAGCACGCAGCTGCGGCTCGGCTCCACACGTCCGCACCGATGCGTGCGCCTGCGCGTTAAGCACTGTGGTCCCGGTGCCTCGGCAGCTGGGCGCGGAGCGGTCAGGCTCGGTGGACGCCACGAGCGTGGGCACTGGACCCTTGGACAGAAGCGGGTGGTTCTCAGGATGGGACCAGACGGTAAGGCTGCCTGTGTGGGTCATACTGACGCAGCAGTAGATGAAGTTGTGCTGTGTGTCGGACAGCGGAACCGAGTGGCAGGCACGACGCCTTCGGCATGTTCTCCAGCACCTTGCCCGCTTCTTCCAGCATCCTAGGCCACAGTGGGCCACACAGGGCGGTTCCTGCATCCTCACCTCTGCGTGGGTAGCCGGCTGGGCCCCTGTATTCAGGGTAAACTCAGTGAAGTTCATACCTGTACTGTGGTTACCTAAGAGAATATTCCTGTTCTAGGAAAATACACCATGACGTATTTAGGGGAAAGGGCCACGATGTATGCAACTTATTTTGAAAAAATTAAGAAAATATTATGTGTATGTATATACAGACACACATATATAAAGAGCCCGGCACAAATGCTAAAGCAAATAAGGTAAAATGTTAACAATAGATGTATTTGGTTAAAGGGTATATGAGTATTTTTTGTGTTATTCTAATCCTTCCAGAAGTTTCACATTCTTTCCAACGAAACAAAAAGATATTTGGGTTTAACTCAGTAATTTGTCTGAAGTTTTTAGCGAAGAGATAGTCATCTGGCCTTTCAGAGGATGTAACCAGGGAGTGAGCAGGCAAGTCGCTCTTGAAACATTTACACAAGTATATTTCTCTAGCTAAGTCCTTGAATTCCTTCCTTTGCATCATGCTGGGGGATTTCTAAGGTTTCAACATTTAGTCTAGATTTGTGCTAATCAGATCAGTAAGATAATGGAAGTCTTTCCATATGGACAAACTCCATCATCCTCACTACAGCGTCCGAAGTTTCTGGTAACATATAAACCAACAAATTCCTGCAAGTCTTCTGGGATCTTCTACTGTGACTTTGCATTTAGGGTGGGTGGGTGGGAGGTGGGGAGCTGCTGCTTCTGGCTAGAGATGAGATTCTTTTAGCAGAGTCAAATAAACCCTAGAGTTTCAGTCTATACTTTGAAGTGAGAAATGAGGGACATTGTTACACTTTAGTTTTAACTTATCCATTGTTATAAAACGTAACATCTCTACCCCTTAGGTCCTGTCATTTCTTAATGTTCCAGAGCAAAAGTTTCGCAGTTCCCAGATCCCCACCCTCAGTGAGCACTTTGTTTCGGGTGAGCACTGGTCATAACTTACATTGGTCATTTTGTTATAATTATTGGGGGCTGCTAGATTTCTGTCTTGGGGTACAAAGTGGAGTTTCATTGCCTCCTGCCCTATCTCTGCTGGATTACTGGTATGTACTAACTATGAGAAATAGATTTGGAATAAATCTTATACTTATTCTGTCAAAGAAATTTAACATAAATTGTCCTGTTTTCTCTTTCGTCATCATATAACCATGTGAGATGAGGAGAGAAGCTATTATCTGCATTTTATAGTGAGGAAACCGAGGCACAGAGTAGCTAAGGTTCCATACAACATAATGATGGAACTGGTATTAGAATTTAGGCTTTCTGGGGGGGGGGGGCCTGCCAGCTCAGTCAGTAGAGCATGCGACTCTTCGTCTTGGGATTGTAAGTTTGAGCCCCATGTTGGGTGTAGAGATTACTTAAAAATAAAATCTTTTTAAAAAGATTTTATTTATTTATTTATTTATTAGAGAGAGAGAGAGAGAGAGAGAGAGAACAAGCTTAGGGAGTAGCAGGCAGAGGGAGAGGGAGAAGCAGGCTCTCTCTGCTGAGCAGGACTCAACCCCAGGACCCTGGGATCATGACCTGAGCCAAAGGCAGACACTTAAACAACTGAGCCACCCAGGTGCCCCTAAAAATAAAATCTTAAAAAAAAATTTAGGCTTTCTGCTCCTCATTTTAGTGAGGCATCTGAGGCCCAATGAAAATATTGCCAAGTCCCCTAAAATATTTTGTAAATACTAAATATATACAAAGAATTTTGCAGAGATAGTTTTTAACCAATGTGAAATAATCATTAGGATACTAAATATTGAAAATGATGTCTCAACTCAAACTCAAAACTTCTCTCTTTCCTACCAGCTTTCTCTCTCATCTCAGTTTCTGCCAATGATACCATTATTCTTCGCTTGCTCTTGTTTCCCTCAGCTTCCATCCAACTCTGGCTGGCTGCACACCCCACCTAGATTCTGATGGTTAGGATCACCTTGTCCTAGCATGCATACCTCTTCAGCAGGTGCCTTTCAAGAAAATTCAAGCCTGGGTATCTTCCTTAAGACCCCTTCCGTCCCATGGTAAGCACTCCATACTTTTGCCCCACCAGTACTTGAAGTTCAAGTTTTGCAACCCACTGTCTTTGCTCGACAGTCATAGACAACTCCAACCAGTCTTTAAATTTATTACTTTAGGTAAACCTCAATCACCACCGCTTGGGCCTTCTGAACTTCAAAGGACACATATCAACTGTTGTTCAAACTCTAGAGAAAACATATCAAGCTCACAATAGTTCCCTTGAAGCCCCTTTAATTTCGTTTGAAGATCATGAGAGTGGGGAGGGAAATGCACAGCATTATGACAATCTTCTAAGTAATCCTCACTCGTTGGTTACCCTTCCTGATCACTCTCTTCTTCTCTTGAATAGACCAGAGGCTAGTAATGGGGTGTTTTACAATGCACTAAGCATGTCCTTCATTGGATAAGTTGATATTTCTTTTTAGAATTGACTTATTTGGGGCGCCTGGGTAGCTCAGTCATTAAGCGTCTGCCTTCGGCTCAGGGTGTGATCCCAGGGTCCTGGGCTCAAGCCTCACATCGGGCTCCCTGCTCCGCTGGGAAGCCTGCTTCTTCCTCTCCCACTTCTCCTGCTTGTGTTCCCTCTCTCTCTCGCTGGCTGTCTCTCTCTCTGTCAAATAAATAAATAAAATCTTAAAAAAAAAGAATTGCCTTAGTTGGCTATAACAAATTATACTAGACAAGATAACTTAAACAACATAAATTTCTATCTCACAGTTTTCAAGGCTGAAAATTGGATATCATGATGCCAGGATGGTCACGTTCTGGTGAGAGCCTTCTTCTTGGTTGTAGATGGCCAGCTTCTTGCTGTGTCCTCACTTGGTAGAAAGAGAAATATCTAGCTCTCTGGTCTCCTCTTATAAGAACGTTAGTCCCATTCATCAGGGCTCTACCTTCATGACCTAATTACTTCTCAAAGGCTCCATCTCCAAGTACCATCACATTGGGATTAGGGTTTCAGCATATACATTTTCAGGAAATAGAAACATTTAGTTCATCACAGGAACGATGGGTATTTGTCACATATATTTCCCAGCAGCAGTTTGGAGACAGATATTCCCATTTAACACTGTGTTTCATGGATAAGAGATACATTAAAACATGAAAAGACAAGGATCCTGACTCACATAGCCTAATCTTCTGGAAATCCCAACAGTTTTATGCTGGCTTATAGTGCACATAATAATTTGTGATATTGTTATGTACTTAATTCCTAGGAAACAGCACAAGTTGGTCCAACAACATTTAGTGCAAAGGAGGAGAAAGTAGTGGAGGCTAAAAGCTCAGATCTAGGTGATGTCAAGAATGGTGGAGTAAGGAACTCTGAGAAACCTCTCCTCCATAAAAGCAATGAGGGGGCACCTGTGTGGCTCAGTCTGACTGAGTGGGTTTGATATTTGACTCTTGATTTTGGCTCAGGTCATGATCTCAGGGTCATGAGATCAAGCCCCATGTCAGGCTCTGTGCTGGGCATGGAGACTGCTTGAGATTCTCTCTCTCCCTCTCCCCCCAACTCGTTCTTGTGCTCTCTCTCTCTCAAAAAGAAAAGGCAATGGATACTAGCCAAAAAATGTAAAAGCAACTTTTCCAGAACTCTGGAAATTAAAGGCTTGCAAAAATCGAGAGAGCATTTCCTCAAGAAAAATGGTTTAATCTTGATAAGAACAGTAAGCTTTGTGTCATTAGAACTTCCCCTATTCCCATACTCTCTCCCCAGCTCTGTGGTAGCCTTGAAAATCAACAGCCCACAATCACAGTGAAAACCAGCAACTTAACAGCCATGGGAGGGATCAGAACGACAGAGAATGTAGACTTTATACTTCCTGATTTAAAAACTTACTGCTAAACTACATTAATCAAGACAGTGTGATGCTGGCCTATATAGATCAATGGAGTAGAATAGAAAGTCCATAAATAAACCTTCACATCTATGGTCAATTGATTTTCAACAAGAGCGCCATAACCACTCAAGGGGAAAGAGTAGTCTTTTCAAAAAAAGATGCTGGAACAATTGGATATCTGCATGCAAAAGAATGAAGTTAAACCCTTTCCTTACACCATATACAAAAAATGAATTCAAAATGGTTCAAAGACCTGAAACTATAAAACTCTTAGAATGAAAATAGGTATAAATCTTCATGACCTAGATTAGGCAATTTAAGTACTTCTTTTTAAAAATATTTTATTTTTAAGTAATCTCTCTATCCAATGTGGAGCTCAAATTCACAACCCTGAGATCAAGAGTCGCATGCTCCATTGACTAAGCCAGCCAGGTGCCCCAATTTAGGCACTTCTTAGATATGACACCTAAAGCATGAACAACCAAAGAAAAAATAGATAATTTGGATTTCATTAAAGTTAAAAAATTTATGGGGTGCCTGGGTGGCTCAGTTGGTTAAGCATCTGACTCTTGGTTTCAGCTCAGGTCAGGATATCGTGGTCATAGAATCAAGTCCCGCATTGGGCTCCATGCTCAGTGTGGAGGCTGCTTAAGATTCTCTCTCCCCACTCTCTCTGCTTCTCCCCCTGCTTGCATACTCTCTCTCTCTAAAATAAAAAAAAATTATACTTCAAAGGGTCTTATAAAGAAAGTGACAAGACAACCTGTGGATTAGAAGGAAATATTTGCAAATCACATATATGGTAAGTGTCTTGCATACAGAATATGTAAAGAACTCCTACAACTCAACAATAAAAGGATACCCCAATTAGAAAACGGGCAATAGATTTGAATGTACACTGCCCAAAAGATGATACATGAATGGCTAATAAACACATGAAAAGATGTTCAGCATCATTAATCATTTGGGAAATGCAAATCAAAATACAATGATACCCACTATAATGGCTATAATGGCTAGGAGATATACATTTGATAGATAGGCAGGCAGACAGACAGACAATCACGTGTGTTGATGAAATAGGAACACTTACCCATGTTAGTGGTAATGTAATATGGTGCAGCCACTGTGGAATACAGTCTGGCAATTCCTGAAATGGTTAAACATAGAGATCACAAGATCCAGTAATTCTACTCCTAGGTCTATATTCAAGAGAAATGAAAACTAATATCCACACAAATGCCTGTACACAAATGCATAGCAGCATTATTCATAATAGCCAAAGGTGGAAACAACTCAAATGTCCATCAACTGATAAATGGGCAAATAAAATGTGGTACATCCATACAGTGGAATAGTATTGGGTAATAAAAAGTAAGGAAGCACTGATACCTTCTACAATATTGATGTACCTGGAAAACACTATACTGCATGAAAAGAGCCAGTGAGAAAGACCACGTATGGTATATGTCCTTCTGTATGAAATGTCCAGTATGGGAAAATCCACAGAGGCGCAAAATGCATTAGTGGTTGCCAGTGGCTGATAGAAAAGAGAAATGGGGAATGACTGATAATGTGTGTGAAGTTTCTTTCGGGGTAATGAAAATTTTCTAGGATTTGGGAGTGGTGTTGGTTGCACAACCTTGTAAATATACTAAAAATCACTGAAAAATTGCTTACTACTTCCTTCTAAACAAATATAAGCAGATGTTATAATGCTTTAGAGTTCTACTTAAAAACTTAACGCTGAGCTATAAATGCAACTCACTTCTTTGAATTTCCAGCAGGGGGCAGAAAGACTGTGTGCCTTGGTGTCTCTTAAAAGTACACTCTTGCCTACAAATGAAATTGAAAGGGGGTAGTAGATGGTGTTTTTTAAGACGATGCTTAAACATTGTTTACAAATTTGTCATTTCTCTTCTCCTGTGAGAAAACTGTGTGACTCTCTTTAAAACAATTTGTGTTTAAGATGTGTTTAAAAATACCAGCTTGTAAAAATGGAAAATCTTTACATAGAGCTGCAATTGCTTAAAAACAGCATCTACATATTTGAGAATTCTCATTGCATGTTAAAGATTGATTCATTCAGAAGAACTGGAAACAGAAGACTGACATAGGAAAGAAAGAGAGCAGGAGCTTCCTGGTAGAGTCGTGATTTCCTAGGCACCATATTTGGATTTCACAAAAGTCATTACAGGACCTTAGGCTATTGGCATAAAAGAAGGGCAGCATGATACATCATCCGTCTTTCTCCCTTCAATTTTTGATTAGTGTAGAAAAAGAGGTAGAAGGCATATTGACGTTATGAAGAAATATGGGCATCCCTCTGGTGAAAAGTGTGCTATCACCTTTAAAGTGTTATGATACAGTAAAGGTGTAATGAAAGGATTCTGGAAGACCACTCCCTTGGGAGCACCTGAACGACGAGTCATTATAAAGAAAGCAGGAAACAAAAATCAAACACCTTAAATCAGATCATGTGTTCTTATCTATCGCTTGAATTAACCCCACTACAGAGGCATGGCAGGAAGACTTTTAAGCACAGCCCCATCTGAGACAGCCATGGTGAGGGGAGGCCAACAAAGTGCTGAGAAACAGAAGGTGACTAGCAGGAAAACCCAAATAGTTTCCTCTTCTTTGACAAAACCCAGATATTTGTGAACCTTGAACACTATTGCAAGTTCTGATTTCTTCAGTTGAAAAAGGACTGGATGGAGCTACAGAAAGTCCAGAGAAGAGCATTTTTGAAACTCAGGCAAATAGAGGAGATTGTTATGTGAGGCCATGCTAAATAACTAACATCATGTACTTGTCAGGCTAGCAAATGAAGGCCAAGAAGTGATATGATTATACACTGTGAAATCCCTATGGTGACCATAGGCTTGTCATCTGTCAGTATTAGAGCTTTTCATTCCTTACCTCTCCAGCCATATCGTAACATGTATTAATGCTTTGAAACTTGAAATGTGAATTGGAAGCTCGGTCCTATCCAATGTGTGAGCCACTCTGACAGCAAACACACTATTTAGGAGCTCCTAGTAAGCAGTGGAATCTGACTTTCCCTGAACATGGAGTATTGGTCAGGGTTCTCCAGAGAAATGGAACCAAGAGTGTGTATGTATATACATGAATATAATATGTATGGACTTAGCCTCTATAATCATATGAACCAATGCCTTACAATACAGCTGTTTATATATTTATATAAATATAAATATTTACAAGTTAATTTATATATTGAATATTTATATTTATTTAATGATCTAATATTCATTAAAATTATTAAAACACTAATTATTAATATAAGTTATTAAAATTAAATGATTTAATATTTATTAAATATAAATAATATATATATATATAAAGAGATGTATTATAAGGAATTGGTTCATATGATTATGAAGGCTGACAAGTCCCAAGATCTGCAGGGTGAGTTGGCAAGCTGAAGACTTGGGAAAGCTGATGGTATAGTTCCACGCTGAAGATTGGCTTGAGATCCAGAAAGAGCTAATGTTTCTGTTCAAGAGTAAAGGCAGGAAAAAGCTGATGTCTCAGCTCAAAGGTAGTCAGACAGGAGGAATTCTCTCTTACTTAGGGGAAGGTCAGCCTTTTAATTCTATCCAGGTTTTCAGCTGACTGGATGAGGTCCACTCACATTACGGAGGGCAATCTGCTTTACTCAGTCTACTAATTTAAATATTAATCTCAGCCCAAAACACCCTCATAAAAACACCCAGAATAATGCTTGACCAAATAGCTGGCTGCTCCACAGCTCAGCCAAACTGATACATAAAATTAACCATCACCGGTGGTAAATAGGAAATGAACCCTAAATACTTTATTCTCTTAATTCCTCATGTTTTCCTCTTTCCTATACGGTTTTTGCTAGTCTGCACTCCTAGAATTCTGCCTTGATTTCCTGGACTTTCTCTCCTGTTCCTTTCACCAACTNNNNTTCCCCCATTTTCTGTATTCTGAGTGGCTGATGGCAGTTCTACTCTAAACTGGATGGACTACTCCAAACCACGTTGCTGACTCTCACTTCATTCACAGGTTTATTTACTCTAGTTTGGAGACCCTTGCTGCCATAACTTCACTCTGCAGACTGACTCCCTTAGACACTGATGCTAGAATAATTTAAGATCCAGGCTACCTTGATCTTTTGGCCGGTGATTTAAATTGTTAGTTATCACTGACAAGAGGGAACCCAGCAGTTGATTTCATTTCCCTAACCCAAACCCCCACTCTTCACAGCTTCCTTTCTTTCCCTGTGGTCTCTTTACTGAGTTACTACTTCATATACATATGTTCACTTAAAGTATAAACATAACAAGATTGTGTCCCTCATCTCTTGCTTTACTTTTGGTCCAATTTCACAATTTTGAAAGAACTAGACTTTAGAGAAAAAAGAGATAAATTGGACTACATAAAATTTTTAAAATTTTTGTGCTATTAACAGTATCATCAAGAAAATAAGACAACCTACAGATGGGAAAATGTTTGCAAATATATCTAGTAAGGGCATAGTATCCAGCATATATAAAGAACAATGACAACTCGGGGCTCTTGGGTGGTTCAGTCGGTTCAGCATCTGCCTTCGGCTCAGGTCATGATCCCAGGTCCTGGGATAGAGCACCATGTTGGGCTCCCTGCTCAGCGGGGAGTCTGCTTCTCCCTCTGCCTCTGCCCCTCCCCCCTGTTCGTGTTCTATCTCTCTCTCTCTCAAGTAAATAAAATCTTTAAAAAAAAACAATAAAGACAACTCAACAATAAAAAGCCAAATGACCCAATGACATACCGGGAAAAGGATTTGAATAGAAATTTCTTAAAAAAAAGACATACAAATAGTCATTAAGCACATGAAAACATGCTCAACATCATTAGTAGGGAAGTGCAAATCAAAATCACAATGAGATACCACTTCAACCCACCGGTGTGGTTATAATAAAATAAGACAATAACCAGTGTTGGCAAGGACATGAAGAAATTGAAATCCTCATATATTACTAGTTGGAATATAAAAAGCTTAACTTCATTGGAAAACTGTTTGGAAGTTTCTCAGGCAGTTAAACAAAGTGACCATATGATCCAACAATACCACTCTTAGATATATTGAAAATACCCAAGTGGAAAAGAAAAGAAAGGAAGGGGCGCCTGGGTGACTCAGTTGTTAAGCATCTGCCTTCGGCTCAGGGTGTGATCCCGGCGTTCTGGGATCGAGTCCCGCATCGGGCTCCTCTACTAGGAGCCTGCTTATTCCTCTCCCACTCCCCCTGCTTGTGTTCCCTCTCTCGCTGTCTCTCTCTCTCAAATAAATAAATAAATAAAATCTTTAAAAAAAAAATACCCAAGTGAATCAAAAACTATATATGTCCACACGAAACAGTGCATACACATGTTCATAGTAGCATTATTCATAAAAGCTAAAAAGTGGAACTGATCCATCAACTGATGAATGGATAAACAAAATGTTATATATTTATTCAATGGAATATTTTTCAGCTATTAAAATGAATGAAAGTTCTTAAATGTGCTGCAACATGGGGGAACCCATAAAACATTATGCTAATTAAAAGAAGCCAGATGCAAAAGGACAAATATTGTATGATTTCACTTACATGAAATGTCCAGAATAGACAGAAAGTAGAGTAGTGGTTGCCAGAGGCTGGAGGAAGGAGTAAAGATTGGGGAGTGACTGCATGGGTGTGAGATTTCTTTTTGGGGAGTAAAACTGTTCTGGAATTAGGAAGTGGTGATAGTTGTACAACCTTGTAAATATACCTAAAAAAATTGAATTGAGAGCATAGATCCAAACAAAACTTTTACATGGATTTTCATAGGAGAATTATTCATAATAGCCATAAAGCAGAACCAACTCAAATGTCCACCAACTGGTGAATTAATAAACAAAATGTGGTATATCCATACCGTGGAATATCATTCATTAATAAAACTATAAACACTGATGAAAGAAATTAAAGCAGGGGCACCTAGGTGGCTCAGTCAGTTGAGTGTCTGACTCTTGGATTCAGCTCAGGTCATGATCTCAGGGTCGTACGTGAGATAGAGTCCTGTGTTGGGCTCCATGATCAGTGAGGAGTCTGCTGGAGATTCTCTCTCCCTCTCCCTCTGCCCTTCCCCCTCCTGCTTGTGTGCCCTCTCTCTCTCAAAATAAATTAAATAGATCTTTTAAAAAAATAAAACAGACACAAATAAATGGAAAGTTATCCCATGTCCATGGATCAGAAGTATTAGTTGTTAAAACATCCATACTAGCCAAAGTGATCTGTGGATTCAATGCATCCAATCCCATTATCATTTTTTAAAAGATTTTAAAAATTTTATTCGAGAGACAGAGAGAGAGAGAGCACAAACAGGGGGAGGGGCCAAGGGAGAGAGAGAGAGACAAGCAGACTCTCCCCTGAGCATGGAGTCTGATGCGGGGCTTGATCCCAGGACCCTGAGATCATGACCTGAGCCGAAGTCAGACGCTTAACCGACTGAGCCACCCAGGTACCCCTGCCATTATCGTTTTTCACAAAAATAGAAAAACAATCCTAAAATCCACAAAAGACTCTAAATAACCAAAGCAATTCTCAGCAAGAAGAGCAAAGCTGGAGACGTCATACTTCCTGATTTCAAAATATATTATGAAGTGATAGTAATCAAAACAGTATGGGACTGGCATAAAAACAGACATGTAGAACAATGGAAGAGACTAGAGAGCCCAGGAACCCATGCATATATAGTCAACTGATCTTCAGCAAGTCAGCCAAGACCATTCAATGAGGAAAGGACAGTTTCTTCAACAAACAGTGCTGGGAAAACTGGATATCCACATGCAAAAGAATGAAATTGGACCCTTGTCTTACACAATACACAACCCCCCCTAAAAATAGGTCAAAGACTTAAATAAGACCTGAAATTGTAGACCTCCTCGAAGAAAAAATGAGAAAAACTTCTTGACATTGGTCTTGGCAATAATTTCTTAGATATGACACCAAAATCATTGCCAACAAAAGCATGACTAGACAAGTGGGACTATGTAAAACTAAAAAGCTCTGTAGAGCAAATGAAACAATCAACAAAATAAAAGACAACCTATGGATCGGGAGAAAAATATTTGCAGGCTATGCTTCTGATAAAGGATTAATATCCAAAATGTATAAGGAACTCCTACAAGTCAATAACAAAAAACCCCAAATAACCTGGTTAAAAAATGGGGAAAGGACCTGAAGAGACATTTTTCCAAAGAAAACATGCAAATGGCCAACAGGTATATAAAAAGGTGCTCAAGATCGCTCATTATGAGGGAAATGCAAATCAAAACCACAATGAGATATCACCTCATACCTGTTAAGATGGCTATTATAAAAAAAAAGTATAAGTGTTGGCAAGTATGTGGACAAAAGGGAAAGTAAAAATAAAGAAATCTTGCTGTCAAAATTAAAAACTACTGTGTACCAAAGGACACAATCAACAGAGTGAAAAAGTAACCTACAGGAAGGTAGAAAACATTTGCAAATCATATATCTAATAAGGGGCTCCTATCCAGAATATATAAAGAACTCCTACAACTGAACAGCAGAAAAACAACACAGTTTAAAAATGGACAAAGAATTTGAATAAACATGTCTCAAAGATGACATACAAATGGCCAAGAGGCATATGAAAAGATGCTCAACATCATTAGTCATTAGGGACACATGAATGAAAACCACAATGAGGTATCACCTCACATCTGTCAGGATGGCCACTATCAAAAAAACAGAAACTAACATGCATTGACAAAGATACAGAGAAATTGGGACCTTTGTGCACTGTTGATAGCACAAAATAGTACTGCTGCTATTGAAAATGATATGGTTGTTCCTCAAAAAATTAAAAATAGAATTACTATATGACCCAGCAATCCCACGCCTGGGTATAGACCCAGAAAAACTGAAAGCAGGATCTTGTAGAAATATTTGCACGCTTATGGTCATAGCAGCATTATTCACAATAGCCAAAAAGCAGAAGCAACAGATGTCCATCAATAAAAAAAATATGGTCTATACATACAGTGGACTGTTATTTAGCCTTAAAAAGGAAGGAAATCCTTGAATCACTATACTGTATGCCTGAAACTAATATAACACTGTATGTGAGCTCTACTGGAATTAAAATAATAAGCTTAATTTTTAAAGAAGGAAGGAACTTCTGTCACATGCTGCACATGAGTGAACTTCGAGGTCATTATGCTAAGTGAAAATAAGCGAGTCACGAGAAGACACACCATATGCAATATGATCCCGTCTATATGAGGTATCTAAAGTAGTCAAATTCATAGAAACAAAGTAGAAGGGTGGTTCCCAGGGGTGGAGTGGAGGGGGGAAATGGGGAATAGAAATTCAGTTTTGCAAGATGAAAAAGTTGTAGAGATTGATTGCACAACAATGTGAATATACTTAATGCTACTGAACAGTGCACTTAGAAAGGGTTGAGAGGGTGAATTTTATGCTGTGGGTTTTTTAAAAAAGATTTATTTATTTTAGAGAGAGAGTGCATGTGCATGTGTGCATGGCGGGGACAGAGGGAGAGGGAAGGAAGGAGGGGAGAGGGTGAGGAAGAGGGAGACAAGCAGACTAAGCTGACTTCCTGCTGAGTGGGGAGCCTGACGCAGGGGAGCAGGGGGCAGGACTCATTCCCAGGACCCTGAGATTATGACCTGAGCCGAAATCAAGAGTCAGGCGCTCAACCGACTGAGCAACCCAGGCACCCCTATTGTGTGTGTGTTTTTTAAAACCACAATTAAAAAGTTTAAAACAGAAAGAAATGCTGGAGGTGCTACTTTACACAACAGGCAGCAAACTCAAGGATTAATTAGTCACTCAAGAGCTGGTAGAGGTTCCTATTGTAAATAAGTTTTAAAAAGGTTTAAGTATAATTATAAGTGATAACATTAAAATGGATTTTTAACAGAATTTGGGATGTTGACAATCCAGATCTTTTAAAAGATCACTAAATAGAGGATGATAGGCTGTCTAACAACCTAGCTTTTGGTGCATGGAAAAAAGAGACTTCTGGCCTGGATGGACCACAGCTCTGACAGAATGAGGCTACCACTATGTTCCAATGAAATTAAAAGTCTACAGTATGCCTGTTTAATCATTCGCTTAAATAATATTACTTTAATATAAGTTTGTCGAAGCCAAGTGATAACCACGTAGAGCTTTGTAAAACAACCAGACCCAAACAGTGCTACAGATTTAAAAAACTGGAAGGACCCTTTTCATTATTTTATGGTCCTATATTTTCATGGCAGATGTTGACATTTCCCATTGTTCCAGAATCAAATGTCAAGTTATTCCTGTTCCGAATTTTCCATTTCCATTTTCAAAGAATTCCATACGCAGCTCTATTTCTCAGTGAACTCTCTGCTTGCAGAGGCCCAGCATTTCTAAGCAGGTTTGTAAATAGGCTTGAAGGAGGACGTGCAGGCACTGGAGACCTACTTGGGTTAATTAATTCTCTTTTCAGGCATTAGAACCTACACAAGTAGGCCAGCTGGAGGTGAATGTTTCCTTTGAAAGAGATAATTATATGCCTTACCAATTGTTTGCTTTTCCACATCTCCCCCAGTCAGATTCCCCAGAATTCATAAACTAAGTATCAGGAGAGGTTTTTTCACCTCCTGGGAAACTGAACGTGTAGATGAGCCGAGATAATAATTGTGGATAATACAGATAGTTTGAAGGTCTGGATGATGCATACAAATAATTACAAAGAGCAGACTGTGGGCTTCTGCTAAGTATAGCATCTAGAAACTGCTATGGCATTGTGAATTGGTAATTATGCTTCAATTCACATTTTCTTTCCTTTGTTAGTTATAAGATGTTATTCCTTCAGTTTCACACCATCCGCTTTCTTTCCGGCAGAATGCTGTGGTAAATGCCTCTCTGTACCACCTCGAGTGTGTAAAAAGCAAGGGGCCCGGCCCCTGTCCATCCCCGGGGGGAGAACCCAGGGCCCCGGCAGCAGCAGGGGGCAGTGAGGAAGGGCTCGGCTTTGGCTTGGGTGGGGGGTCACCGCTCAACTGGCCTTTCCTCCACCAAAGCCCACTTCACCCAGGAGATGGCTTCCCATTGCGCTTTGTTAGGCAAACCCAAGCGTGTATTCTTCCTTCCTGGTTAGGATTCAAGTTGGTCCAACCTGCTTCTGGAAGCGGCGTGGGCCTAGGGAGGCAGTTCTGTGTTCCAGGCTGCTTAGGATGGCTGCGTGGACTTCGATGCCAATCTGAGTCTCACTGCTACTGGTCTTTTCTTTACTGCTATTTAGAAAGCGACCTGTAAAGGCTAGAAGTTTCACGTGCTTCTCTCCTGCCATGCCTAAAATCTTGTTTATTCTATGCTGTTGGAGTAATGGAGCTTTATAAAGATAAAGAACCACAGTTCCTTAATGTCTTTCCTCTTCCAGCTTTACCTACCCTCAAGGGAGAGACTATATGAGGAACAGGTCAAGAATGACCTTTGCTTGCCTTGCAGGAATGGAAGGGGACCAGAGGGGGGCTGTCTGGTAGCACCTAATTGAGATACAAGTTAACAGCTTTCTCCACAGTAAAAGCAGCAGGGACAGAGAACAGGTGACTTTGCTGACCTGTTCACAGCAGCTCCGGCTTTACAGGTCAATGCTGCTCTGTGCCTCAGGCTGCTGTCGATTTCCTTTCTCATTTTACCAGTACTGCTGTGTTAGTGCCTCTGTACAGGCAAGGAGCTCATGGTGACTAATGTCTTCTCCCCATCTTGCTCTTCAGGGGGAAAGTGGGGGGTGGCTCTTAAAAGGAATAGATCAACAAAGGCTCCAGACTTGCTCATTGGGATGGGAGTCAGTCCAAAGGGAGAAAAAGTGGGAGGCCCTGGTGGGGGCCTCTGGCATTAGTCCCCAGTGGGGCAGATGAGGGGTGAAATCTAAGCTGCCCCATTCACACCAGGTCCCTTGTGGGCTTCTCACGTGGTAGATCCCATCCTATTGCTTGATTATAGCATGAGGGGCCTGGAGTTCCTGATGGCCTCCCTTTCCCTTGCTGTTCTCTGGTCACATGCAAGGAACTCTATAGAGAGGGGAATTAGGCATGACTGAATCTTGCCTTAATTGGTAGAATGAAAAGTTCACAGAAGGAGATTTTTGGGGGGATGGGTCCCCAAAGAGTGATGCTATCTATGTTGATTTGGAGCAAGAGAGAGAAGCTAGTCTATAACATTTTCCCTGTTAACACCAGCATCTCCTTCATAAGCCTCTACTGCCCTGGGCCTGTGAGTTTTGGCAACCTTGCTTCCTCTCCTTGTGAGAGACTGAAACAGAGCAGCTGCCTTAGTGCTTTCACAGAGCTTGGGGACTGGAAACACCATCAGATTTTCCATCCTCCTACAGCATAATCCATTTCTGATGGAAACAACCACACGGTGGCTGCAAGGGGGCCAGATCAGGAGTGACCCACACCTTGCTTCCCCTGCTGGAAGGCAGCCCAAAAGGAGAATTAGGGGGAGCTCTGGTATATGTCTATGGAGAGGAATCGTGGTGGAGAAACCTCTGATGCCCTGCACCTGGGGGCTTTGGAGAGGTCTCCTTTCTCTGTTTTTGTAAAATAAGCTTCTAATTTTAAAATCGTTTCAGATACACAGAGAAGTTACAAAGGAAGTACAGGGAACTCCTTTGTAACTCACATCCAGTTTCCACTGTTGTAAACATCTGACATTGCTCTGGTCCATTTGTCATAATGAATCAAAATAGATACAGTACAATTAGCTGAACTCCACACTTTATTTGGATTTCATTGATTTTCCCCTAATCTGCTCTCTGTTTCAGGATCCCATCAAGGCTACCACTGGTAGTAGGGCTGCCATAACAAAATGCCATGGATGGGTGGCTTAAAAAACAGAAATGCATTTTCTCACAATACTGCAGGCTGGAAGTCCAAGATCGAAGTATCAGCAGGGTTGGTTTCTCCTGAGGCCTCTCTCCTTGGCCTGCAGATGGACCATCTTCTCACTGTGTCCTCGACATGACCTTTTCTTTGTGGGCATGTACTCCTGGTGTCTCCTCCTCTTCTTATAAGGACACCAGTCCTATTGGATTGGGGCCTCACGCTCATGACCTCCTTTAACCCTAGTTACTTCTTTAAAGGACTTATATCCAAAGAAGTCACATTGGGGGGATACTGGTTCAACACATGAATTTGGGGGGCACCAAATTCAGTTCACAATACCACTTCTCCTCTTTTTTTGATAGGTTGAGACTGAACAGCTGTGTTTCTGCCTTTACAGAGGTTGGGGAGGAACTACTATCAGCCTTTCCATTTTCTCAGAAGTTTGTCTGTATTAAAAAGGAAAAAAATGGGGTGGTTGTTTTAAGGTAAATGGATCGTGACAGATCCTTTCCTTTTTGGCAATGGAAGGCTGCTTACATATAAATTTAGAGGTCATACTCAAGCAGGCACCTCTGCTTATCAGTCTGCAATATTTGAGAAACATTGGTGAAAAAGAACCTGCCCTGTTCACACTAGATCTTTCCTCACTGGTCTTGCTGCTCTCTGCCTCTGATCCTATCCTTCAGGTATATGTGTAACTCTGGTTTTGAGAACACTCCTGGTAGCTCATTTATAAAACTAGATGCCTCAAGTTCACAAAGGCCATGATAATTTCTGTCACCGAGTTTATGTCCCAAGAAAACGTGTGGGGGGAAAAGAGGTCCCAACGTGATCCTTGAGAGAGTGATACCAGTGAAAATGGCAGAGTGAGGACCTCTGAAATGTCCCTCCTGCATCAAAAAATAAGAAAACTGTCGAAAAATGTCAGCTATGGTACACACACACACACAGAAATATTACTCAGCCATAAAAAAGAATGAAATCTTGCCATTTGCAACAACATGGATAGAGCTAGAGAGTATAATGCTAAGTAAAATAAGTCAGTCAGAGAAAAACTGATACCATATAATTTCCCACTCATATGTGGAATTTAAGAAACAAAACAAATGCGCAAAGGAAAAAAAAGAGAGAGAGGCAAACCAAGAAACAGACTCTTAACTATGGAGAACAAACCGATGGTTACCAGGGGAGAGGTGGGTGGGGGGATGGGGGAAAAAGTGATTATTAAGGAAATTTTAAAAATCTGTGTAGAAAAAAAAAGGAGTATAGGAGAGACTGGTACACATAATAAAATGAAAGAAAGTGCTGGAAAAAATGTCAGAATTTTTTCAGAACTTTGGAAATTAACCAAATATTTGCAGCAATCAGGGAGTGTTTCTATAAGAAAAAAAATGCCTGGCTAGGTGAGAACAGTGAGCTTTGTGGCCTCTTAACTTGCTTTAGTCGTGTCCCCAACTCCCCAGCTCCCTGGGAGCCTTGAAAAACAACAGCTGACCTTCTCATCTTGGCAGCCAACAGAGGGAGCAAAACCAGTATGGCGCTCTTTCAAAGACTCATTCCCCACGAATGATCTATCTGGTGGCTCCCTGGAAGACCCCACTTGCAAGTATGTCTGTATTTGACCTGACTCAAAGCTTATTTTGTGTGAAAAACTTTTCCCCATGAGGCACTTGTCAAAAGCAATTTGTGAGGCAATTGTTTAACTTCCTGGCTGTCTGGGAAGGTGATAACAGTTGTAGAAAACAACAAGCTAACCAAAAACTTTTAAAATCAAGCTAGGGAATGAGGTTTTGAAAAGCTCTCTGATATATTCCTGGGAATCTAGAAGGCCATGTGCATGCTCAGGGTTATTTACATACTCAGGAAAGACCCGAGAAGGCCCTAAGCTCTCACCTCTGGTTGACTTGAGGCTCTGCAAAAGCAGAAAGTGAGCAGTAAGGCAGAATCTTAAATTGCTTGCTGGAGCATTGAACGTGGGCCCTAACACACACACAGAGCTCCTCAGCAAAGACTGGTAGACTTGTTGGTTTCTGTAGTTTAAAGAAATTCCTGTTCAATGGATAACTGACCACCAAGCCAACTGAGGAGAGATTTTTAATGGTCATGCATGACAAAGAATACAGACTTAAAAGAACCACTTCAGGAAAATCACTAAACAAGCAACAACAATTACAAAAGACAGCAAAAACAACTTCCTCTGGGGAGGGGAGAGAATTTGATTTCCAAAGTTTTTATATTATATTACTTAAAATGCCCAGTATTCAGCAAAATATTACAAGATAAGCAAAGAAATGAGAAGCCATGGTCCATACACAGGATAAAAAGCAATAAACAGATACTGTCCCTGAGGAAGCCCAGACATTAGACTTACTAGACAAAGATTTTAACTCAGTCACTTGCACTGTGTTCAAAGAGCTAGAGTAAAATACGTCAGAAGATCTAAAAGAAAGTGTAAGAATGATGTCTCATTAAATAGAGCATAGTAAGAGATAGAAATGATAAAAAGAACCAGATGGAAAAAGAGAATGAGATCTTGCCATTTGTGACAACCCAGAGGATATTATGTTAAGTGAAATAAGTCAGAGACAAATACCAAATGATTTCACTTATATGAAGAATCTAAAAAACAAAACGAACAAATAGCAGAAATGGATCCATAAATATAGAGAACAGACTGATTGTTGCCAGATGGAGGGGAATGGGGGGATGGGCAAAACGGGGGAAGACGCATGGGAGATATTTATTCTATTTACAGAATGAGTAAGTCATGGGGATGAAAGGTACCGCATAGGGAATATACTCTATGGTGTTGTAATAGCGCTGTATGGTGACGGGTGGTAGCTACACTTGTGGGGAGCACGGCATAACATACAGAGTTGTTGAGTCACTATGTTGTACACCTGAAACTAGTGTAATGTTGTGTGTCAACTATACTTTGATTCATAAAAAAAGAACCAAATGGGGACACCTGGCTGGCTCAGTCTGTAGAACATGTGACTCTTGATCTCAGGGTCATGAGTTCAAGCCCCATATGGGGCAGAGAGATTACCTAAAAAAATAAAGTAAAAAAAAGAAAGAAAGAACCAAATGGAAATTCTGGAGTTGAGAAAGATAATAACTGAGATGAAAAATTCGCTAGAGGAGCTCAACAGCAGATTGGATCGGACAACTTGAAGATAGGTCAATTGAAATGATCTAAGTCTGAGGAACAGAAAGAAAAAAGAATGAAAAATAAACAGAGCCTCAGAGACCTGTGGGACACCACCAAATGTACCAACATGTACATAATGAGAGTCCCAGAAGAAGAGAAGAGAGCAAAAGGCAGGAAGAATATTGGAAGAAATAATGGCCAAAAACCCTGCAAAATTTCATGAAAAACATTAACTTGCACACCCAACAAGCTCAACAAACCCTAATTTGATTAAACTCAAAGAGATCCACACTTAGACACATCAGAGTCAAACTGTTGAAAGATAAAGACAAAGTGAGAATCTTGCAGACAGCAAGAGAAAAGTGATCCCAACCGTAACAAGGGATCCCCGATAAGACTAGCAATGACTTATCATCAGAGACCATGGAGGCCATATTACTTGTATGAAGGCAGCTGCATGACCTATTCAAAGTGCTGGAAGAAAGAGTCTGTCAACCAAGAATTCTAAATACATCAAAACTGTACTCCATAAAAGAAGAAGCAATTAAGACATTCCCAAATGAATAAAAACAATTCTTCACTAGCCGCCCTGCCTTCCAAGAAATACTAACGGGCATTCTTCAGGTTGACCTGGAAGGGCACTAGACTGTAACTTGAATCCACATGAAGAAATAACCTCAGCAAGTTCACTCCACAGATAAACATAAAAGGCAGTATCTGTGTATCTTTCTTTGTAACTTGTTTTTCTCCTATCTGATTTAAAAGACAGCTGCATAAAGCAGTAATTATAAATCTGTGTTCATAGGCTCTTAATGTATCAAGACGTAAAGCAAAAAGGAAGAGAGAGCAAATGCACTTTATGAGAGCAAAGTTTTTGTAGACTATTACAATTAAGTTGGTATTAATATGAACGAGATTGTTGTAAATTAAGATGCTAATTGTAATCACCAGAGCAACCGCTAAGAAAATAAGTCAGTGTCATGCCAACCAGACAGAGATAGGTTACTTTCTTTACATCTTCTCTCAGCCTGTAGCCTGGTTTGCTCTCTCCCTTAGTTCCCTGTGCTTTCCCTCCAGTGCTGCTGCTAGGTTGGAAGCTTCACAGAGCTGGGGCTATGGAGGGCGGGAGACATTGTTCATTCTGCTGTATGCATATGTAAGGTAAAGGGACTCATTATGCTCAATCTTGTATTAGTCACTGGCTAATTTCATCTGAAGTGAACTGAAGTGAAAAGAATTCTTTGGTGGAATTATCTTTGATTGGTGAGGCAGTTCCGACTGGAGGTGTGGCTTTCCTGGGGCCCTGTCTCCACCTCAGTCAGGCTGGTCACATGCAGGCCACACGCAAACTGTGTCTATAATATATATATCTATAATATATATATTATATATATTATATGTTATATAGCATGTCTATGAATGAATAATATATATTACACATATGCTATAAACCATATACTTTTATAGTTTATATAGTATATAGTTTATAGCATATGTAATATATATAATATAATACAAAAATGTATATAAATTATATATATATATAGTTTATAGCATGTCTATGAATATAGGCATTCATTTGAAGGAGCCTGGGGACCAAAGGATTTTCAGAGAAATTGTCTGTATAAGGTACCCATGGAGGCTCAGTACCGCTTAGAAGGATACAATGAGTTGATGAAAAGTAGAGGAGTCTGGACGTTTCTCTGTAGCTCCTTCATGGGCCTCAGCGGCTTTGTGCTGACAACCTTTGTTGATCTCTTCCCATTTTATGTCCCATTTTGCATTTTACTTGCCTCTGCCCCCTCTCCCAAATGCTGGGTGAGTGATTTTGGTGTTTAGTTCCCTTTTGGAAAAAATGCACTTCAACCCCAAGCCTGCAGTACTCCATACTACCCTGCAGTTTGAAGAGAAAGGAGACACTTCTGTTGTGTTTTCTCCTTTTCTTCCCTCTCTGCTTTCCTCCCCTTCTCTTCAAGCTCAGGAGGTTGTCTCAGTCCCTCAAACAACAGGCCATGGCTTGGATTTCGGCAGTTGGCACTTTGTCAGGGCTGTGAGGTTCTGATCACACTGGGATCAGACAGGGCCAGAGACAGCCAGGAAGCAGGTCCCATTTGGAAGTATTTGATGTAAAGGCTTTTTTTTTTTTCTTTCTGTTTTTCTTTCCATTGCAAAGGCCAGACCAGCAGGCAACGTGTGACCACAATAGGAGATCAGTGTTGCGCGAAGGAGTGGTCAATATCTGTGCCAAAAGCAGTGGCAGGTGCCACTGGACAGCTGGGTTACTGTTGCAGGGAGGAATATGGTAGATAACGTGAGAAGTCAGGGTAGGCTGACTCCCTACCTTGGAAAGTAGGAAACTTTAACAGGTCCCATAGCCTGGAGGTGATTAAGAGTTTGGTCCCCAGAAGGGGAGCCAGCAAGGCTGGCATCATGGGATCAGGGTACTTCGTAGGACACCAGAGTGAGGGCTTAAGCCCAGGGAAGAGGCATAGTTCCAGGGACCAGAACTGGGGCACAAGGAGGGCCCGGACCTCAGGACAGGCTGTGTGCAGAGCAGTAAAAGCACAGCTGTGCTGCCTTTCATTCATCTCGAGATCCCGCCATGTGCTAGACGCAGGCGATGTGTTAGTTGCTGCGTATGTAATGATGACTGGGACAGGGTGATCCCAGCTTTGGAAAGTTGGGTAATCAAAATGGTCTCAGATCTATTACTAGCTGTGTGACCTTGGGCAAGTCACAGAACTACCTTCTGATTCAATTTCCTCGACTATAAAATGTTTCTGAGGCTGCAGCGGCTCCTGTGAATTTCCAGTCTGGTTGGAAGAAGCAGACATGTGGTCGCTAAGGAACTGGTTCAAAAGATGCTTTCACAGAGCCAGCGGAATTTGTTTTCTCTCCACTGTTTTATTATGAAAACTTTCAAACACATAAGAAAGTGAAAATAAGGGCAGAGCAAACACCAAATGCCCACCACCCAGATTCTGTAGCAGTGAACATTTTGCTGTCTTTGCTTATCATCTGTCTGCCCATCCTTCTACCCACCAGACATCCGTGCACTTCACCCCTAAATGCTTCCACATGCATCCCAGTAACGAGAATTCAGTGTTTATTTATGGTACTTTTTGTTTTTGAGGTAAACCTTACGTACAGTAACATGCACAAATCTCAAGTATACTATTCCATGAGTTGTGGCAAATGTATACATTCATGTAACCCAGACCTCTACAAAATATAGAACATTTCTCTTACCACTCGAAGAGTTCCCTAATGCTTCTTTCTAGCCAATCCCTTCCACCCACCCTGTATTAGTCTCCTAGGGCTACTGTAACAAATTATTACAAACTGGATTGCTTGATACAACAGAAACTTATTCTGTTACAGTTCTGGAGGCTAGAAGTCTGAAATCAAGGTGTTAGCAGCACACACACACACACACCCACACCCCCCCGCCCCCGCTCTCTCTGAAAGCTCTAGGGGAAGAATCTGTTCCATTTGTTTCTTTTAGCTTCGGGCGTTACTGGCAATCTTTGGTGTGACTTGACTTATAGACACATCACTCTAATCTCGGTTCCTCTCATCACATGGTATTCTCCTTGTGTGTGTCCGTTTTGTCTCTCTCCTTATAAGGACCCCAGTCCTGTTGGATTAGGGCCCATTCTAACAACATTATTTAAGCTTCATTTTATTTGCAAAGACCCCGTTTCCAGATAAGATCACATTCGCAGGTACTGAGGATTAGGACTTCATCGTATCTTTTGGGGAGACCTACTTCAACCCATAACACGCCCCTAGATGGCAGCTGCTATTGTGATTTTTTTTCCCACCATGGATTTTGCTGCTTCTAGAATTCCATAGAAATGGAATAATGTAGTATATATTGTTTTGTGTCTAGCTTCTCTCAGCACGTTTTTGTAATTCATCCATGTTGTTGCATATATTGGTTCTTCTTTCCTTTTCATTGCTGAGTAGTAGTCCACTGTATGGATGTACCAAAGTTTATCCGTTCTTCTGTTGATGGACACTTGGGCTGTTTTTAGGTTTTTTAGCAATTAAAAATGAAGTTGTAAGGACACGTGGCTGGCTCAGTCAGTAGAGCATGGGACTCTTGATGTCAGGGTTGTGAGTTCGAACCCCACATTGCGTGTAGAGTTTACTTCAAAAAATAAATAAAATTTTAAAAGCCCCACAAAAATAGAAAATCTTTAAAAAAATAAAAATAAAGTTGCTATGAACATTGAGAGTCAGATCTTTTTGTAGACATATGATTTCATTTCTCTTGGGTAACAACCTGGGAATAGAATTGCTGGATGATGGGGAAGAAGGAGGGAGCGCAGAGAGGGAGGAAGTAAAGGCAAGGGACAGTGGGGAAGGAATCCCATGTTTGAAAACTGGGCCACAAGCACAGGACTTGCAGCAAGGTGACGTTGAGCCTTAGGGTGTTGGAGTGGAGCTTCTTACAACTCTGCTGACGAAGCTGTGTCTGGAGCTAGCACTGAGCCTATAGCTGGGGTCAAACTGCTGTTCCAGCTCTGAGTGGAGGAGGCCTCTAGAGACTGGAGTCAGACCCTTATGGATGACCTTAGAGCCGTGGTCAGGAATTAAGGGTCATTTGTTTTGAGCTGTGTCTAGTCCATTCACCGCCCCCCCACACCTAATATTTATGGATACTGCCTGTAGTGACCAGGGTCCACATGTTTCAGGGTTGTTATTTGAAGCATCGTTTGCTATTTCTGTGTCTAATATGTATTTTCCAACCAAAGGTCCTGGAGGCTTAAACTAAATCATATTCTGGTTCCAAATGTTGTAGTAGAGGTGCTGGTGTGGCCATGCTCTTACAGAAAAAAGAAGCAGATGAAATGAAGTGGAAGCATAGAGTCCAGTTCTCTAGGAACTACTTCTTGGGACTATCTGGCCATGCTGGAGGAAAGCGATCCCTGCAGACTCTCGGGCTGGCTAGCCCGTACAGCTGGCTGCGATCCAGTTGGTTGACTGCAGCCAGCCCTTGCTGCAGACCACGCTTCGTTCCTCTCTCTGTGCCTCCGAGTGGCATTCCTCTGACTCTCTTCCTGGCTGGATTCCAAGTGGGTATCTCTCTTGCTCTTAATGAGTTCCAGGGAAGAAGATTCCACAGCCTCCTTTGACAGCTTATATTACAGTGCTTTATAATATTGTCAAGCAATGCCTTTCTATTTCTACTACACCTCATTTCCTCTTTTCCTGAATTAGTGAAAATAGAGATGAGGCTGTCCCCTGCCATCTCCCGTGGCAGCCCTTATGTCCTATGATCCTACGAAGGTAGTTTTGTGCATTAGCCTTCACACTTCTTTCTAGGAAAAGTAGAGAATACATCTTAGTGTCCTCCCGATCTGAGGTATTGCTAAAGGTGAGTGAATCAACTCCCTTGAGAGCTGAAGTGACTCTTTTGGGTACTTGTCCCAACTGGACTGTTATCACACAAAGACTCTTTTTCTTCTCCCAAGTTTGCATTCAGTTAAACCCTTTTGCATAAGGCCGAGGAGGGCAGTTTATTTTCCTGCTGATTGGGCAAAGCTCGCTGCTCGGACACTAACCTGTCTGGTCCTGCTTAATATCTAGCTCCTTGGACTCATATCTGATCCTTGATTCTGGAGCCCTGCCTGCTGTTTAAAGTATGGGCCCCTTAGTGTTTGTGGCTTATACTGACAAGGGCCTTTCCCTTTCCTTTTGTGCCTGTGAAAGGATCTTTTAGATTATTATAGATTATTAGGGGAGGAGGACCACGATCCAGGGCTAGACTATGACAAGAACTGATATGGCATTGGCCATGGGGACCACACATATTTGATACAGAGTACAGATGGGTTTTCTCAGTTTGGAAAGACAGTGTAACATAATGGTTAAGAGCATAAACTCTGATATTGGACAGACCAGACCCGGGTTTGAATACCAGCTCTACTAATTACTTGCCTGTGATTTAGGACAATCACAGCTAACTTCTCTCGATGCTTCATTTTGCCTTATTTGTAAAGTGGGCACGAATATAATATTACCTGTTTGAATGGATAAACAAACTGTGGTAGAGTCATGCAATAGAACACTATTCAGCAACATAAAAAGATGTCCTACAATGGCAAATTTTTTGCTATATAGATTATATCACAATTTAAAAATTAATAATGTCATACACCAAAATCATTGAATTGTACCCTTGAAATGGGTGAATTATATGGTATGTGAGTTATATCTCAATGAAGCTGTTTAAAAAAAAAAAGAGTGGACTGTTCATACATTGAAGCAGTTGGATAAATCCCAAAATCATTATGCTGAGTGAAAGAAGCCAGACAAAACAGAGTATATGCCATATAATTCTATTTATATAAAACTCTAGAAAAATGCATACTAACCTATAATGACAGAAAGCAGATCAGTGTTTGCTTGGCATGGGGGATGGGAAGGGTCAGGAGGGAGGGATTACAAAGCAGAGCAAGGAAACTTTTGGAGATGATGGAAATGTTAATTATCTTGATTATGGTCATGGTTTCATGGGGTGTACACATATGTCTAAACTCATCAAATTTACACTTTAAATATGTGCAGTTTATTGTATATCAATTATACCTTTAAAGAGCTGTTTTACAAAATGGTACTTTTTTCATATGGCTGGTAAGAGGTTGAAATGAGACAATGAATGAAAATGGCCTGGCACATGGTAAATGCTTCATAAATTGTAACTTTAAAAAATAATCAGATATACAAATTGTGAATAAGCACATGACAAGATGCTCAACATCATGAGCTATCTGGAAAAAGCAAGTGAAAACCACAGTGAGATACCACTTCACATCCACTAGGATAGTAACAACAACAACGACAACAACAACAATAGCAAGTGTTGTCCAGAATGTGGAGAAATTGGACCCCTTGTATATTGCTGATGGAAATGTAAAATGGTGCAGGCACTCTGGGAAACAGATTAGGTCTCCTCCAACATTTAAACATAGAGTTAACATGTGACCCCATCCTAGGAATATACCCACGAGAATTGAAAACATACTCCCACCCCAAAACTCATACACAGATGTTCATAGCAGGATTATTCGTAATAGCCAAAAAGTGGAAACAACTCAAATGTCCATCAACTGATGAATGGATAAACAAAAGGTCGCATATGCATGCAATGGAATATAACCAGCATGAAAAGGAATGAAGTACTAATACCTGCTATAACACCGACAAACCTTGAAAGCATTATGCTAAGCGAAAGAAGCCCGTCACAAAAGATCGCGTATCCAGAATAGTCAAATCCATAGAGACAGAAAGTAGATTGGTAGTTGCCTAGCACTGGAGGGGTTAGGGCGAGATGGAGAGTGATCGGTAATGGGTACCGGATTTGTTTTTGGAGTGATGGATATGTTCTAAAATTAGAGCGTGGTGATGGCTGCACAGTTCTGTGAGTGTACTGAAAACCGCTGGATTATACGCTACAAAAGGGTGATTTTATGCTATGTGAATTATGTCTCAATAAAGCTCTTATTTTAGAAAGTCAGTCAGCCAACAGGTATTTATTAATTATTTTCTCCGTGTTTGATAGGAGGTGAATGTCCCTAATGCCAACATCTACTATGGAGCAATGTGAATAGAGAGCACTTTTATCCAGAGGAAATATTTTCAATTTTTGTTGAACATGTTGGAAGTGTGAACGAAAGAAGTGGGAACTAAAAACATATTTGTCATAAAGTTTCCTGCAGAATATAAAATGTTTTTTTGTAGCCTAAAGCCTTGCTACTCAAATTGTGGTCAGTAGCATGAGTACCACCTGGGAACTTGTTAGAAATGCAGAATTGTGGGTCCCACGGAGACTTACTGAATCAGAAGCTGCATTTTAACAAGATCCGCAGGTGTTTGGCATGCACATTAGAGTATGAGAAGCACTAGCCTGAAGGTTAGCAGGATGACTTCACGACACTTTAATTTGCCTTGTAATCAGTCTGTAAGTGAGACGGTGACAGCATATTTAATATTATATTATGTTGAATATTCTCTACATAGATGTAATAATAATCCCAAAAATTGAAGGTGAGTCCATTTTAGTATACTTTCTGTCCTTACTTTTAATCTATTACTTTCCATACCCCTTTCTAAAATCCTATAATACATTTCTTTGCAGTGATAATATTTTAGTGGTAATTTGTCATGACAGTGATTAATATTTGCATACTTCAAGAAGACACATCTGCTTAGTGTACTGCAAAAAAAAATCTTGGAATTTCAAAGTATGGGTACAAAGATAATTTGTGGTTTTAAAGTTAAACTCAGTAGTAAGAAAAACTATTTGGTATTTAGTGTGTTATTTGTTTAGTATGACAAGTGGGTAAGTTATATTGCTCAGTTAAAAGCTGTTCATTTTCAAAGGATTGTTGTGTCCTTGTTAAATTGCTAAATTACATTTTCAATATTATGGGGCTACTCCTTCATCTATGTAAAAATTAAGATAAAATAGACTGGTTTCATAAAGTAAAACTGTTAGGTACATTAATTTGAGCAACATGATAACTATATATTTCATATATTTTGGAGAAGGGACCATATAATAAACTTTGAAAGCATTTCTGATGTATCGATCATATATATGCATCTTGTGAAATTCAAATAATTCTCTTCTTGCCTTCTTTTAGTAATATCATGCCTTTCAAATATCCATTTGGATGATAAAATGGTTTTCTTGATCTTCCTATATTGCTGGAGGTTTTATTTTGCAATTCAACTGCAGGATCTCTCAAGTATGAGCATCTGGCTATTAATAATCACTGAGTAGGCCAGGACCTGTGTTCATTTTTTCCCTAAGTTATTGTGGCATAATGAGAATGTAGTTTATTTGTGGTTTATTTTAGCTATCCTCCATTAATATGGTTTGATACTTTATATGGCCACATTTCTCCTTCTTGCCTTTGCTCTCTTTTGGCCCTTCACTTTTCAGAAGAAAAGGGACAAGTTATTCTTTAAGAGTTACTCCGTTGGGGTAATCCATGGAGATTGTGAAGGAAGGGTTCAGGGGTGGAAGAGAATGGTCATCCCAGCAGAAGCGAGATCAGAGTTGTCCGCCAATATTTTATCGGTGAAACATTTCTCAGTATGAACTGCCCATTAAAGGCTCCAATTCTCAACATGGTCTACATAGCCCTGCATCATCTGGCCCCTTCCTCACTCACTGTGAAGAAGCTTTAGGAATATTATAACTACTTTATTTTGCTTTGTCTATGTCTAAAGTCTGAAAGAGCTCCTTCAGTAAATATAGAATAAAAATTCCAGATGAGAAGAAACTATTGAGTTATTGTTTGATCAGCAGTGATTATCTTTTCTTAGTGTTGCACAAGATAACAATGAAAAAATCTTAAAAAAAAGGAAAAAAGGCGTGCCTGGCTGACTTAGTCAGTAGAGCGTGTGACTCTTAATCTTGGGGTTGTGAGTTAGAGCCCCACATTGGGTGTAGAGATTATCTAAAAATAAAAAATCTTTTTTTTAATTTTATTTTTAAAAAATATTTATTTTATTTGAGAGAGAGAGAAGGGGAGTGAGAGAGAGAGCGAGCACAAGCAGGGGGAGCAGCAGGCAGAGGAAGAGGGAGAAGCAGGTTCCCTGCTGAGCAGGGAGCCCCACTTGGGACTCGATCCCAGGGCCCTGGGATCACAACCTGAGCCTAAGGCAGATGCTCAACCAACTGAGCCACTCCAGTGCCCCCAAAATAAAAAATCTTAAAAAAAATAAAATAACAATTTATCTTACAGTTACTGGTGGCTTAAGATTCACTGAAAGACTGTACTTGCTATTCTTACGTACATCTCAGTGCATTTTCCCATGAAGTTACCCCTGCCTGGCATCTCCTTTCCCTTTCTTTTCTTTTAAGTTAATTAATTTATTTTTAATTGAAGTATAGTTGACATAGGATGTCTTACTAGTTTCAGGTATACAACATAGTGCTTAAACATTTATATACATTATGAAATGCTCACCACAATAAGTGTAGTTACCACATGTAACCATACACAATTATTACAATATTATTGACTATATTACCTATGCTCTACTTTATATCCCCATGACTTACTTATTTTATAGTGGGAAGTTTGTACCTCGTAATCTCTTTCACCTATTCAGCCCATCCCCACGACCCCAACCAGCAACCACCAATTTGTTCTCTGTATTTATGAGTCTGTTTCTGTTTTTTTTTAATTAATTTAATTAATTTATGCAAAGATTTTCTTTATTTGAGAGAGTGTGCGAATAGGGGGAGGCGCAGAGGGACAGAATCCCAAGCAGACTCTGTGCTGAGCACAGAGGCGAATGCAGGGCTTGATCTCTCGACCCTGAGATCATAACCTGAGCCAAAACCAGGAGTCAGACACTTAACCTGCTGAGGCACCCAGGTGCCCCTGTTTGTTTTGTTTTTTAGATTCCATATGTAAGTGAAATCATATGGCATTTGTCTTTCTCTGTCTGATTTATATCACTTAGCATAATACCTTCTAGGTCCATCTACGTTGTTGTAAATGGCAAGTTCTCATTCTTTTCTACGGCTGGGTAATATTCCATCGTGTATACATACCACGTCTTCTTTCTCCATTCATCTTATCAGTGGACACATAGATTGCTTCTATACCTTGTCTTTTGTAAATAATGCTGCAATAAACATGGGGGTGTATATAACTTTTTGAATTAGTATTTTTGTTTTCTTTGGGTAAATACTCTGAACTGAAGTTACCGGATCATATGATATTTCTATTTCTAATTTTCTGAGGAACCTCCATACTGGTTTCCAAAATGGCTACACTAATTTACACCAACAGTGCCTGAAGGTTCTTTTTTCTCCACATCTTCACCAACACTTGCTATTTCTTGTCTTTTTAATACTAGCCACTCTTACAGGTGTGAGGGGATACCTCATTGCAGTTTTGATTTACATTTCCCTGATAATTAATGATGTTGAGCCTCTTTTCATGTGTCTGTTGGCCATCTGGATGTCTTCTTTGGAAAAATGTCTATTCAGATCTGCCCATTTTCTAGCCAGATTGTTTGTGTTGTTGGTGTTGAGTTGTATGAGTTCTTTGTATATTTTGCATATTAACCCCTTATCGAGCATATCATTTGCAAATATCTTCTCCCATTCAGTAGGTTGCCTTTTCATTTCATTGGTTTCCTTCACTGTGCAAAAGCTTTTTAGTTTGATGTAGTCCTAATAGTTTATTTTTGCTTTTGTTGCTCTTGCCTTCTTCCCCTTTCTACGTATACTAAAACCTTTCTATCTTTCAAGGCCTAGAAAGCCCTCCATCACCTCCTCTGTGAAGCCTCTCCTAATACCACCAGCTAGAAATAATCTTCCGCTTTTGAATTCTCATATCATTTAATCCCGTTTATGGTTCTTATTTTCATTATTATTGTTGCAGGCCTCATCTCTTTTTCTAGTCTGTAATTGTGATTCATATATATATATATATATATCTCCCACTATGTCTTGAATTTCATAATTAAATATTTGGAAAATAGTAACAATATTTGGATAATATATCAATATTCAAATAACAGACACATGACAGGTACTGGAAGGCCTCCTCTCTTCCATTTCCAAAATGGACTCTTCTTTTCCACTCCAAAATTGAGCTGGACCTAATGGTCCATTTTCATTTGCATATTTCTTTGGGTTAAGCATTGCCACCCCCACTCTGTAAGCCCTCCTACCAGGGAACCTTAGTGTAAATGAGTTTCTAAGATCTTTCTGACAATGACTGGAGGGTCTTGGAAACATAATGATAATGATCAGTGGATCAGGGGAGAAGGGGGTGCAAAAGTGAAAGAAGGAAACAGAAAAGGAAGGGGAGGCTCTGATGATGAGCAGAGCCCAGTTTGTTGGCGACCAGCTTTGCCCAGGGTTTGAAGGAGCCATTGGCTTAACCTAGAGTCCGATTTTATCATTAGAGCACACATACTTCTCAGGAGTTTCTCAGTTGTCATCAGATTACTTCTCTTTGATTTTAAAATTTATTGGAGGGGCGCCTGGGTGGCACAGTCATTAAGCATCTGCCTTCGGCTCAGGGCGTGATCCCGGCGTTCTGGGATCGAGCCTCCCATCAGGCTCCTCTGCTATGAGCCTGCTTCTTCCTCTCCCACTTCCCCTGCTTGTGTTCCTTCTCTCGCTGGCTGTCTCTGTCAAATAAATAAAATCTTTAAAAAAAAAATTTATTGGAAAGACAAAATTAAAGGTAATCTTAGAAGGCAAAAAAATGATCCTTAATTCTTCTACCTAAACATGACTGTTTTCATATACCATTCCAGTATTAATATACACAGAAGTCTGTATTGAGATTTTTATATTATGTTATATATGTATATAATACAAGAATGTTTATATATATCTCCTCATGTTATCACATAACCTTTATAATTTTTATTCTTAATAGTTACATAATATTTTATCGAATATTGATTTATGTAACATACTTTCTTTAAACATTTCTCAGCCGTTGCGCATTTAAGTTCTTACAGTGTTGGCTTCTAAAGGTTATTCATTAATTCATTATTCACTATTCATATAATGCAGAGATAAAGTAAATATTGATGTACCTAGCTTTTCTTCATTTGAATTTATTCCTTAGAATAATTCCCAGGAAGGAATATCATTACTAGGTTAAATGTTCCTGATAGGTATATCTAAATTCCTTTCTGCAGTGGACATTGTAGTTCTCTTCCTAGCAACCATTTGATGTGTGTGGAATTGACCTCACCACCACCTCCAAGTGTGAGCTCTCATTCACGTCTTAGCCAGTCTGAGTGATCCATCCCCTTTGCCATAATATTTGGTCGAGGTAACCCCGGCCTAAACTATTCAGCATATGGTATTCTCCTGGCCGCAGAAATTGGTTCGGTGATGGCCCAGTCATTATGAAGCTCAGGGCTTCTCACTATGCTTATAAAAGGCAGCAGGCTCTCTTTCTTAATATATTCAAGAAGAAGCATATAGCCTTGTTGCTTTGGCAGCCATTTTGCAACAATGAGGGTAAACTGCCTGAGGATGAAGCCAATGCAATGAGGCAAGCAGAGATGAAGAAATTACAACGAAACAGAGCTAGAATACCTGGGCATTGCAGACAGAGGAAAATAACAAGTGCAAAGGCCCAGAAGGATTGTGCATGATATGTTCAAGGAGGCCAGTGTGGTTGGAGCAGAGTGAGCAGAGGAGGAGATGAAGTCAGAGAGGAACCAGCAATCCAGATTATATAGATTTTTGTAGATTAGCAGAAGAATTTTCAATTTTATTGTATAGAAGTTGTTTAAACAGTGTAATCATAAAAGTTTATCATTTCAATATATCTATCCAATGACAAAATACATGTTCTCTTCTAATTCCTGTTTCTAATTAAGTCGATTTTCAATACTTAATTTTTTTTTAAAGATTTTATTTATTTATTTGACAGAGATAGAGACAGCCAGCGAGAGAGGGAACACAAGCAGGGGGAGTGGGAGAGGAAGAAGCAGGCTCATAGCGGAGGAGCCTGATGCGGGGCTCGATCCCATAACACCGGGATCACGCCCTGAGCCGAAGGCAGGCGCTTAACCGCTGTGCCACCCAGGCGCCCCAATACTTAATTTTTTAATTTCTCTTTTTAAGTAATCTCCATGCTCAACGAGGGGCTCAAACTCACGACCAAGAGTCCCATGCTCTACCAACTGAGTCAGCCAGGTGCCCCTAGACTGATATTCGTGATTGGCTATTTTTACCAGTTTGAAGTTGAGAATAAAGGACAAAATGCAAAGGCAAATATTAAAAGCCTTTATGGAAGGGGCTTAAAGAAAGGATGGCATCAGTTTGCAGTGGTGGCTGGCGTGAGGACGTGGGAAGGCTGTGAGAAGATGGCGAAGAAGTACAAAGTAAGGTAAATGAAGATTTGCAGACATGCCCTGGTCGCTGATGAAGGTAGACTTAGCCTAGAAATTAATTAGGGCATCCTCAGTGGCCTGAAAGAATTTCCTTTTGACTTGGGTCTATTCTGAGCAGTTTGGATTTCTCAAAAACACCAGTTGTGGTAGAACAGCTGTTGTCTTACATCAGAAAATCTCCACAGCACAAACCCTATGCCCTGGATTTGACTATTTTTCATTAATAGAGCTGGAGCTTCTGCAAGAGAAAGCAATCTTAGGTCTTGGGATTGGAAATAGTGCTGAGAGTTGACTCTCTGGTGCCTTAACAGCAGCTTGCAAAAGGGCATTTTGCAGGGAGGGGATGTTTGAAGAGGCAATGAGAAAAGTCAAAGAAGAAACGGAGGAGGGAATCAGCAGGGAGACTGCCTGCGGCAAAAGGATAAGCAAGAGGATCAGTGCAGAAAAACATGGAAAGAAGTAACGGGGGTTCTGGCAGAGGAGGCTGAGTTTATTAACATATAATGATTGCAAACAGTGTATCAGCCACCTTACCCACATTATCTCACTTAATCTGCGCAGCAATTCTATGGGGGTAGTTACTATTATTACCCCAGTTTACAAATAAGAAAACCAAGGTCCAGAGAGGTGAAGTAACCTATCCAAAGTTACCCAGGTAGTAAGTGGCAGAGCCCAGATTCTAGTCTAGATGGTCTGGTGTTGAATCCATGCTCTTACTACCCAGTCTTTCTCAGGCTGTGTGAAAACAACTAGAGCAGGATTTTGACATCATCCCAAGGCCAAATTTTTTCTTTTGTTGTAGTTATTATTATTCTGTGTTTAGTGCCTGGGGATTTATTTTGTGATATGGGATACTTTGGGTCCCTCGGGTTTCCTTTTTAAGTGAGGTCCACTTTTGCTCTTCCTCCCCCCCCCCCAGATTGCCCCATGGGGAATGGTTGGACCTCTGTATTCCCAAGCCAGTTTTAGGACGAAATCCACGATCTCTGGGTTGGGCCATGCTTTCAGTGCTCTGTGTGTTTTATCTGTGAACCGCCCCCCCCATCCTTGTAGGGTGACACCAGAGTGTGCAGGGTGACGACCATCTTGGGGTGATTTAATGAGCTTCAATGACACCCATCAGTATAAAAGCAACAGGCTTATCAAGCAAAAAAAAAAAAAAAAACAAGAACAAAAACAAAAACAGTGGGAATCTTAGCAATGATTAGAAAAGGGAGAAATGACTATTGAGAAAAGAAGGTCTGGAGAAAAGATGGAGAAAACAATCAAAACACACAAGGGCTTTTGGACTACATTCCTCACTGTTGGAGAGAAGGGAGCTGAGTGTGGGTGAGGCCACTAACAGAGCCAAGTACCAGGGCCTTGCTGGGTCCTGATGAGCTCTGGTATGAAGTTACCAGGGGAGAAGCTAGAGCTATGGAACTCTTCATACTTTGGGCAGAATTCGGAGAAGACACCCCTAGTGTGTACTTTGAGATATCTCTCTTAAGGATATCAGGTAAAACCTACTAATAAAAAATACCCGAAGATTTTCTTTTCATAAGCAGTCTATATTCCCTGTATCTCTGAAGTTACTTTTCCTCTGCAATATGGTGCAAACAAATCACAAATAGATTCAAGGAGAACTTATATTCTTACAATATTGTCCATCTGTGAACATGGCATGTATGCTATTTATTGAATTCATCTTTTATGTCTCCTAAAAAAACCTTCTACCTTTGTTAGTTAAATTAAGTCTAGAACCCTTAACTCTTGTCCTTGACAATTGTCTTTTCTTAGGGATCTCTTGGAGCAGCTAGTAGCTGAGCACAGAGCTGAAGTTGGACAGAGCTGTATTTCTCTTCTACCTCTGCCACTCTCCTTGCTTTGGATACATCCCTACACTTCTCTGAGTTTCAGTGTTCTCACCTGTAAATTGGGGTTAATAAAAGTGCCTATCTCATCAGTTTGTTGAGAGAATTGAATGAGATAATGTATGTAAAGCAGTGCCTAACTCAAGCACTCCATTATTCATAATTACCGGCAACCTTGCTTCTCTCTGCCTATGAAAAAAGAGG
>NW_024423319.1:7559536-7563820 GCF_017311325.1 Ursus maritimus | reverse complement strand
CTTCCATCAGCGCTTTGGCCTAAATGTAGACACATTCACCTTTCCTGAGTACCTTCTAGCATAGTTGAGGTAAGGCTGGAATATTGAACAAGATTGTCTAAGGACTAGGGAATAACAGCAGATAAATAAACACAGAAAATAATGCGAAACCAGATCATCGTACTTTACAATATAAGGCTTGCTTTTCAGTGCACCATCTTATTCTCAGTCCTCATTTATTTCCACAAGGTGGGTACCATCTTAGCAACCCATCACCCAGGAGCATAAGACAAGAACTTCTGCATCCTTTGACGTCTGAACCCAAGGGCACTAGGATTGGCTCATTTCCTGGCATACACAAGACCTGCCTTCCGAGTTTCACATTCTTGTCTTTTTGCTCAGATGACTGCTAATCTGAAGTAACCACAGTTTTCCAGGGGGATTCCACCCATCCTTTGCCCACAGGAGTGTGGCCTTTCCCTACAGCCGTAACTTGACAACAATATTAGAATATAACACGATAGTATTGGCATTCATACAAAAAAACATATTGTTGATGGTGGGGGCTTTTTGTTATATCTTCCCATAGTATTGTAGTTTTCTTTATTTGGGTAATATATGTTTATTCTTAAGTTCCCTATATTTTGCATTTTCTATCATAATTCATCTAGTATTTATGCCTTATTTCTTTTTGTATCTTATTGATCAGAAGTTCTAAAACAATATTAAAAATGATAGAAGATATCTTTATTTTTCTTGTTTTTTTAAAAAGAAATGCTGGGGCACCTGGCTGACTCAGTCAATGGAGTGTGTGATTTTGGCCTTGGAGTTGTAGGTTCAAGCTCCACTTTGAGTGTAGAGATGACTTAAAAATAAAAATCTTTAAAAAATTATATCTCCAAAGGCAAGAGAAACAAAAGATAAAATGAACTTGTGGGACTTCATCAAGATAAAAAGCTTCTGCACAGCCAAGGAAACAGTCAAAAAAACTAAGAGGCAGCCCACGGAATGGGAGAATATATTTGCAAATGATGCTACAGAGAAAAGACTGGTATCCAAGATCTACAAAGAACTTCTCAAACTCAATACACAAGAAACAAATAAACAAATCATAAAATGGGCAGAAGATATGAACAGACACTTTTCCAAGGAAGACATACAAATGGCTAACAGACACATGAAAAAATGTTCAAAATCATTAGCCATCAGGGAAATTCAAATCAAAACCACACTAAGATACCACCTTACGCCAGTTAGAATGGCAAAAATGGACAAGGCAAGAAACAACAATTGTTGGAGAGGATGTGGAGAAAGGGGATCCCTCCTACATTGTTGGTGGGAATGCAAGTTGATTCAGCACTCTGGAAAACAGTGTGGAGGTCCCTTAAAAAGTTAAAAATTGAGCTACCCTATGATCCAGCCATTGCACTACTGGGTATTTACCCCAAAGATACAGACGTAGTGAAGAGAAGGGCCATATGCACCCCAATGTTCATAGCAGCAATGTCCACAATAGCTAAATCGTGGAAGGAGCCGAGATGCCCTTCAACAGATGACTGGATTAAGAAGTTGTGGTCCATATATACAATGGAATATTATTCAGCTATCAAAAAGAACAATTTCTCAACATTTGCTGCAACATGGCCGGCACTGGAGGAGATAATGCTAAGTGAAATAAGTCAAGCAGAAAAAGACAATTATCATATGATTTCTCTCATCTATGGAACATAAAAACTAGGACGATCGGTAGGGGAAGAAAGGGAAGAAGAAAGGGGGGGTAATCAGAAGGGGGAACATGGTGCACTGGGTGTTACACGCAACTAATGAATCATCGAACTTTACATCAAAAACCAGGGATGTACTGTATGGTGAATAACATAATATAATAAAAAAATTAAAAAAAGCAGATAGGATTGTAAATAAACAATCATATATGTTAGTAAAAGCCTTTTAAAAATGTATTATTATATACATATGTCAAAACTCACCAAATTGTACACATGAAATATGCATAGTTCATTGTAAGTAAATTTACCATGATGAAGCAGTGAAAAAAAAAATAATAATAAAAAAGAAATCATGTAGGGGGCGCCTGGCTGGCTCAGTTGGTGGAGCATGCGACGCTTGATCTTGGGGTCATGAGTTCGAATCCCACATTGGGCATGGAGCTTACTTAAAAAACAAACCCAATAATAAACAGACGAGAAAGAAATGTTGATAATATTCTTCGGAAAGTATTATTTTGCCTCATGTTTAACAGAGATGTTCTTTATTATATTTTCCTTGCCATTTTCATGTATATCCCTATTCTTTAAACTTACAGTCCTGATTTGACATGATAGGTATTAATTGTTATGATTTGCTTTTTTTTGATATCTCTTGGAAATGATTCTTGATTCATCTGGCAAACATTTATTAAGCTTCTACTATATGTCAGATACTTTGCAGGGATGGTGGGAAGACAAAGATGGATAGCTCCACAGAAGAAGGATGAGATAATCAATGGTGTTGTAATAGCATTGTGTGGGGACAGATGGCAGCTACACTTGTGGGGAGCACAGCAGAACGTATAGACTTGCCGAATCACTGTGTGGTACACCTGAAACGCATGGAACATCATGGGTCAACTAGACTTCAATACAAAAAATAAAAGAAGGACAAGATGCCAACCATTACAATATGGTGTGATAAATACTAAAACAGTCTTAAAGTGTGGTCTAACCCAGAGCTTCCCAAATGATGCTCCTGACGATTTGGTCTGGGTCACAGCTAGAGCTGATATTCAGCTGGTGTACACCAAAACAGTTAGACCATTTAAAATATTAAAATACTTTCATAGTAAATCACTACTGCCCTGAGCACCCTGGGTGCTCCCTCCCTGACCCAGCTCCTCTTGAGACTCCACCAACTAAAGGGGTAATACCTGGTATATATAGCATGCGGCCACCAGGAGCCCGATCTAATGCTACTACCCAGCATGGCTTGTACATTCTGATTGATCAATTCCTGTGCCTTTGCACTTGATAAATACTGTGAATAGCATCCTTGGTAATAGCCAATATATCCATCCCTTCCACTCTCAGGGTAGCCAGTGGGCTTGGGATAACCTGACATGCCTTCTCCCCTTCTCCAGCTAGGAGCAGCCTCATTTGCATACTCCAGTGGTCCATGCAAATATTTTCATTTTCTATGTAAGCCATGAGAAGTTGGGTAGCGCTGATTTAACCTATAGATAATATACGAATAGACTGCCTTAGGTTTGAACTGTTGTTGCTTTCCTAGGATCAGTCCTTTGTGATTGTGTTTTGTTCCTTTCAAGCTTTGTTAAATTACATTTGCTAGTGTCTTACCTAGTTTTTATATCTATATTTGGAGTTTATATTGGTCCCTGATTTTTGAGTTTTATTTTATCTTTCTCAGGTTTGGGAATCTGGACCATATTTGTTTCATGGAATGAATTAGGTACATCCTAACTTTTTCTGTTTTCTTCCTTGAAGATTTGAAACTACTTATCATTAGGTTCAGGGACCTGGTGTGACAGTTTCTCAATTTACTCCTCAGTTATTAATTTATTCAGATTTTCTACTTGTAGTATGAATTTTAATATTTTATATTTTTGTCGAAAAAAGGCATCTGTTGCATTATATTTTAAAAATGTATTAGCATACAGTTGTGCATAGAATTTCCTTACAATTAAGAATATTGTTTATACTGGTTGTTATACCCCCTTTCTCATTTCTAATTTTATGTGTGTTTTTCTCATGTAGGTTTGCCCGAGGTGTAGCTACTTTATTAGCCCTCTCAAGCTACCAGCTCTAGAATGTATTTATTAATTCCACTGTTTTTACATCCTCTAATTTATTTATTTCTGCTTTTATCTTTATTGTTTCCTTCCTCCTATTTCCCTGTGCAAATTTTTTGCTCTTTTTCTAAACTGTTAAGCTCCATGTTTAGTTGTTTATTGGCCTTAAATGTTAATGGTGAGAGGTAAAGGCAATGCTGTCGGACATCTGTCAAAAGCCCCCTTTTCTGAGCTAGAGACGGAACAGAAAGTGGGGACTGCCAGGACCCCAAAGCCGAGGAAGCAGAGGATGGTAATGAATGTTTTTCCCTTGCACTTCAACGCTTTCCCCAAAGCGTTTCTCCACAGCGGGGCAGTAGGGAGTAGGGAGTGTGGGAGTGGGCTTGCAGGAGACAAGGGATTCTGCTGTTGGGGGGTGGGGGAGTGGGGGGGGAGCCGTGCAGAGCTGGTGTGCGGGCCCTCTGCCGGCCCACCTGCTGTCGGTTGCGGGGGGGGGGGGGGGC
>NW_024423319.1:7536478-7559526 GCF_017311325.1 Ursus maritimus | reverse complement strand
GGGGGGGGCGGGGCTGGGCTTCTGATTCTTCTTTCCTGGTGTTTGCGTTTTCTGGGTCTTGCTTTCCTTCCTGCTCACCACAGTGGTGAGGAAGTTCAGCTCTCTGGACCTTGGTTGTAGCCACACAAAAATTGCCTGACTCCCTCCAGGGGTCAGGCAGAAGGAGTCTTTGAGCTTTGACCTCAAGTGGGGACGTGTCTGCTGCCACTGTCACCATCATTCCCTCCTCTTCTCTGACTCAAGGGTTTCCACATGAGAGGCTCAAGGCCTGGACTGGCTGTCTCACGGTCCCAGGAGGAGTTGAAGGAGATGGCTTGCATGCTTAAATGGTTTTAGAGATGTGTGTGGAGGAGGAGGAGGAGGAGGGGTACAGAATGGGAGTAGGGGACAAAGAAAGGTATCCCCAGGAAAAAGAGCAAGCCAGGACGGGGAAGGCCCATATTTTCCTTCCCCAGCCCGGAGATCCTGCCTCTGAATAGCCCCCTTCAAACACTTGTTTCTTCCACCCTGCTCCTGTTATGAGTCAGTAGGGGGCAGCAGTCCCAATCCTAAGTGTAGGGACAGTGGGAGGTGCCTAATGCCTACAATCAAGTAAGATCTGACATCTATTCACCACCCACCCCTCTGCTCCCTGCGCTTCACCCACACTAGCCCTCTTTCCCTCCTCAAATGTGCCCAGCTCTTTCCCAACTCCTGGCCTTTGTACATTCTTGGCCCCCTGCTGGGAGCACACTTCTGGCTCTTCTCATGGCTGGCTCTTTCTTGCAAGTTAGGTCTCAGCTCCAGTGAACTGTCACCTGCTTAGAGAGGCCTTCTCTGACCACCTTAGCCTCTGGAAACAATGCCCGCTCCTCCCCCAAGCAACTCTTAATCACATTTTATTCATAGAAAATCTGATTTGTTTACTGGTCTGTCTCCACCTGAATGGAAGCTCCACTAGGCCAGAGATCTTACTGCCTGGCTTACTGCTGTATGTCCAAGTGCTCTTAGCCAATGTTCAGCTTACAGTGCCCACTCCATAGGTCTGTCTTGAAGGAGTGAATGAACCTGTGTGCCAAGCCTTACGCTGGGGCCTGGTGGTACAAACCCAGAGGGGGCTCATAGCACTGTGGGAGAGAAGGTTTTGTAAATGAATAATGACTAAATGATGGGAGACATATGTCCTGTAACATCATAGTCCGTGCCTCTGTGTTCAGAGAGGTCTGGTTTTAAACCCTGGCTCTGGGGCGCCTGGGTGGCTCAGTCGGTTAAGTGTCTGCCTTCGGCTCAGGTCATGATCCCAGGGTCCTGGGATCAAGCCCCGCATTGGGCTCCCTGCTCAGTGGGGAGTGTGCTTCTCCCTCTGCCTGCTGCCCCCCCTTGCTTGTGTGTGTATGTGTGCTCTCTCTCTCTCTCTGTCAAATAAATAAGCAAAATCTTAAAAAAAAAAAAACCAATCCTGGCTCTACCACTTACTAGATGCATGATTTTGGGTGGTTGCTCAACCTGTCTGGCTCACTTTCCTCATTTGTAAAATGAGGATAATAATAATAATAAAACGATAATACTGATCCCATAGGATTGTTAGGAACACGATATGAAATGACATAGATAAAGGGTCAGTACCATGTTCGATACATGGGAGTTATTATTATCGAGTATTGTACACACTTAGAGTGGTGTATATGTAGAGACTATGCTGTGATTTGAAATCTTTTTCATTGCTGTTGCTTTTGTCTACCTTTGGCTCCAGTTGCTCTAATGGAGAGCAGTCCAGACCCGGAAGGAGCCACAGTGGTATTCATTAATGGCAGGCCCACTCAAAATAGCTTGGGCCGGGCTGATGGAACTGGGAAGTGCTTCTCTGAGAGAGAGGGGTGCCTCCTACTTTCCGTTCCATCTTACAAAGCCGGGCCAGGGTTGGGAAATTAATTCAGGTCTTTAAATGCTGATAAATGCAGAGGCACTTACTGCTAATATTTCAATCAAGTGTCGAGATAGAGCTGATTAAAAGAGGATTCAGAAGCTTCTAGTTGATGGAGGCTGTATCCTTTAACCATTCTAATGTAAGACATCATTTTAATTTTTTGTTTATTTGACCCCAGTAAATGCTACATTACTAATGCTATAAGAAAAAAAAAAGTACAATTTGTACAGTGCCATTTCGCATTCATTTGAGAGAAATGTATTTTTAATGCATTTGGCATCCTTCTGGCTCTCCTTAATAATTATAGGACTAATTAAACATATACTTGTAAGCAATCAGTGTCAGAGCTGAAAGGAAACATAGAGATTATTCAGGCGAGCGCTTCATTTTGTAGAGGAAAAACTGAGACCTGGTATCTTGCTCGAGGACATCAGGCTGGAAGAAAGCAGCGGTAGGAAGTTTAGTCTGGTAGCACATTAGCAAGCCTCCCCTTGCTCTGCCTCCAGCTTCCTGTTCTGGGCTGTCCCCCGTGTTCCCATTTCATTCATTCAACCAAGCAATCGAGGGCCCGCCGTGTGCCACCTACTCTGCCAGGTGCCACGTAAGCGGTCTCCACACACAGCCCTCGTTGATCGGCTGGCAGTCTGGGGGGGAGACAGACAAAAAGACCAGCAGCCGGGGAAGCATCTAGGAGGCTTACCTGATCCAGACTGAAGAGGGAGGGTAGACGGAAGGAGGCCGTCATCAAAGGCTTCCGGGAGGAAATCTTATCATTCCATCTAGACCAGAGAGCTGAAGTTCGAGGGGAAGTTACCCAGGTGAGCTGGGGTGGACAGAAGCTATGTGTTGCCCACAGAAGCTTACCGTGTACAAAGGTCAGGCAATAGGAGAGGACTATGGTGTGGCCGTAACAAGGATTGAAGTACTGATACCTACTACCACAGGGAGGAACCTTGAAGACAGGATGCTCAGTGAAACAAGCCTGCCACGAAAGAACAAATGGTGTATGATTCCATGTCTATGAAAAGTCCAGGGTAGGGAAATCCATGGAGACAGAAAGTAGATTGATTAGTGGTTGCCTAGAGCTGGGACAGCTGGGGAGGGGGTTGGGAGGGCGATGAATAAGGGGCGTGGAGTTTCTCTTCAGAGAAATGAAAATGTTCTGAAATTGAGTGTGGTGATAAACACACAATTCTGCGAATGTACAAGAGGCCATTGAAATGTACACTTAAAAAAAAGAAAACAGAATGTGTCACGCTGTAGAAACTGGAAGACATGCTATGGCCAGAGGATAGAGAGAGGGGGAAGGCGTGGCAAGAGATAAGGTTAGAGAGATCCTATTACTGCTCGAAGCTGACATTTAGAAGGCACGATTTCTTTTTTTTAAATTTATTATTACTCTCTTATTATGTTATGTTAGTCACCAACAGTACATCATTAGTAGAGGGCACGATTTCAATACGATGCACGTATTGACAAAATATTCAAAACAACCCTAGAAGGGATGGAACTGTAATTGCCCCGTTTTACAGACGCAAAAACTAAGACACAGGGAGGTTTGTGTGCTCAGTTACATAGCTACCAAAAGTGGTAAAGCTGGGGCTTGAACCCAGCCAGTCTTGCTCCTCCGTCTGACCATTACACTGTATGTGAAAGCAAGATCTGATCACGAAGGGCCTTTGAAACCATGCAAAAGAGTTTTAATTTTTGATTCAGGTCCCTTTGAAGTGTTTTAAGCAGAGGTGATAAGATCAGATCTGTGTTGGAAGACATTGATTGCATTCTTGCTGCCGCGTGACCAAATGGTTTAGGGGGAAGTGACAAGATCAGAGGCAGTGAGTCCCATAAGGAGTTGGTCTGCACTTGGGGCCTGAAGTGAGAATGGCAGTAGCAAAGAGGGATGAAGAGAAGTGGATGGATTTCAGAAATGTTTAGGAGAATTCACAGACAGGGCTTGCTGGTTGAGAATGTCAGAGAGAAGGAGTTGAGGCTAACTCTCAGGCTCTCCCTCGAGTAGCTGGGTGATGCTTTTTCGGAGATCGTGGCAAGAGGACAAATTCAGATTTGGGCATGTTGAATGTAAGTTCAAGTTTAAATGTTGAGGAAGCAGCTGGATATTAAAGTCCGAAAACCAAGAGGACAGACCACACTAGAAATACATATTTGGGGGGCACCTGGCTGGCTCAGTTGGTAGAGCATGTGATGCTTGATCTCAGGGTCGTGAGTTCAAGCCCCATGTTGGGCATAGAGCTTTCTTTAAAAAAAATACACATTTGGGGAGTTTTCAGCCTATACATGATGTTTGAAGCCATGGGGGTACATGGGAGTGCTCAAGATGATATGCTAAGTGAGAAGAGAAGCAGGCCTTGTACCCCACTATTTAACGACTGACAGATATGAGGAGCCAGAGAGTAGGACTAAAACCAGGAGGATATGGCATTGTAGAAGCCAAACGAACAGAATGTTTCAAGAACAAGGGAAGGTTGACTGTGTCACATATGTCTGAGAGCTAATGACAGCAAAGTGCCCATTGGGTTTTGCAGTAAGAAGTCCATTGGTAAGTGCAATTTCAGTGGAGTGTGGGAAGAGAAAGACTGATTATGGTCATTGAGTGATTCATAAAAAGCTTGCTTTTTCCTTTTTTCACAGATCCTACCAGCTGATTTTTCTACTTGAGTTTCTCCCTGTCTAGGCCGATCTCTTCAGCCCTTCTCCCCACCCTACTGTTGGTAGCTCCTGTTGGACACTCAGGCTCCTTTCCCTTTAAAAGTCCATTTTGGAGGTGCCTGGCTTGTTCAGTCAGTAGAGCATGAGACTCTTGATCTCGGGGGGTTGTGAGTTTGAGTCCCATGTTGGGTGTAGAGATTACTTAAAAAAAAAAAAAGCAAGCTCCATTTTGCTTTAAGCGTTTTGTTTTTGTTGTTGTTTGCTTCAAGGGTTTTCCTGGTGATAACTAAATGGAAACAGGCAGAAGACAAAAAACAAATCTGGAAAAGTGACTTAAGCCTTCTAGAAATCTGGTAACTCTCTTATGAGTATTTCCTAAAATATTTTCTGCAGGTATTATATGATAAAAGGGTTCTATAATTAAGCTTGTTTTTTACTATCTGACATCTGAGAGCCTTTAATATGCTAATACACACCGTGGATCTGTCAGTGCCCTGAGCGTAGAATGAATCATGCAGTGTTTCTCAAACTTTCTTGATCATGGAACCCTCTTGTTGAGAAGCATGTGTAGGATTAGTTTTCCACGGAAGACACTTTGGGAAAGTCTTACCCGTGTTTATAATTCCAAATACACTTTTCAGATAGTTCTAGAGGTTTAAAAGGCCCCTCACTGTTACTCTTCCACTCCTGAGGGTGGAGCTCATGCTCCTTTACCTCCTCTTCCAAGTGCCTTCCTCTTACTCTTCACCGCCATTCAGGTCAAGCCTGAGAGGGAGATGCAACAGCACTGGCGAGATGGGAGGTTGGGAGCCTGGCTAGGAAGCTGTGGATCATTCTTTTTTCATCCATCCATCCACCATCCATCCATCCATCCAGAGATTTATTGAGTGTGTGCTATGTACCAGACATGGGGCACAGTCCTGGGGAATCTATCAATGAATCTAATAGCAAAAAACCCAAACCTGAAACCCAAAACAAAAAACTGTTCTCATGGAGCTTATGTTCGTAGCAGGGGTGAAAAACAGTAGACAAGTAGACAAAAATATAGAGAATGATTCAAGGGATGAATTTCCAAGTCAAGTTAGGTAGCGGAAGTAAGAATGGATGAGCTAAGCCTCAGGAGTGGGTTTAGGGAAGAGGGAGACAAATTTCAGCTTCGCAAAGATGAATGAATGAGGAACCCACTCCAGAGCTTGGCATCACCATTCCTGTTTTGCTTACACTTTTCTCTCTCAGAGAAGCTTTGGGCAGCTGTTTCTCTGCCTACTCATAAGACCAGTTGGATTGCTTCACGTTTATTAGCCTGGGTACGGATGTCTGGAAAAGCACAGAACATCCTGAAGGGCATTGGAGAGATAGTTTTGGACCCCTAACAAGTTGAATAATAATGACTTGTCCTGTACTTTGTGTTTTTCAAAGTGCTTTCTCATCCAGGTTATGATTTATTGAAAATTGGGGCTCAGAGACTGACTCACGGTAGATCTACAGCTGCTCAATGTTGGGGCGGGGATTTGAATTAAAGTCTTTAGAACAAGGCCACATCATTGCTGGTTTTTCAGTCCTCATGCTCATGGACATGTCTGGATTACTCGTGTGTGTGTGTGAGAGAGAGAGAGCTCCCATGGGTCTGCACGTGGGGGAAGGGAGAGTTGAGAAGAGGAGGTTGGGATAATGATTAACTCTCCTTAGGGGGAAAATGGTCCCTGTTAATGTTTTTGGATTGAATGAAAGAGTTTTCAGGGCAAGGGCCAAGTAGCGATTAGATCTTTTTCCCTCCAAGTAATCCCCATTCAGGGCTGCGTAAATTGGAATCCTGAGCAGAGGGACTGGGAGGCAGCAAACCCTTTAGTCTCTCCCAACTACTCCAAAATTCCTTTGAATGAGGGATTTTGATGGAGATTGTGTGAAGGTTTGGGTTTTTAGCTTAAAGGCAGATGTAGTGAACTTGAAGAAGACTCAGAGGAGATGATGAAAGGCTTGGAGAATTTAACTTGAATTAAAAAGGTGGAAGGGATTGGAATTGTTCTGTCGAGACCTGCCTCCCTCTCACATCACCTCTGGTCACTTCCTGCTTTACACTTTGTGTGGCAGCCGTAGTGAAATGCCCACCATATTTCCCATCACCTCCGACCTTTCTGTGCCACTTGCCGCCATCATGCCCATGCATCATGCAGTGCAGTATGCCCAGAACGCCCCTTTCTCCACATAGCCATCCTTTGCTCAGAGGCAGCGCTTACTGAGCTCTTCGTGGTATCCAGCACCGTGTTAAATGTGTTCGAGGCAGTAGTTCATTTAATCCTCATAGAATTCTTCTGAGGTGGCTACTGTTACCTCCACTTTACGTTCAAGTCAATGAGACTCAGAGAAGTATGGTAACTTGCTCAAGGCCACCCAGCTTGTAAGAGGAGCCAGAATTTGAACCCAGATATTTTTCTCTTTTTTTTAAAAAGATTTTATTTATCCATTTGAGAGAGAGAGAGAGAGAGATAGTGAGCAGGAGCAGAGGGAGAGGGAGGGGCCGAGGGCAGGGAGAAGCAGACTCCCTGCTGAGCGGTGAGCCTGACGTGGGCTCCATCCCTGGAGGCTGGGATCACCACCTGAGCCCAAGGCAGGTGCCTAACTGACTGAGCCACCCAGGCACCCCTCACTAGGAAATTTAGGACCAAGTTTGTAACCCATTTCTAGCAACTACACAAAGACTGAGTGGTGCTTTTTAATGTATGCTAAACATACTTTATGTTTTAGTATTTTCCTCCTTCAATTTTCCCCTGTGATTGGTTCCCTCAATAATTTATTTTCTGGTTGTGGTATATATTTTTTTAAGATTTGTTTTTTATTCATTTGAGAGAGAGCATGCACAGGCAGTGGAGGGGCCTAGGGAGGGGGAGAAGCAGACTCCCTGCTGAGCAGGGCTGGATCCCAGGATGCCAATGACTCGAGCCGAAGTCTGAAGTCAGATGCTTAACTGACTGAACCGTCCAGGTGCCCCTAACCCAGCTATTTCTGATTGCAGAGTCTGACTTCTGTTAGTCTGGGTCCTTTGAGAAGCAGAAGCCGAGACGGGATTAAACGTGCAAGGATTTCACGAGGGGTGATAACAGAGCGAGAGAAACTGGGGAGGTTGCTGGAAGAGGCTGAGAGAGCCGTCAGACTGAGATGCAGAGAGAGAGGAAAAAAGGTTGGGGAGGAACATCCTAGATGGCCATGCAGTCAAGGAAAGGTTCAGGAAGCCCTTCACCGAGTCTTTGAGTCCACTGTCAGAGGAGTCCTACGTGTCCCCAAGGCAGGCCTGCCTTCAGGCCCCTGTCGTGTGGAGTCCCCCGGCTGGCAGCAGCCAGGGGACGTGCTGCCTTATGCACACTCCGTGATGAACACAGCACCTCAGGCCCTTGATTGGATTATGTTCTGTGAAGTTCAGCGGTTCTTTGACTGGGTGGATTTTGTCCCAGCAGGGGACAGGAGGTAACATCTAGAGATAGCTTTGCTTGTCACCAGTCGGGGGTTGCGCCTGATACCTAGTGAGTAGAGGCCGGGGCTGCTGTTCGACATCCAACATTGCACAGGACAGCCCTCCCAATGAAGAATGATACAGTCTCCAATATCGATGATACTGAGGTTGAGAAACACTGATGTAGTGGGAGGCCGGCAAGGGGCATTCTCAGGACCATGGCAGTTCTCCACCTCTCTACCTTGTTGCCTCCGCCAATACACCCTCTCTGCCTTTCCGCCTCAGCTCACTCCAGTAAATGCCCTCCTCTCTTGCACTCATGGCACTCGGCATGCCTCCTTCCCACCACTTCCCATTGCTCATTGCCTCATCTGTCTGCCTGGATGGACTGTGAGGACGTGGAGAGCGGGAGCTCCATCTCACTTTGCTTCATATCCCTCGCATCTAGGCTAGGGTCTGGCACCTAGCGAATGTTTATTAAATGAATGAAGGTGAGCGAATGTGCTGAAGCCATTTAGTAGCAAATGTTCTATAGGTGACAGGCTGTCACATAGCTCCTTTTCAGGACCCATCTACTGTAGTAGATCCCGTGACTCCCTGCTTAATGCCCAATAGTATAGTAAATTCCCTCCTGAATCTTTTCTTTTCTTTTCTTTTCTTTTTTAAAAGATTTTATTTATTTATTTGACAGAGAGAGACAGCCAGTGAGAGAGGGGACACAAGCAGGGGGAGTGGGAGAAGAAGAAGCAGGCTCCTAGCAGAGAAGCCTGATGTGGGGCTCAATCCCAGAACACTGGGATCATGCCCTGGGCTGAAGGCAGACGCTTAACGACTGCGCCACCCAGGCGCCCCCCTCCTGAATATTTTCACTTGAATGTCCCCTAGTAACTCAAAGTCAACATGCTAATAATGAAAGGTATGGTCCTCCCCAAACCTGATTTTCGTTCTATGTTCCCTTTGTTTGTAAATGACCCCACGACCCACAATTTATCCTATTATTAAAACTAGAAATGTGGTAGTCACATCTTTTCCCTCATCCCCCTGCTATCCCTTAAATCACTAAATACTAAGAATTTGATCCTTAATATCGCTCAAATCTTCCTTCTTGCCTCCGTTCTCACCGCCATCGCTGTAACACTGGCTCTCATCACTTCTGTTCTGGATGATTGCAAGTCTCCTAACTCATCACCCCGCCACACATCCCCTTCAAATTTACACTCAACACTGCTGCCGGAGTGATAGTCTTAACACACATTTGAGCATATTATCCTCTTGCTCAAAATCTTTCAAGGGCTTCTTGTGATCTTCAGGATAAAGTCCAAACTTCTTATCACAGCGCCCATGACTTTCATGACCTGGACCCCTGCCTGGCTTTCCAACCTCATCTCCTATCACTTCCTCACACATACCTTTGGCACTAACTGTTTCTCAGCTGGGGGTGACTTTGCACCCCAGAGAACATCCGACAATGTCCGGAGACATTTTTCCTTGTCACAGCTTGGGGGAGTGAGGTGCCAGTGTCATTGAGTGGGTGGAATCCAGGGATACTATTTGGTAAACATTCTGTAACGCACAGGACTGCCTCTTACAACAAAGAATTAGCCAGCGCGTAGAGTGTCAGTAGTAAGTGTATCAGCCCATCGTTCCCTGGAAGCCTCATGCGCATTTCACTGGTCTGTGCCTAGAATGTGCGTGGAATGCACGTTTCTCTCCCTTTTTCATCTGGCTAACTCCCACTTGCCCTACAAAACTCGATTTAATCCTTGCCTCTTCTGGGAAGCCTTTCCTGACCTCCCAGTCTAAATCAGATGTCCCTCCTTTGTGCTCCTGTGGCCCTCAAGGTCCCCCCCCATAGTACTTAATAGATAGCACTGTAGTTACTTCATTATCTGTTCCCTGGGGAGACTGAACTCCTTGACACAGTTTATTCACATATGCATGCCCTGTCGGCACATGGTACGTGTTCCAATAAACATTTGAATACATGAATGAATGCCACATGATCTGAACAAACGACTGCTCAGATCCGAAAAAAGAATAGAAGTTGTTGCTTGTCATCAGCCTCACCACTGGTCTTTCTTTAGGGAGATGCCTAAAATATTTGCTATGATGTTGGGCCAGTCAGTTGATGAGAAGTCAAACTAGCAAAAGACTCCTTCATTTATCCATCAGTATTTTATTGGTCACCTACTATGTGCCAGACACAGAGCTAGACACTGAGGACCTGGCAGTGAATAAGACAGACATTTGTAAGTTGCCTCAAGAAACTTACAAATCTAGCAGGTTATACACGTTTGACTGAAATCTAGTTAGTCTAAGTAGACCACCTTGGGGATCTCAGTTAAGGGTCTGGAAATAAAATGTATTAGAAAGTTAGAGTGCTTCCCAGTCTGATTTGATTTGCTTGCAGCAAATTGACCACCTTGCAAATCCTCAGTGTAACAGACATGTCCTTCCCCTGAGCAATACACAGAGCATAAATGCAGCCAAACTCTTTGTGGCCCTGACTCTCCAGCCATAGGAAAGACTGTATCTGCAAGGGAGAAAGAAGGTTACTGATCCGAATAAGCTACAAAATAAGTGGAGACCACCCACTTCCTTAATTGACTTTGTATAAAGAAAATGAAAGCTCATTAGCTGTCTTGTCAGTTGCCCCACATCTCTGGAGCCGGGGCAGCAGCTGAATAATGGAAAGCTCACTAGTGCAGACACAGTTAACATTAACTCTGGCACTGGGTGTCAAGTGAGGTTTGGGCCTCTCATGTCTTTCCTAAGAGTTTCTCAGATTCAACTACAATACTAACATATCCAAATGCACAGGAGTAAATGTCTACATTTTTAAAGTGGATCTAACCATACTCGTTCGATTTATTTGAGTAGCTTTGGGCTGAACTAATGCTAAGAAAAGACTTATTTGGCCATGCTTGGGAAAATGCTATGGAAAAGGTAAAGCATTATACTCTGGTATATGAGAGAATGGAAAGGAGCATATCTTCCAGATGCCCAGAGAAATTTCCAACTGAGACAGCCTCAGGGGTTATTAAAAGGAGTCTTTGGGCAGCAGAGGAAACTTCCTCCCCATTTCATTCATTTATTCATTTTTTAAAGTTTTATTTATTTAAGTAATCTTTGCACCCAACGTGGGGCTTGAACTCATGACCCTGAGATCAAGAGTCGCATGCTGTTCCGACCGAGCCAGCCAGGCGCCCGCATTCATTTATTCACTTAACAAATATTTATTGAGTGCCTACTACACATCAGACGCCATGCTGGGTGCTAGAGATACTGCGATGGGTGGGTGGGGGCGCAGACAAAAATCCCTGACCTGATGTAGATTACATACTATTGGGTAAATATTTGGCAAACAAAGGTAAGCTGCTCTGTGTGTGTGTGTGTGTGTGTGCGCGCGCCTATGCCTGCTGGGCTTCTGTTCAGCCTCCCTTCACCCTACACCCCTCCCCCTCCAGGTGTGGCAAGTAGAGATGTTGGCTTCCTTTACAGATTCTGTACTTTTGGGGAGAACTGTACTGGATGGATATGTTAAATCATTGATGAAACCGTCTTGACCCTTAGGTGCAGTTTGAGTTTGCCCTAAACACTTACATTGCCTTTCAGGACTTTAAGGCTGTAAATGGAATCGTTCTGGTTCTCAGGATCCATAATTAAGCTCCTCTGTTTGCATGTTCAGATCTTGAGGGTGCCCCTTGGGCATTTGGAGAGCATTTAGCACACTCAGCAGCCTCTGCAACAGAAGCCAAAGTGGCAGCGGGAGTGCATTCCATAAAAGCAGCTCTTCCTAGAGCCCATAATTAGAATGTGTTAACTACATCCTCTTTGCATCTGGTACACAGCAATTCAAGGGTGACAGAGGCAGAATGGAAATGGGACCCATAAAAATGTTCTGCTATCTGTAAAGGTAAGAAGGCGGCCTTTATTCTCACTTGTCTACTGGAAGTCAAGGTCCCCCCCCCCCTGAGATTAGACACCTAGGGAGGCATTCTATGTAAAGCACCATAGTTCCTGGCTCCTCACCAGAATTTAAAAAAACGACAGCTATCATCATCATTAGCATCGTCATCACGTTAGCACTTCACTGTCTTACGGAGAATGAGGTAGAAAGAAACAGGGTTTCAAGGTCTGTGATCTGGTTTTGTCATTAAATCATCATGGGGTCTTGGAAAGCTCGCTTAATGTAAAGACTGGCATGGCTCGCGTGACCGTACAAGAAGTGAAATCTCTGGCAGTGTGGAATAGGGAGGAGGGGGAAGTGCAAGGAGTCATAAGCGGCGTAGATTGGGGCTGGGGAGGAAATAACGCAGTTGCATAGTGTTATTTGGATGTCCAGATCCGCTCTTCACCCTGTTCTGTGCAACGGGAGGCTGACCCATATGGATTGCATTCATGGACTCCCTTGCCTCCTGACTTCTGGTTGTGTTTGGCACCAGTTGGGGATTGGAGGGTGGGAAGAGAGTGAAGCTGGGGCGTTTATTCCCTGGGCTCTCTCTTGATGGGCCGAGGACTGGCAGAGGCTGCCTCTCTCTCGACTGAAGACCACAGCGTCCTATAGAGCGCATTCTGCACACTGTTCCCTCTCCTTGGCCCTAGGTGGGTAACAGTGCCCTGCTGTTACTATCTCCCAGACATGACCCCATCTCTTGTGAAGGTCCTGCTCTGTACCCAAACCTGTGTAAGTAGCCCCTTTATGAAATTCTCCCCCAGATTACTCAGTTTAAGAGTGCCATCTGTTTCCTGCCCAGACCTTAACTGATAAACCTTGGTCATTTTTGCACTATCACTTAAGCCTGGAGTGACATCGGCATCATGGTAGCATAAGACATCCCTCCTTCTTGTCCCTCAAGCTCCTAGCACAGTGCTTGGCACCTGGTAGGCACCCAGTAAACACCAGTTAAATGAATAAATTAATGAACTTTGGTGAGGCTAGCTGGGTAGTCCAAAGGCAATAGGTAATTCAGGTACAATTCTGGTCATCAGGAGTTCGAGGAGGGTCATTCTGGCAAGTGGAGAAACCCTAGGGCAGGGAGTAGGGTTTAGAAAGAGGAGGATCTAACTGGGGCAGCTGGAAGAAATTGAGCAAGGATAGTCTCTAAGACCCTAGTCACTGACCGAGGTTCAGGGCAGGGCCCAAATGTGGGTACATAAGGACAGAAAAAGCAGCAATGCTCGGTTCAACTTAATCATTAGGGTTTCGGCAGGAGAGAGCGTCTTGGCCGATCAGTCAAATTCTGGGAGCTGTTGAATGGGGGTAAAGGAGTCTAATTCACTAGGCTGGCATAGCTTGAGGACTTGTAACTATTCTTTCATGTAGGGTATTTCTTGAACTCCTTGTTCTGCTTTTGACACTTAGCAAATGATCTTCAGGACTTAACTCCATTTCAATCATTTTCCTGTTTGGGGAGAGAACACACATTGTAGCCGACAGTTTACTTTTTCGCTATAAAATAAGGAGTGACTACGTGTGTGGGGGTTGAGAAGGTGGGCATTAGAATCAGACAGACTTTTATAAGAATCTCCACTTGACCAGTGTGGGCAAGTCAAAACCTTTGAGTCTCTGTTCATTTATTTTAAAAATGAAGGTGGTGAGAGTGCTTTTCTCCTTGTGTTGTGATGAGTGTTAGATGAGATAATTCACGCCAAGCACTTCGAACATTTCTTGGTGTATAGTAAATACATAGTGAATGAACTTTAGCTTATATCCGTATTAGTATTTATCTTTCTGGTTTATCATGGGTCGGTCTCTTGGAGTCTGATTAGTGCTAGAGCAGGCAACATAAAATTAAGTTTCCGAACCCGCAAAACGGAGGAGACCCACGACCAGTGGTCACATCTTCATGATGCTACTGCCGCCCTTCCCTATCATATTTCTCTGCCAATCACTAGCATTGGTGAGTGGAGGACAGTTATCATTCCTCTGGGCTTGTCCAGCTTTTGGTCCGTGCTTCTGTAATGATGCTTATCACATTTTAACATGTCTGCTTCCCCCCTGACAGTGAGTTACATGAGCGCAGGGCTAGGCATGAGAGTAGGGGCTCAGAAATACTGGTTGAAATTTTTTAAAATAAAATTTCATCTGCACACATCTTCCTAGGACCTTAGCCTCTTCTGAAGAATAAATTGGGCACTTCATTCAGGACGTTAGGGCACCTGCTTCTTTCCTCCTGTTCCAATCCCTATTCCTTCCATTCTCAGACACCTGCCTCCTGCTCTGAGCAAGTGTTGGAAAGCAAATATGGCAGAAATAAATACCATTCGAGCGGTGCCTACACTGCAGGGAGCCCATAAAAGGGGAAGGCCCCTCTAAACTGGAGATCTGTTTATTTTGCAATTAACAAAAGGTCAGGAGGCCTGGCATAGAATCCAATGTTACTCTGCTGTGTTAGCAAGAAATGTGGGGTTGGGAAGTTATTGCTGGGGATTTGGAATTTTTATTATGAATTCCAGGAAGCCAAAGTTTTCTGGGTAATACGTGAATCGCGGCAAAATATTCTGCCATCCTTTGACCCAAAGTCAGCTCCTTTTTGGTGATATAACAAGGTCAGTAGGTCATGGGAGCTCTGCTGGGTTACCTTAAAATGACCCCTTTTGAGGATGTAACAGATTATTAATCAGGAGCCATATCAAGGAGCTATGGCTAGGGAGGAGCAAGCTTTCAACCTTTGATTTAGGAGCTGGGAATTTACAGTTCTCTTTCTTCTGCGGGGCCCTAAATCGGCTTGACATAACTCTAACAGGAACATTTGTTGAACAGAGGCTCTCTTCACCACAGGGCATTATGGGATACCATCTATTCAAAAAAACATATTGAGCACCTACTATGTGCCAGGTACTGAGCTGGGGTGATGGAGACACACAAAAGACTAAGACGTTGTCCTCAAAGTACTTGAGGGCTAGTGAGGACACAGGCATGAGAACAGAAATGTGGTCAGTTGTTAGGGGTGGCACAACGTGGAGCATAATGGTCCCTCTCGACCATGGTCTCACTCTATCAGGGCAGAGTGAGACCTAAAGCAAAGAAGGGCCCATATTGGAGCCAGGGAAAGAGCCAGGGACGGGAAGGACTTCATAGAGGAGGTGACAGATTTCAATTGCCCAAACCAAAAGAATCCTTTAAGTAAGAACAGTGCCTCCCTAAGATTCTGCTGCTCTGGCCACAGCCTCGTCGATCCCGCGTTTACTTTAGCCCTCTTCTATTGGCTTGTAGCTACTTGTACTTTGAACATCGGTTTTGAAGTCTTAATTGTAAGATTGTGCATCTCAAATTCGTTGACTTTGCCTTTGAAGCTAAAACGCGTCTGCTTTTCTATCCCTCGGTTAATGCATATATTTGGTTGCTTAACAATGGAGCGTTTCTGTACTACATGTGTCATCTCAGGCCGGATACTTCTTGGAAGGGGAATCCCTTTGTTGCTATAAGCTGCCTGCCTCGTAAGCTTTTAAAGCTTATTTCACGAGGTGCATGCTGGGAGGTAAGGGATGATAAAGTATCTAGGCTACAAAGCCCAGTCCAGAAGACCTTCCCCTCAGCGCCAAACTGCCTCACGCCGTCGGTCAGTCATATTTCTGACCCGATGCCAGCCAGGGGGCTCACATCTCCACAGTCTCCACACTTTCCTTCTATTGCCTACAGTCAGAACCAGAGGAGCATCTCTGTTCCTTCTTTATTCCTCTGGCTCTCAAAATGCTTTCCCATCAGCAAGCCACAGTTCCTGTGATACAGAAAGCCAACACAACAATCAGTCGACATATATATAGGAAACCAAAGACCTCTTTGAAGCTTCATGCACCTGGTTCCACGTCTTCCTGGGAAACTCCAGCTACTGCATAACCCTGGAACCTCGGTGTGATGGGTTCCCGCAGGCTTTAGAGCTGAAGTGCTCTTTAGCTGATTAAAAAAAAAAACAAACCTGGGGCGCCTGGGTAGCGCAGTGGTTGGGCGTCTGCCTTTGGCTCAGGGCGTGATCCCGGCGTTCTGGGATCGAGCCCCACATCGGGCTCCTCCACTGGGAGCCTGCTTCTTCCTCTCCCACTCCCCCTGCTTGTGTTCCCTCTCTCGCTGGCTGTCTCTCTCTGTCAAATAAATAAATAAAATCTTTAAAAAAAAAAAAACAAACCTAAATATACATCGAAATAATGTTTTCCCTCAATTCTCTTAAATATTAAATAGCTTATGGCTAACTTTTTTTTGACCATGTGGTTTCTAGCTTGTTGATCTTGGAAAACACTATTCAAAAATGGCACATCACAAGTATTGCAATCCACAGGGTTGTTTTGAAGAGAGTGATTGGCCAGAGCATCTTCTCTGATGCTTTTAAGTTATGCCATTGATGAGCATTTGTGCTTTCTATTTACAAATGAATGAAAGGTAATTTAATTTGGCATTAGCTAGAGGAGCCTGGATGGCTCAGTCTGTTAAGCATCTGTCTTCGGTTCAGGTCATGAACCTGGGGTTTTGGGATCAAGCCCCACATAGGGTCAGGTTGGGCTTCTTGCTCAGTGGGGAGCCTGCTTCCCCCTCTCCCTGCTGCTCCCCCTGCTTGTGCTTTCTCTCTCTCTCTGTCAAATGAATAAAATCTTTTAAAAAAATAATTTGGCATTAGCTTAATAATGATTTTTATGGAACCAAAAGAGAGTCCGTCTACAGAAATACAAAGTTGTTTGGCACTAGGCAAGAAAATCAGGGCCCATTCTTGTTGTAGTGCAACTTGCTAATGGGAACCAAGGTAAATAACAAGTTGGGAGAAATTGTCACCTATTGATCCTACAGTGAGATGTCAAACAATGTGTCTCAAATTAAGAGAGGGAGAGGGGGAGAAATCCCCTCTTTTCCTTTACCATGTGCAAACGACTTGAAAATCTGCCTCAGCAAAATCTCATCTATTTGGACTAATGGGGGTGGGGGCAGGCAGACCAATCTGAATTAGTGACAGGTTGGAATTTTGGAATGTTTTAAAACATGCCCTTTTATTAGCTGAAGTCTATGTGTACAATAACTCAAACTAACTGCTCACAGTGGTTCCCAAGAGAGACCCTCAGAGACTTGCTTTTGTGAATAGATAAGACCCATTTGTTATGAGCGGTTTCCATTGACTCATAAACAATGTGCTGAAGTCCTTAAAAACAATTTCTTCCTTTAAGGAGATGAAAATGCATTTGTGGTGTGGTTTAAAGAATCCTGCCCAGCAGACTCTTTCTTCATGGAAAACACAAGGAGATCTCTCCCTAGAGTCATCCCCACACAGTTGGTGGCACCTGAGGGATTGAGGTGTGGCCGTCCTGGCAGGGAAAAGGAGGTTCGCCCAGCGGTCTCTGTCAAGAGATACATAGATTACGGAGTTGGGAGAAATATCCCCAGCCCCAGCCCAGCCTCCACTGGAGTACTTCTGGCATCCGGAATGGAGATCACTACCTCTGGAGGCTGGGCAGTGCGAATGTCTGGAAACGGTTTTCCTTTGCTCTTGATTACTTGTGGGGAGGACAGCCCCTGTAAACTTGTCTGCGTGTGGACTTGCCACATCAATACCTTTTGCGCCCCCAGTCTCCTTCCCTTGGACGTGAAAGTGGGAAGTTGACTTTGGTTGCCCACCCATCTCCTTTCCACCCCCACTTTTCCCCCTCTCACCCTGGAGCCCTGTAATATAAAACAGGGAGCAAACTGTTAGCTCAAACCCATTCTAGTCCCTTCCTGGGTTATTTGCCTACTTGTAAGGAATTGTGGAAGATCCTAATCCTTCAAGATTTGCAAGAAAGAACTATAATTTTGCAATGTATGGCAGGCAATGGCATTCGGAGAACGTAGTTTGGAGAAATGGCTCAGAAGCAGCATCCAGGCAAATCATACTGTGTGGACAGCCTGCCCTCCTTCCATCCCAGATGCACTCACCTTTGCTCTGTTAGGTAATGTAAATATCCAGCTGCCTCTCCATATCTGGGTTGAATGTTTGTGTTCTCTTGTCTATGTGGCCTTGACACACCTGGCCACATCATGAAGGGTCTGTATTACAATGTAAACTCCAGCAAAGGGTTCGTGTTTGTTAATCTTTGTACAATTCTCACAAAAGTGTGTTCAATAAATGTTTCAAACAATTTTTAATCATACATGTCATCATTTTAAATACACATATCATGAAATTTACCATCATAACCATTTTTAAGTGCATAGGTCAGTAGTGTTAAGCGTATTCACACTGTTGTGCAACAGATCACTAGAGCTTTTTCATCTTGCAAAACCGAAACTCTATACCTATTATATAGTAGCTCTCCGTTCCTCGCTCCCTCCAGCCCCCGGCGACCGACCATTCTTCTTTCAGTCTCTGAATTTCCCTACTCTAGATTCCTCATTGAAGTGCAATCATACTGTATTAGTCTTTTTTGTGACTAGCTTATTTCACTTAGTGTAATGTCTTCAAGCTTTACACATGTCAGAATTTCTGTCCTTTTAAAGACTGAATGATATTCCATTTGTATGCAGAGACCACATTTTGTCCATTCATCTGTCAGTGGACACTAAGGTTGTTTCCACCTTTTGGCTATTGTGAAAAATGCTGTTGTGGACATTGCCATACACATATCTGTTCGAGCTTCTGCTTTCCATTCTCTCGGGCATATACCTAGGAATGGAATTGCTGAATCATATCATAATTCTCTTTTTAACTTTTAGAGGATAATCAGTGTTGTTTCATGAGACTGAGGAGGAGGGGAAACATAAACTAGATGCATTATTACATTAGAGTCTCTCTTTTCACCCCATTATCTGTTGAGTAGTTCTCATGTGCTCAGTGCTGTGTCTGACAGAACTTGGAACTTTATGGTTCCTTCTTTTCTGTCACTATAATGTAATCTCCATTAAAGTGGGGACTTCTGTCTATCATCTTCTCGACAGGCAGATGCCCAGAACCTAGGATAGTGCCTGGCATTCATTCATTCATCTGCTCAGCAAATACTATTGAGGATCTAGTATGTAGCTCAGACAAAATGCTCATGGAAGTGACCCTAAGTCAGTGTTTCCATCTGCTTGGCTAGGGGACAAAGTGGTTGAAAGGAGGCAACAGGGTCTTTCTCAACCACTTTGTGCCCTATCAGCTAAACCCTGGCAATCCCCTGCTTGCAAAGGGAGACAGGGGTGAATTTAGGACTCAGAGAGAGAGCAGCTCAGCTAGAAATGAAGATTATTAGAGACGGAAGCCTTTTCCAAGTGGTCTTGGGCAGACAACCGCCCATTCACAATACTGAAGCCATATTGAATTAGGAGGAGAGCTGATGAACTCTTATCTTAGCAGGACACGATCAACTCTTGGCTGAGAAGAATTTTTTTTTTCACTTTGGCCTCAAATCTGAGTGAGGGGATGGGGAGCCACTGTTGCCCAATCAGCACCTTCGAATTAGGAGGCTCAAGAAATCAAACTATGTGTTGCCTGGTACTCAGTCAATCCTAGTGAGTTCAACCAGGTTGACCCTTGAACAGCACAGGTTTGAAAAGCATGGGTCAGCTCAAATATGGATTTTTTTTTGCAATAAATACAGCACAGTACTGTAAGCATATTTTCTCCTCCGTGTGATTTTTAAAAGTAATCTCTACGTAGCATTTTTTTCCTAGTTTACTTTATTGTGAGAATACAGTATAGAATACATATAGCTTACAAAATGTGTGCTAAATGACTGTTGAGGCTTCCGGTCAACAGCTGTTAAGTTTTTGGGAAGTCAAAAGTTGTATGTGGATTTTTTACCACATGGGGGGTTGTCACCCTAACCCCCTGTGTTGTTTAAGGGTCAGTTGTAGGTACAGAATCATCTCAGGGCTCTCTGGGGTTCACAAAATGTGGCATTCATTTAACAGTGCCCCTTAAATTCCCCTCCTCTGAAGTAGCATGAGAGACACTGCTGGAACAGTGGAGCCGGGAGGGAAATGGCTAAGGTTCCCCACAGTCAAGCCCTCAAAGGCATTTGGCAATTCCATGCTGACTCCAAATAGGCCATATCTCTTCCCCCTTCTGTGAGCCCCAGTGATTTTCCTGGTCTGTCTTCCTACTTCTGAAACTGCTGCCACTTAGTCCATTTCTTAGGGTCCTTTTTGCCTCCTTCTGCCTTTGGGGGTAGAAGTAAGCTCTCTAGCTCTCCTCTTCTTGCTGTCATCCCCAATGGTGCCGATACTGCCAGGGAAGAACAAAGTCACAAATATGAACGGTGATAAAAACTCAAGATGTTTCACAAAGTTCTTGTAATCGGTGTCCCTGCTTCTTTCCTTGAAGGTACCCGGAAGCCCCAGGGGTCTCCTGTTTTCTTTTATCTGTGAGGACGGTGCTCCTTATTGCTTATAGGCTAAGGCTACACTAATTAGCCCAGCATTCAAGGCCCTCTCCAAGCCGACTAAGGTCCACTGCCCCATTATTAGTTTCCACTCATCTTCCAGTCTACACAAACTGTCTGCCCTCGGCAAATGGTCTCCTAATTGTTTCCCCCTCAAATAGCCGAAACTATTTTCATTCCTGTTTCCTGGTCTTTGTCCACATTAATTCCATCAGGCTTTCTTCTACCCTTTCTTCAGGGCTTGGAGTCTTACCTTTTGTGACTACCCAGGGCCCTTGGGGGAGAATTGCAACCTCCCTGGAATTCCAGTAATCCTTCTAGTCTGCGCCCCTTCTCCGGATGTAGCACACGGGAGTACACGTGTCGCCTGTGTGCCTGCAGGCAAGCACTGCTTTCTTTCTCTGGGGCTGACACAGTGCCGTGCCCTGAGTAGGCACTCCGAAAACTTCCGTTTCAATGAGGACGCATGTTCTCGAAACCGATTCTCTCTTTCCTTAGGTGGTGTTTACTAATGTGAAGGAAGTGCTGCCGAGACTTGTCACATTTTGAGAAAAGATGAGGATGGTGATGACTCAGTGGCAAGATCTTTTGGCAGAGAATTCATCTTGAAAATACTCATACTATCCTAGCAACATACATGTAACAAGGGGAAACAGCCGAACCAGTCTTAAGATAAAGCAGGAGAGATTTTAGCATTTTAGTAGGCAAGACTTTCTTTCCTTCCTTCCTTCCTTCCTTCCTTCCTTCCTTCCTTCTTTTTTATTACCAAGGTGATTAACCACTGCAATGAGCTACAAAGGTAGATTATTGAGAAAATTTGGAGGGGTGGACAATTTATTCATTCATTCAAAGGCAAACTGGCAGGCAAAATAAAGGGAGGGGGGAAAGTTTAAGTATGAGGGATTTGGCATTCATCCATGGAAAACAGAGGAAGGCGGATAAAATCTTTTTTTTTTTTTTTGACTTTTTGGTCTCTCAAGTATGTATGGCTTCCTCAGCAGGATGAAGAGCCTTGTGGCGGGTGGGGCTCCTTCTTCACTGTGTTGTAGAGCCATCAAGCAGGCCAATAAAATAAAAAAAGCCTGCAGATGTTTTTCTCCTGAAGAAGGGGTTGGAACGGTTCCTGAGTAACTGTCGGTTAATGGCAATATACTTTCAGTCATGAAAAGATACGGGGAGGCTGACAACTTTAGCTCTGACATACCTCACCCAAAGGAGCGCTGGGGGTGAGGCGTGCCGAAGGACATGCTCTTACGAAGAAGGGGGGCATCAGGAACTGGACAGACAAAGCCTTGTACAAGGGGCTGGATGGGAAGCCAAAGAATAAGAAGTCGTATAGAGTCACTGAAGGAAAAACAAGAGAACAAAATGAAAATGTTAGAGGGACGTTCACTACATAGAAAGCAAGTTTGGAAGTTTGTGATTAGATTCCTGGGGAAAAGCACAGACAACGTGGCACGTATTGTTGAAAAAGCCGGTGATCACATCCAATATCTTCGGTCCCAGAAACATCTGATCTCAGACCGCTTGTTTATAAAATCATTTTAGGTGTCTGAAGAGTGGGAATCTGTATTTGTAGTAAGTGCTTCTGTTGATTCTTAAGATCAAGCAAGTCTGGGAAACACTGTCGTGTCATGTAGTAGGAGTTCTGGCAAAGTGTGAAAACAGCAACAAATGATTTCACTTGGAAGACAAATCATACAAAAGAAAGAAGGGGAAAAGGGATAAAAGATGGGAAATTTGATTGGGGGAATAAACAATCATTTTTAAAAAAAGATTTTATGTATGTATTTGACAGAGAGAGAGAGACAGCCAGCGAGGGAGAGAACACAGGCAGGGGGAGTGGGAGAGGAAGAAGCAGGCTCCCAGCAGAGGAGCCCGATGTGGGGCTCAATCCCAGGACTCTGGGATCACGCCCTGAGCCGAAGGCAGATGCTTAACGACTGAGCCACCCGCCCCTAAACAATCATTTTTTGCCTTGCTTGCTCCCGAAATGATTTAAGGCAGTAGCAAAGTTAAACTATTAAATAACCGAATTGCTTACTGTCTGCTTTGTACGACACGTGTGTCTTCTCATTTAACGGCGACAACAACCGCCATGATTCGAGAGCCGCTACTGCTTTCTCCATTTTACAGATTGGGAAACTGAGACTAGGGAAAGTGAAGCGAGGAAAGGGCAGAGCTGGGATCCAAGCGGAGACCTCTTGCTCCTCTTAATTGTCACTAAACTACTTATAGACATCAAAACAAACCAACCCCAAAGCCCAGAAACCACAACAAAAGACACAACCAAGGGAAGAAGTTTGGATGAAGCACAGATAAGGGAAGGAAAGCAGGGTGGCGCTGGGATTGGGTCCTGTTCATTGATTACAAATTTGGCTGTGAGCTTTCTAACAGCCAAAGGAAAAAAAAGAAACGTGTCTTGACTCAGAGTGTTTATAAGATAAAAGCAGACCTGCTTTTTCAGGAGAGACATCACAGTTTCTGGTAGAATTTCCTGAGAGAAATGTCTCATGTGGATCCTCAAAAAGAGGAGAAATGCTTCTATTGAAAGGATTTTTCCCCCCAAGGGAAAAGGACATTTTGTTGTTTATTCATTTTTTAAAACTTGGGAAAGCAAATATTGAAGCAAGGAAATCATTTAAATATGGATTATAATATTCTTCCATTGTAAATATGTTTTACAGTTCACTTTTTTTTTTTTTT
>NW_024423319.1:7453750-7536468 GCF_017311325.1 Ursus maritimus | reverse complement strand
TGTCGTGTCATGTAGTAGGAGTTCTGGCAAAGTGTGAAAACAGCAACAAATGATTTCACTTGGAAGACAAATCATACAAAAGAAAGAAGGGGAAAAGGGATAAAAGATGGGAAATTTGATTGGGGGAATAAACAATCATTTTTAAAAAAAGATTTTATGTATGTATTTGACAGAGAGAGAGAGACAGCCAGCGAGGGAGAGAACACAGGCAGGGGGAGTGGGAGAGGAAGAAGCAGGCTCCCAGCAGAGGAGCCCGATGTGGGGCTCAATCCCAGGACTCTGGGATCACGCCCTGAGCCGAAGGCAGATGCTTAACGACTGAGCCACCCGCCCCTAAACAATCATTTTTTGCCTTGCTTGCTCCCGAAATGATTTAAGGCAGTAGCAAAGTTAAACTATTAAATAACCGAATTGCTTACTGTCTGCTTTGTACGACACGTGTGTCTTCTCATTTAACGGCGACAACAACCGCCATGATTCGAGAGCCGCTACTGCTTTCTCCATTTTACAGATTGGGAAACTGAGACTAGGGAAAGTGAAGCGAGGAAAGGGCAGAGCTGGGATCCAAGCGGAGACCTCTTGCTCCTCTTAATTGTCACTAAACTACTTATAGACATCAAAACAAACCAACCCCAAAGCCCAGAAACCACAACAAAAGACACAACCAAGGGAAGAAGTTTGGATGAAGCACAGATAAGGGAAGGAAAGCAGGGTGGCGCTGGGATTGGGTCCTGTTCATTGATTACAAATTTGGCTGTGAGCTTTCTAACAGCCAAAGGAAAAAAAAGAAACGTGTCTTGACTCAGAGTGTTTATAAGATAAAAGCAGACCTGCTTTTTCAGGAGAGACATCACAGTTTCTGGTAGAATTTCCTGAGAGAAATGTCTCATGTGGATCCTCAAAAAGAGGAGAAATGCTTCTATTGAAAGGATTTTTCCCCCCAAGGGAAAAGGACATTTTGTTGTTTATTCATTTTTTAAAACTTGGGAAAGCAAATATTGAAGCAAGGAAATCATTTAAATATGGATTATAATATTCTTCCATTGTAAATATGTTTTACAGTTCACTTTTTTTTTTTTTTGTAACAGAAGAGCTACGTGTGGAGTTTTTGTCCTTGGAGATCTTAAAGAAAGGGTGGCTATTCCTCTGGCTTGGCTGCCTGAAGGCAAGGACTGGCTTAATGGGGCCCCTTCCAACTTGGGGGCTGGGATTCTATCCTTCTGTAGCTGTGCAAATACTTCTACCTGGGGCTGCTTAGCCAGTCTTAAACCTAAAGACTCTGCCACAGAGATGGCCATGAATGCTTCCATTGTGAGGATCCTTTCTTTTTCTTTTTCTTTTTTTTGTTTTTTAAAGATTTTATTTATTTATTTCACAGAGAGAGACAGCCAGCGAGAGAGGGAACACAAGCAGGGGGAGTGGGAGAGGAAGAAGCAGGCTCCCAGCGGAGCAGAGGAACCTGATGTGGGGCTCGATCCCAGGACCCCGGGATCACACCCTGAGCCAAAGGCAGACGCTTAATGACTGAGCCACCCAGGCGCCCCTGTGAGGATCCTTTCTGATAAAATAAATGTTTAAACACACACACACACACACACACACACACATGCACACACATACACACGCGATGCTAAAACAAAACCTCCACAACATTCAGGATTAAGACACTCCCAAGTAAGACATTTGTAGTAACAAAAGTCTCACTTAGTAAATGCTTGTCACTGGGGATGGAGAGTCAGCACTTAGCACCACTCATTTAACTCTGAGCGTTTGCTGAAGTCCTTTGTGTCTTAGATGTCAAAGAAATCTTTTCTAAGGGAGCCATCAGCACCACCTCAGGGGTGATGTTTTAAGCCTAATGTGAAAAAGAGAGCTTCTCTAAAACTTCTTATATGATTAACACGGTTCAATGCCCTTTATGACAAAGCATGGGGAGTGTAAATAAAATTCTCTTCAGGAGGAGACCTTCCTCCCCCCTCCTTTTTTTTTTTTTTTTTTTTTTTTTTTTTTTTTTTTTTGCTTAAATCATTTCTTAGCAATGTGACACAGGAAAAGAACTTTCACATTTCAGAGGGAGAAAAGCTCAGGGAGCTAGAGCTGTGCAGTTTCCATGCGCCCAGCTCACTCCAGAGCGGGTCAAAGGGCTCTGAGGAGGCTTCCTCGGGGGTACATAGCGAGGCTGAAAGCCGGGAAAGGCGAGAGAGAATTGAGTTCACGTCTTGGTGTGCCTTAGGAACCATTGCGGCGGGAGCTCACACAAGCCCGTTGGCCTCTGCGAGTGTGTTTGAATCTGCGGCCTTCTGGCTCGCGTTGCGTCCAGGAAGAAAGCACACGGGAGGTTTCTGTAGAAAAGGAACGAGGTGCTTGCGCTCCAAAGACGGGTACAGCGACCCTGCTGTCGAGTGACAGACTTCATCCTTGCAACAGAAGGTGTCACCCTCTGGAGGGCTTGATGGACTGCTACTCTAACAGGTTTTCCCTTTATAAACAGAGGCCAGCCGCTTTGGCCTTATCTACTTGATTCTAAAATAGCTCGTCAATTTAATAGCGTTCAGGTTGTTTATGCACACACAAGGCCCTTTGAAAAAAAAAAACCCTTTTCATGTCGCCAAACAGGCATTTTGAAATCAACTAATTGGATGGTTGTCTGAATTCAACTCGTTGTTTTAAAAATAACCAGTTGTTCCACTGAATTACATTTTTTTACCCCCAAGCCAATTGGTGTGTGTAGACAGAGTTTGAGTCAATCCAGATGGCTGGCTGCATTTTTGACTTGAACTGACTGGATGTTTTGTGGTCAGATATATCCAGCTCTTGATAGCCACTGGGGAAATGGAGTGGAAGGGAAGGAAGGGGTAGGAAAGTTAGGAGAAATTATATCAACAAAAGTTTCCATCTTGAGGGCCGTGGATTCAGACATTTTCTGCAATCAATCCTCAACACACACGCACGCACATGCGCGCGCGCACACACACGCGCACACACACACATAGTTAAGAAAACAGAAATAAAGTAATAACATCCCTCCCAGCTGGCTCTGCTCACGGCTGTGGGTCTTTTCTTTCTTTCTCTCCATGACTTTCTTCACTGCTTGGGTGGCCTGTGGAGGGATTCTGGCAAGTGAGCTTCATAGGTTTAGCCCCCTCTTAGGCTAAATTTTCCTTCCTGTGGGGAGCTCTCCTTTGAGGGACTCTGTGCTCCCCTCGGTCTGTGAAGGCAAGGTAGGAAAAAGAGGGCTTCGGTCAGACCTGTACCCCCTAATTCCAAGCACGAGGCCTGACTCTGACCCGTGGAACCACTTTTCCTCAGGGAAGCTGTGGATTTCCTGTAATGAGTGTAAGTGGCTCTCCCTACCCAGGCGTCACCACTACATTCAGAGAAATTCTGAGTTTTGTATCATGGATAGTCTCCGTAATTAGCTGTCAAATTCCACTGGCCCGAGGAAGTGCGATTCAGAAGATTTCAAAGGCTACTCCATTCGGACTTCTCCTTTTGATTTCTTCATTTACCTTCCTGATAACAGGATGAAAGTAAAACAGAGCCAGACATTCCCTGAACCACTTGAGGCTTTTCACATACAAGGAGGAAAAGGGTCTCCAAACATTTAAAATCCAACTGCAGGGTGATTTCCAAAATGTCTCCTATTTTCTGCCCCCCCCCCCAAATTCGGAGTGAATCATATGATAGAAACTCGCTTTTCCGCTGCCAACATTGTACCTTTCCTATCTTGTACAAAGGTCATTGTTTGCAGTAAAGCGAAGAGCAACAAGAAATGTTCTGAAACCTGGCCCAGTCTATATGGTCCCCCACTTTTCTCTCTCATCTAGTAAATCCTAAATTGGCATTGTGTTTCATAACATGGCATTTTTCAGGCCTGGCTCTTGAAGGTGAGTATCGATTCCCCCGAGCCTTTCAAAGACATCTGGATAACATTCAAAAGTTTTTGCCTATGACATTTAGGTTTTAAACCACTGCCACATGGCTTGTTGGGCGTTTTTATTTTTTTATCTTTTAGAAATGGACGGATATGACTTGGGTTATGGTCCCATCTCTGTGGCTGACCTGCTATGTGATCTTGGGATCATCACGTTAAGTCTTTGAATCTCGGAGGTTTTCTCATCGATGTTACGGGGGTAATAATACTTGCACGTCTGGTCTGTCTCATGGGGCTGTTGGGAAGAACAATCCGGGTAAGGGACGGGGAAATCCTTTGTGAGAAGCATGAAGTCTTAAACAAATGTAAGAGAGTTGGAAAGGAGACAAGTTAACTGGGGTGATTAGGCAGTCCTGGAAACTGGGCCCTTCCTTCTCAGATCCAGAGTGTGTTGTCAGGCCCCCAAATTGCCCTACGTGGTACCATCACTTTAATCTCTGTTTCTTGGATGTAAACACCCTAAAAGATCAAATTCTAGGGAAAAAAATGGTATGAATAGATATATTGCCTCAGTTTGAAGAACCCATAATAAGATTAGTACGGGGTAAGGAAACTCGGCAGGCTTAACATTCTGTTAATACCAGTGACGCTGCAAGTGTGTTAAAGGTATATCGCTAATAGTGCAAATCCTGTTTGCAGCAAAACTAAAGTGAGACAGATCTTCTCCCTGGATTGCAGAATCATGGCTGCTTCAGGTGCGAACACAACTGCTCAGAGAAAGATCCTTTGTTGATCTGTTCATCTCAGAGTCAAGAACTAAACGGTGCCTGTGAGAAGAGACAAAGGGACGATCGGCGAATCCATCCTTCATTCTTTGATTTGTCTCTTTAACTGTCTCGGGGTTTCCCATCCTTGAGTGTTGTAGGGGCATCTGATAAACCCCAGATGGTTTAGAAGCACACAGAATCCTGCTTTATATTTTCATCTTGTCTAGCTGCCGGCATGTGATTAAGTGACCTTTTTGCCATAGCAGCAGTTATACTGAGGAAGATGAACTTTCCCTTCCACATGTGGGAGAAATGTTTTCCCTCCACATAGAGACTATCAGCCGAGCGCCTGGCATTGTTTCCAGTTGTCAAGAAATCATTGGCCTTTTTCCTGTGAAGAAGAGTCAGTTCGTTGCCTAGTATCGAACAGAAAAAAAGAAAAGTAAATACAGCATGATATTTCTGTAGAGCAGTAAATTAGAAATGGTATGAGTATATGTGAATATGACTGTGAAGTTTCAAACTGGGGTAGATCTGGCTGCAAGCTCAAGTTTGAAAGCTTTTTTTCAGAAGTGAATTTGAGCTCCTGTAGTTACATCCAGGAAATACGAGCCATTACGAAGGCTGGGAATTGAGGGTAAGGCCAAAAAAAAGGGTCTGGAAATGTAATTGTAATTGGGGAGGCCAAACGACAGAGGTTAAGCCCTGGGAAATGGAAAGGCAAATCGATGTCTGAGAATTCCTGGGCCTGTGGCAGGTCTCTTGCTGGAGCCTGGCCATCACCGAGCACCGTTCAGCTCTCATACCCTCCCCATGGACCTGTGTTGAGGGAGGCTGCAGGAGGGTTGAACTGGAGCCAACAGGGTGTAAAGGAGACCCTCTGAGAGCATATGCCCCCCTCAAACTTTTGAATCCTATAAAATCTTGATAATCTGGCACACCCCAAAGCTGGCACTGTGGCAAACCTGGCAATGAACTTGCAACTAAAAATGCAAGATCTCAGTTAGGCCTGCTCACTCTGGTGGTTAAAAACAAACCTGGATAAGGACCACGAGGGTAAGAATTTTGCCCTAATCGCTGTATCAACAGTGCTTAGAACATAGTGACTGTTCAACCAATGTTGTCTGTAAAAATAAGGCAATCTTTATTAAAAACAACAAACAGAAAACCTGGCTTTGATGGCCCTTAAAAGAAATAGTCTTCAAATTCATAGGATAATGTGAATACCTACAATGTGCCAGACAATTTACCTATATTAACTCTAGTCCTGGCAAGGACCTTGCAAGGTTATATTTTTCCTAGCATACGGAGAAGCCAAAGGAATATTGCAGTGGACACCAGTATCCTGGCTATCTGTATTCTACAATTAGCATTGTACTGTATTTGTATTATCACACGAATTTATCTACCCATCAATTCATCAACCAAGGTGAAGCTTTTAATCCTTATTTTTTTTAAGACTTTATTTATTTGACACGGAGAGAGAGAGCACAAGCAGGGGGAACGGCAGGCAGAGGGAGAAGCAGCAGGGAGCCCGACATGGGGCTCAACCCCAGGACCCCAAGATTACAACCCAAGCCGAAGTCACATGCCCAACCAACTGAGCCACCCAGGCGCCCCTTTAATCCTTATTTTGTAAGTGAAGGCTCAGCCAGGTAGGGCAGCTGGCCTAAGGTCACTGAGCTCGTAAGTAACAGAGCTGGAATTTGGACTCAGGACTATCTGGCTCCAGAACCCACACTCACTCCACCACACTGCAGGGACTCTTGTGATCACCGTGTTGCAACATCAGTTAAAGCAAGTAAACTAAAGAGTGGGTTGAAACTGACCGGATGGTTGAAGTTACTAGTTACGAATATTGACACCAAAGGAACAGCCCAGGAAGGGCCTTTCATTCCAGAATTACAATTTGTAAAAAGCAGACTCATGCAGGGGTGTGGATCTATATGTTCCAGAGCATACCTTAAAGAGGACAAATCATTAGAGGGGATTTTTGTTGTGCTTGTTTTTAAGAAAGCAAGTTTCACGGTGTGCCGTAGGCCCAGTACAGATTCAACTCCCGTGTATCACCAATTGTGTGTTTTCACAACATCGTACTGAAGTTAAACATGAGAAAACAGAGCCGCAAGGCTAGATCAAATTTCATATACTTTGTTTAATAAGGCAGGGAAATATGCAATACGTTTCAGAAAGATTTCCATAGAAAAGATCGACACAGGTCTTTCAACAGGGAAAAATTAATAATAAGCCCTCCTTAAAGTTTACTACCCTCATTTCCAGCCAGTATAGTAACCTGTTAGACCCCATGCAACAAGATTTAGATAAACATAGTCTCTTAGGTTTAGTACTTGACAATCTTAAAGAGTCAACATCAAAGCCTCAGTTACTTAAAAATTTTAATGACATAATTCTAAAAATCTCCGACTGAGATTTCTGGAGATAAAGAAAATATGATAGAAGTATGTCTGTTTGTATCTCCACTCTTGCAGTATTGCTTACAACAAGCCTGCCTGGGCTGCTCGTTAGGAGAAAAATTAGATTCTAAATATTGTACACAGTACTTTGATTAAGAAGAGCTCACCGATGGACCAACAAGTATTTCTCAAGAATCTCCTGTGGAGACTGCACCCCATTGCTGGTGTGTGTGTTGTGAGAGCTGCATTCAGTTATCCATTCAACACATATGTATTGGGGGCTTGCTATGCTCTAGGTACTGTTCTAGAAGCGGGGTGTAGAAATATAGGATTCCTTCCTTCAGGGAGTTCACAGTCACAGTAACACAGACTGTCAGAGCTAGAAAGAATCTTAGAGAGTCTATAGACCACCTTCCCCAGCTGGAAGTTAAGGAGGCTGTGGGTTCAGAGATATTAAGCTACTGACCCAGGGTCACAATGCTCAGAGTAGCAGAACAAGAATTAGAAACCAGCTCTTTGGACTGCTAGTCCTATGTTCCTTCCATTATTCCAGTCTATCTGGGAAGACAGGATACTCCCGCAAGAAACAACTTCAGAACAATAGCAGACAAAAAGCTGCTAACAAACCATATGGTATTAACCATAAGTTTAACGGGAGTTAAAGGAGGACTGGAGACATCCAACAGAGCTTAAATCTTCTGAGTAATGACATGCAATTTATTTATGGCAGGGGGAGACTTGCTATGCTTCTGACATGTTGTAAGGATGAATGAGATGAAGGCATTCCAAGGAAGCAGTGCTTCCCTCTGGATCTTATCATCTTGCGCTAAGAAGATATGTTGTGGTACACAGGCTAGCACCTCCTTCATTTACAACAGAAAACACGATATAAAATTGGAGGGGAGGGGGATCATTGGTAAAATAAACCATGAAAGCTGCAGAGTTCAACTTCTGTTTTGCAATTTACACCAAGATCTGCTGGAGACACAAAATCTCCCAAAAACCATATTTAGTCTCTTCTGAGTATTGCTGAATAAAAGTGAGCCAAAGAAGAAGAATGTTCCTATGGGGACATTTTTGTAGGAGCAACCTTTTAGTTAGAAATTTACCTTCAGATGGGCTACATGTTATCAGAAAGTTTTTACGTGTTGTGATTTTAATAGGAGCTCTCCATAAGTAGGGAAGGCGGGAATTTATTTTTGTAAGGAAAAGCATCACAGGGCTTTATCTGAAAAATATTTACCAAGTGCCTGCCATGGCACTGGGCACATCCTAGGGCAATGCCTCTCAGGCTGTAGTAAAGGATTAGTTTATTTTATATTATTTTTATTTTATATCTGACATGTACAAATACTTGGGGGAAACTACAATAAAAGTGAATGACTAGAAAAACTGAGAAATAAAACCAAAATACAAGACTGTTTTTAAACAATTATGAGATTCAACAGCGGGGCCAACTCATCATGGGCTTACATGTGGCTGCGGTATCAAAACGCTATACAATTTTCTAAAGGCTCAGTCTCCCTTTTTGTACTTAAATTTGGCACAGACCTGTAGCAAACAGTGCAGGGGCCAGCACAGGTACACAGACCACACTTTGAGCAGCATTGTACTAGAGGAAATAGAGAGAGAAGCATAATGAGAACCCATGCTCATCTAAAGCTTACAAGTCATGGCTTGTAAAGCTTACAACACCTCCAGGTGTTGGTACAGCAAATATGGCAGACGCTGGGCTTAGTGGGTAGGCTATAGAATGGTTCGGTACTACTCTCCCCTTCCTTTGGCTGCAGGCCCCCCCCCCCCCCACTGCTGCTCAGGAACACACTTCCTCAGGGATAGCCTTTATGATAACTATAGAGTTAGGGGTGGGGTGGGGATGGCCTTTTCTTGAAAGATGCTACTTTTGAAAATCCCCGAGACTTAGAACTGTGGATGGGATTTGGGAAGTGGGATGGGAGAGGTGGTTGAGAAAGCATGAATTGCTCTCTGTGGTGGTGGCTGTTGATTTTCCTCCCCCAAACTGCTGGGAATTCAGGGAGCTCTGAGGATGAGAAAGGACCCTGATGGAAGGAAACAACGTGAGAGGTCAACTGTTGGAGATCCTCTGTTGACCTACTGGAGACCTAGGCTCCAGATCATAAAGACCCAGATTAAAAAAACATAGTAAAATCACTCACAGGTTCTACACGCCATACGACAAGTAAATATATGATATTACCTGAACACACTGTGTTTTTGGGGCCACAATAATTCAAAGCAAAACAAAGGATGTTTTTGCCACTTGGCGCATAAAAAACCAGCCTTTAGATTTAATGCTAGCATAGTCTCAACCACCAAACTACAAACCCCTTAAGTTGTTTAGAAAACCAAATATCCTATGCAGGAGACAAAATGTTAGATATAGATAGATACACACACTATATCTGCCCAATCAAAAAAAATCAATGGACTAGGGGTAGGAAGAAATATGTTAGGGATCTAGATCAATACCCTTCATACAAACAAAGACAGAACAGAATAAATTTTTATTTGTAGTAATCAACATGATGCCACAAATACAAATTCCAATAGTTTTTTTTTTCAAGTCTTGGACTCTAGTCTACAAGAACCTCAGTATATTTTGTGGATTTAGTGAGGGCCAAGCATAGTCCCCAGTCTGAAGAGAGACTATCCATCCACAACTCATAATGCAAGCATCTCAGCCGGCCCTATTAATTTTCCATACACACGGAGCCAAACTCTGCCTAGGATTATTATGCAATTTTCAAAATGGCTTTAAGTCTTTCAACTTACAAAGTTACCATTTACATTGCACCGGCCTCCTGGCTGGGATGAATGAATGAACACTCTTTCCCAAAGGACCATAATTCATTCTCTGATCATAGCTTATACATTTGGGAGAATTGGGATCAGTGTGCCTGGCGCCTCCCCTCCTCTCCGCCCCACAAAGGAGTCATACACTGCAAGAGAAGGGGAGACAAAGTGGCTGTGTGCCATAGAGTGCAGAGGTGTGGCTAGGGAGGTGTTGACTGTGAGTAGCAGCGGTCCAACATATAAGCAACTGTCTACATGATGTGATTTCAGGTGCACCAAAAAGGCCTCATTGCCCCTCAGTTTAAACACTCCCTTCCCACTGGCGAATGCCTGGAATTCCACAGTTTGGAGAGCTCTGTTCCTTTGGTTTAAAGCTTTGATCCCTGTTAAAATACCCGTACCCCTGGGTGGGCAGCCCCATTATATGCTATCATCCAGATAGACTGTAGGCAGATGAGTCTGAAAGTTTCTTCTCTGAAAGCCAGTTTTGAGGGCAGGGTGAAGAGGAGAAGGCACTGTGCACCTGAGGGGGGGTGGAGAGAGGAGGGCATCATCTGGGGGGGGGGGGCAAAGGGAACCGGGCCCAAGACAAACCATGCGTGCGTGTGTGGCCGTGTGCACGGCTGTGTGTGAGCCCCTCCCATGGCGGCAGCTGCTGAACACCCTTTCTTAACTCTCTCCCAGAACCCTTGATTTATGCTGCTTTTGGAGCCATGGAACTAGACTCTCCTCCCAGCTACAGCAAGATAATAGCTGCTGGCTACAGCTGGGAATTCTCGAATTCTTTCAAACTGGAGACTAGGAACGAAAGGTGAAGAAAAGTTCTTCTGAGGTCCGAAGAGGAAAATGGGGCCCAACGGTGTCATCTAAATGCTTCCAATGGGGCCTGAAAGCACAGAACCATGAACTGTAGAAAGTGAACACTGGCTCAATCAGCACATCCTTTTGTGTTTCACGACTGATTGTTTCTCTTTGTCTCTTCCAGCTGAAGAGTAAGAATGAGTCATTGGCCTGACTCCTAACACGAGGAAGGGAGCCTTGGAGGGTAAGATGGTTGTTTATGTAAAAGAGAAAAAAGAAAACCCAATCTTAATTCATAGTCACTCATCTGGGCAGTGGAGAGTACAGAACGGAACAGATTTCAGACTTCGGGAAAGGAAGTGGCTGTTTGTCAGTGAAACTCCGTGTCACTGGATCGGCAGATGGCACCGGATCGATCGCAGTTCCTGACCAAAAGCCTCTTGTTCCCCGGGGTCTGTTCCAGTGCCTGAAATTCCACTGCCGGAGTCATCGCTTGGGGGCTGGAAGGCCAGAAATCCTTGAGAGGCCCTTTATAAAAATGGAACCACTTCTTAAGCCTAGGGGCTCTTATTCACTCCTCCCTTAGGTTGGCTTAAAGCCTTGAAGAAGCTGCTTGGAGGAAGAGCAGATGCTTTGAGGCCAAAGACCGATTTCTCCAAACCTCAGGGCCGGTTTGCCTATGAGCCAGCCCCAATCCTGGATCATTCACATAGCACCCCACAAGTTTTGCCGTATCGTCATATTCCCAATACTCTTTCATGTTTTTCTTCCAGCCGGCTCACGTTTTTATTGAAAGCAATTTGTGCCAGCGCTGTGTGCTTAGCTTTGTCCTAACGCCGTAGTGGGTTAGGTGCACTACTCATGTATATATTTTTCTAATCCACATTAAAATAAATATTGATTAAAATAAAACCCAAAAAGCTTCACTGGCCCACCTATCACCAGGGATTCACACACTTTTCTTTGGGAAGTACTGCCCCGGCTGATACGGAGCATAACACATAAACAAGTTTATATTAAAAATAGGTCTCAGTCCCTCATTTCAAGGTACTCAATACCCAGTAGTTGAAAACAACTGTTGCCTTTGTAGTTACTTGCATGAGCTCTGGAAGATCATGAATTTATGGGAGGTCATGTCTTCCTCTGCAAGGTCATGAAATTCAATCAATGCTTGCCTTCCAATCTGCCCTTTGGTCACAGGGCTCCACAGGTGGAACATATCAAACTCACCAGCCAAATTATGACTCTTAATTGGTGTTTCTTTTAAAGTGGATATGTCATTTGTCAAATGTTCAATGCAGGCGCAGGCCTAGCCCCAGGCAAAATTATGAAGTAGGAGAAGAATGCCAGATACATAGGCGGCACTCAAATGTTTGTTGAAAAAAGAATGAATGAGCCCTCCGTCCTTGACTCCTCTCCCATCCCCCACATCCACCAGGTCACTAAGCCTTTTTCAATCTCCTCCCAAATACCACTGCTAGTTTCCCCCCCCCCTTCCACATCTCCTCTGCCCTGGGCCTTTATCGCTTCTGGTCTGGATGATTTTCACAGCATTTTAGCTTGTTTCCAATCCTCTTTCTTCTCCAAGCCATTCTCCACAATCCACAAAGTTGGCTGGAGAGATCTTTTCCTCAGGCAAATGTGATCATGTCACCCTTCTGCTTAGCATTCCCTTAAGCGGATCCCCAGGCTCCTTGGCCTGGCTTCCAGACTGCATCACCTGGCCCTTGTTCGCTCACTTCGCTCACCCTGGCCTCGCGAGCTCTTCTGACCCATTCCCCGCCCCCACCCAGCCTGAGCGGTTACTTGTACTTCCCACCCTCCAATGGGGCCCTGCAGGCTCTCTCCCTGTTCCGTCTCTGTGTCTCTGTTCGTGCTGCTTCTTTTCCCCTGGCCCCCTCCTCGCTGTCTTCTTTTCTGACCTCAACTCCTACTGGCCTTGTAAGCCTGAGTTTAGGGCACCGTCTCTTCTGGGAAGCTTTCTCCGACCTACTCTCTCACCCCTTAGAACACTGCCCTTGCTTCTCTCTTATCACTGACCATGTGCTGTGTTAACATTTTCTGTTTGGTTGTTTTTCCCCATTAGACTTGTAGCTCTTTGAAGTTAGGTACCAAGGGTTAATCTTTGGATCCCCATTGTCTGTTTGCATCGCACGTGTCTGGTGCATAGTAGGAGTTCAGATCTTTGTTACAGAATGAATGAATGAATGAATGAGCGAGCTCCTCAGCAGCCTACCTTTCCTCTACCTCGTTTCTCAGCCCACAAGTTCTGGCATATGACCTCCTCTTCCCTGGCCTGGCACTCCCTGGAAAATTCGTGGTGTGGAGGCTCTCCCTTTTCTTTCCTTATCAAAACCTACTTTTACCTAAATCAGAAACAACACAATCAGATGATAAACTAATCCACACTGAGGTGTTAAATCATATCATTATACGAGTACTTTTTGAGTTCCTAGGACGAGCAAGGCACCATGCTAAGAGGCATGTTGGCGGGGGGAGTCACAGAGAAGAATAAGAGAGTTAAAGATCCCTACCTAGGAGCACGTAGGTAATGACTAAATGCATTCCTCCTTTGAGAGGTATTTCATTTTCAAAGAACTGGATTTCTAATGGAGAAATTTAGGCAGGAGAGGTGGGGATTTGGGTCTAGGAGACAGTTCAAACAGCCTTCTACTCCATCTACGAAACAGGCAAGCTCTGGCTCGATGAATCTGCTGTGTCCAATGATTTTCTAATGAGTTAGGCTGGCGTTAAGCCCCAGGTTATTTTGTTGTCACCAGTTATGCTTTGCTTCATGAGGGGTCACCGGGGGCTATCTTGCAGGAGACAGATTCTTTTAACATCCTGGGATCGGGTGCTTTCTCTGACTTTGTGTGGCTCTTTGGAATCAAACGTAGCAAATCCCACGGGCTTGTAGACTTTTTAGGTACAGGAGTCGAAGATGAGGCAGGCTGTGAACCTCCCCCCCCCCCCGCAACGGCGGTCCCCAGCTGCCCCCGAATGGGACTATTCGTGGGTTGGGTTTGCAAACCCGCCGGGGCTGCTGCGTTGGGAAAACGGCTCAAGGGAAGCCCCTCGGAGAGCAGGAAGAGGAGGTGGATTTTGTGCGGGGGAGGAAGACCTCGGGTGGCTCCGGTGGCCAGGGGCGAGCTGCACCAGGCTAGAAGGAGGCCTGTGGCCAAGCGGAGAGGGGCCCCGAGGCCAGGGAGCCCTCACGCACCCCGAGGAAGGATGGAGAGGTTGCAAAAATCCTAAAGGGAAAAGCCCTGCCGGCTGTAGGCCAATGAGCGGCGGGAAGGAGGAGTGAGGCTGGGGAACTTCTCCCAGAGCCAGTCAGAGGGGACGGCTGCTGGGAAGCCAATCAGCGCGCCGGAGCCCGCAGCCCCTCTGCAGTAGTTATGCCAGAGCGCCCTGGGTAGAGCGGCGGCGAGCGGGCAGCTGGGCTGGGCCGCCAGGAGCCACCGCACGCGCTCGGCGCCCTCCTCCCCGCCGCTCCCGCCAGGTCCCCGAGCAGCCGTGCCCCAGCCAACCCCGCAGCCCTGCGCCCCGCACCCGCAGGCTCGCCGCCGCTCGGCGGCCGCCGCCCCCTGGCCGCGCGCTTGGCCTCGCCCCGCCCCACCCGGTCCCCCGTCGCCCCGCCCCGCCCGCCGGCCCCGCCCCGCCCGAGCCGCCGAGCAGTTCCCGCCCTCGCCCCGCGCCCAGGTAGCTGCGAGGAAACTTTTGCCGCGGCTGGGTAGCGGCACGTCTCCCGCTCCTCAGGGCCGCTGCCAGCCTCGCCGAGTCTCGGGACCGCTCTCGCCCCCGCTGCCACTCTCCCGCGCTCTCCTCCCTGCCCGCGAAGCAGGATGGCGGGGACCGTGCGCACCGCGTGCTTGGTGGTGGCGATGCTGCTCAGCTTGGACTGCCCGGGACAGGCGCAGCCCCCGCCGCCGCCGCCGGACGCCACCTGTCACCAGGTCCGCTCCTTCTTCCAGAGACTGCAGCCCGGACTCAAGTGGGTGCCCGAAACCCCCGTGCCAGGTGAGGAGGCGTCCCCGCGCGCGTTCCCCGCGCCTGGCGGGGAGCCGGGGGCGCGTGGCGACCGTACCCCGGGCGCGCTGGCCTCGTGGGGCCGCGGTGGCACCTGGGAGTGGTCCTGCACCCGGGGCCCGGCCAGGTCTACCGGGGGAGGGCGGAGGGGTGAGTGTGAACCGTGTCCGCATCTCCCGGGCTCGCTTTACTGTCAGGGAAGGTGCGGGTAGGAAGCACGGCCGGGAGGGCCTTCTCACGGGCGCCCATTTTTTTGGGGAGGGCGGGAAGGTGGGAGCTGCTTCCCCGGGCCTCGGTAAACTGGCGCCCCACGGCCGAGCCTGTGCCTCGAGCATTTGCCACCCTCGCTTGCACGAACGTGCCAGCGTTTCAGCCGGATCTGGACCGTGGCTACGGCCATTCTCTCCCCAACCTGACCCCCACGCCCTCTTTTTCGCAGCCTGGGTTCCCGGGGTTCGCGGGCCCAAGTGCAGGCAAAGTTGGGGACAGATCTCCGAATCCGCAGTGGCAGGTAGAGTACACGCTGGGGGAAACTTTTGAGTAGGAGGGTCCCCAAGATGAGGAAGACCGAACCTTTCCCTTCAAAACAGCGTCCCTTATCTAGGTTGGCAAAATCGCTTCGAAAACGGTGCTGCTGGCCGGGGAGCAGGAGTCCAAAGATGATTTAACTCCTCCCCTTCTCAAATTCATCTGCCTTCTTGACAGGCTGGACCCTGAAGGGGAGATGATTTTAGGTGGAGGAAAGTTTCCGAACGCCTGCCTTTTGTTCTGCACAATCAGATCGTGTTGTAAGGGCATATTTTAACCTTAGCTAAGGGTTGCCGCTGTCAACAGATGAATATTGATGGCCCTGTGTGATTGACTGTCCCGCGGTTGGACTCCTAAAAGCCTGCCTTAGAATCCAATTAGGACAAGTTGCTACACTGACAATGCGGGCAAGAAGAGTTGGTCTGAAACAGGTTAATTTATCAGAGGTGCGCGCTGCAGAAGCGGCCGGTGGTGTTTGCAAAACCCTGAGACGTCCGTGGCCTTCGGGGTCTCTTCCCAGCCCTTGCCTCTAGCGAGGCGCGCGTCCCGCGCTTCGGAGGGATCGGGGAGCAGCCCTCGTCAAAACTTGGCTCGTGGCTCTCAACAAGTCAGAGAGGCGGGCCTGATGGTTGGACCAAGTTGCGAGTGCGATGCGCGCCCTGTGGGCGCTGCCAGCGAGCGTTCACTAGCAGGAGGTTACCTAGGCAGCCAGCGCGCCCTCAGCCCTCAGCCCTCAGCCTTTTCTTTAGGTAGATGAAAAGAGCCGAGCGAGCCTGCTGTTTGGTTGCAAAGGTAATTGGTCACCCCTTTTGGCGACTGAAATGCATTTGCGCATATGTTAAATATTGCGTTGCAGGATTTCGCTCTATGGGAGGGGAGAACTACCTCTTCCACTGCTCTGTGTTAATAACGTACCACGTGGGCGTGTGCGGGAGCTGTAAGGGGCAACCTATGAATCAGTTCCACAGAGCTGGAACAACAGGCGAAATCTCTCTCCCCTCGAAGTGCCGTGGTAATTAGATTGCTCAGGCCAGAGAACACGCTTCTGTTGATAATGTAAAAATTGGTCCTCACAGGATGAGTCCCCGCAAGATGAATGCTTCCAGGGTTGGGGTTGGGGCCACTTTTGGCTGATTCGAAGCCTGGGAGTAAAGGTTGTGCTTAAAAGAAGAAAAAGACCAGAAGGAACACATTGATACTCATTTAGCAACCCCCTCCCTCTACACACACTCGTGCTGGCGCTGGCCCTCCCTCCTCCTCCCCAGCTCTCTGGCTGCCTGCCTCTTTGCAGCATCTGTATACAAGAGTTGGGAGGGCCCACACACTGTGTGTAAGAGATTTGGCCTGGGCTCTCGCCCTGCGAGCTCCCTTGCTCCCTGCCTAAGGATGGCCATGCTGTAGAGAACAGGAATTCCTAATGGGGATTTTTCTTTTTCCTCCAGTATTTCCCAAACTCTGTGGGCAAAATCACTTTCCAAGGGTCTTCATATACACCCAACTTCCCTACTTCACTTCTAGTTAACAAACGTGTGCGGTGGCCAGCACCTTCTAGGTGGCGGACAGGCACCGTTCTGACTCGTGCTGGAGTAAAGCCAAACTTCAAATATGGTGACACCCAGGCAGCTACCATATATCCTGAATTTTCCGGGGGCTGCACAGATTTCCAGCACTCTTGTCTTGCCGTGAAAACCATGTGTCCCAAATTTCCCTTGGGCAACTCTGGTCACTGTAGAATTGGAAACATGGTGAAAATCCTAATGTCCACGAGTGGAAAGAGCTCATCAGTATTTCAGAGAAGAGACGATAATGGCCGACTAAATACAATGGCAAGTGCATCATTTCAAAGTGAATAAATGTGTCATTTGCTGCTGTCGTTCAGTGGTTGGAAATTGAAAGAGAGCTGCAAATTATTTGATAGTTACGAGCCATCAAGATGACCACTTGACTTTTTTTTCCCCCATCTATATTTTAAGCCATGTGCATTTTGCCCATGTCACTGTATTAACTGCTAATTAAAGCTCTCTTTGTCCCAGATAAAATGAGATTTGGTCACAGTAAGGAGAAATCCTCAAGAATGTCCTGTCTCACTTAGGGGGACCATTTGGGATTGACTGCTAACTTTGGCCATTAGCTGAATTGGGTTAGAGTGGATAAGGTACATTTCTTATGCTAATATGGATGAGACTAAATGGCATTTGAAATCAGCCAGCCTAAAAAATAAATCACTGGTGCTGACGGGCTACACCAGACTTCCACAAAGCTGATCGAAAGCCTTACAATCTCATGTTCCCATTTCTTTTAGAGCGTTCAAAGGCATGGGATAGCAATTCTAAATAGCATGTCCCCCAAATCCATAGATCTTTTCATACCCCCCTCTCTCTCTCTTTTTAAGGATTTGTAACTTGGAAAGCACCACAGATGGAAACCAGGCACACAGAGTTAGCATTTGGCAGAAAAATCCATATAACTGACTTTCAGTGTAGCTCTTTTGCCCTTATTTAATTTAGAAAAATTCAGAAAAAAGCCAATGAGCTCATAAGTCTGGATGTTTATTTTGTTTTGCTTAACCTACCCACAGGCGCAATCAAGAATGGATACAATTTTAGGCAAGGAAAGTGAGCTAGTAATCAGACAATGATGTTTCCAATTGTCTCAAGGGAATGTTACAGAAGTCTGAAAAAAAAAATTCCTCTAAACAAAAATCAAGTGTAATTCACTTTATGAATGCCATACACCGCTTTTGTGGGGGGTGGCGGTGAAGGGGACGGCTGGGAATGAGAAAATCAAACAAACCGTGGTAGTGTTTCAACTCCCCAAAGATTGAGGGATCTTGCCTTAGAGCGGGCCCTGGAAAGCGCAGGAACCCATCCCAAAGGCCAAACTCCCATATGGGTCAAAGGCAACCCTGAAGAGCCAAGCCCGACTTGGAGTTTCTCAAAATAGATGAAACACCATAAAAATAAAAATCCGCGCCCCTGCCACAAAGTGGGAGTTTGGTTATTTGTTGTCGTTGTTGTTTTCAAGCGTGAGAACCTGCGGCCGTGTCTGGGTTGCCCGCTGCGGCTCCCCAATTAGTTCGAAGCAGCTAGCGCCCCTGACGTCGGGGGGGGGGAGAACAAGCCCCGGGGTGTGCATGTGGAAGGACTTACTGTCCCCCGAGACCGCACTTGACGTGCGGGCGAGCAGGTGATGTGTTCGCGCCCTGACAAAAGTCGCATTATTGCACAGTTCGGAGGCCTCCTCGGAGGCCGGTGCGCCTCGATGGCGGAGGCCAGCCCTGACGGGTGGTACCGGGCTGGCCTCGGAGGGCAGCGTGCGGCCGCTGGAGGAGCTGGCTGGCGGGCGCTGGACGGCCAGGCCCCGCGCGACGTGCGTGCGGGAGGTGCCGAGGGGAGGAAGACACAGCCCCTTTTGTCAAGGCGCTCACAGTCTAGTGGGGGAGCCTACGAGTAAACAGGCTTCTCAGGAAACTTGTAGGATTAAATAGGGTGAAAAGGGCTAGAAAATACCTCCAGGAAATTGGCTGAAACGGTCACAATAGCCAGCCTGGGCAAGGGAAAAGCACTGAAGAGATGAAGTGGGAGATAGGGCGGTCGCTCTTATTAGGCCGCCATCTTAAAGAGAGTTTTCCTAATTCTTGGGGCAAATTCCACGCAGGCGTTAGGAGATGCATGCATGAGATGATCCCGATGGATGCTGGATGACACAGATGGCGTCGGTTTTGCAATTTTTTTTTCCTTACGGGCTGGTAGATTGCATCCAATATTTTGATGCAATATTTTTGAGCGTTCTGCTACTTTGATCTTCGGAGTTGCAATGTTTGCTGTTCGCTGTAGCCTAGAAAAAGGCTGCTTATTACCAACCTGGGAAGAAAGAGGCCTGGGTCTGTCTGCTATGAGGCAAGACAGAAAATATGTTTTCTCCTTAAATGGCAGCTATCAATGACCACGCCAACTTTAGTGTTTGATGCATATACAAAAGCATGGGTCTTAAGAGGTATCTTATTACTCATTTCTAAGAAAATTGAAGATAATCACTTATAACTTGTGCACACGATACATCATTTGGAAAGAATTTCACTAGGGATCATATTGCTCAACTGAAAAGTTCTGGCATGCTGAATTTGTACATTTTTGTGAATGCTTCCTTTACTCTGATCTCTCGCTTTTTTCTGCATATGGTTATTTGTATGTTTTAGATTAGAAGCTTCTTAAAGGGAAAGCACTGCAGTTGGTGCAGTTGAGCACAATACCAAGAGCACCATAGCACGCTTAGTCAATTATTGACGATAATAGAATTTCTAGATCATGACGTATTCTCTATGAACTCTCAGATACTTTCCTAAGCTCTGCGTCATCTTACTTATTTTAAAAGCCTAAGTCCAGTTTGTTCGGATACACCGTTGGGGTAGGTGGACAAACTTTTTAGGCTACATATTATTTTGCCTGGAGCCAGATTCAGTCTTTCCTCTGTTAGCTGGTGACTCTTACCATCAGGAAGGGCTTATTAATGTTGAGTACCCACAGAACAAATGGAAATTAGCAACATTGTTATGATTGGCATAGTATCATCACAGACCATTATTATAGCACATAAATTGTAAAGACCTCTCTTACATCAAACTCTCTTTGATTTAATGTCAGCTAGACCTTTCTCACTGACGTTGACATTGCTGTATTTGGGAATCGAGCTATAACACATGCACGGACCTGTTGAAGTACCTCACACGTTTCTGTAGCCTGGGATCAGAATTTGTGCTCGGGCTAAATTCAAGAGACCATACCAGGAGCCAACATCTATTCAGCCCTAGCCAAGCTTGCAAAGGGGTTTGATGTTTTGGGTAATCTAGGGTCTAATGGAAGGTGTGGGCAGGACCCCCCCCTCATCTGCCCATATTTAGCAAATCGTCTGGCTTGAAACAGGATCCCCAGCGCTCCATTAAGAAATGAGCATCAGAGAATAGAATCCAAATCATGGGCCCCAGACTGGCTTTAGAGACAGCATAAGGTAATGGGAATTTACCTTCCGAGATAGAATGACAGGGAGAATGCGAGTCAGAAAGCGAGGTGAAGGTGGGCATACCAGCAGAGAAAATGTGCATTTTGAAATGCTGCGTGTGCGGAGAAAACCCTCACTGGAGCACAGTAGTCTCACTTGAAAACCTTGTTGAATATACAAAGTAAAGGAGATTTAGTTCTGTACTTCAGAGTAGGCCAATTAAACCTCAATTGTCCGAGTGCTAATTATTAGAAATACTTGTCCGCCATTTTTAAACAAAAATGAATCCAGATTGATTACCAAGAAAGGCATGTCCACTTTTGCCTCTCTTTGTGTGTAGTTGGGTAAAGCCTTATTTGAGAGTTGTATTTTTCCTCATGAGTAAAAAGGAGTCAATGTTAGGACCAAATGCATTGCTAGTGTTCCAAACAGTTAATTACTTCCAGTAGCCGAAATTGTATTTATATGCTAGATTAGTAAATCTACTAAGCTCTTTGAAGTATACTTAATAGGCTTATATTGATAAATAATTGATAGGAAGGGAGATAAAATACAAGTGAAAGTGGCAATAAGTAGGGACAGGGAAGTTAAAGTCATTATAAAAGAAACCTCCACTTGCTGTATTCTAGCCATCCACCTGAAAGTTGAATGATGAGCATTTCTCAGAAGTGAGGATTTTGAGAATATCCTGTTTTTCAGAATTTCCATGATGTGGCATGCATTTCTTTTATACATCCAGAATAAGGCAGGATTCTAGACTATAATTTTTTTTTAAAGATTTTATTTATTTATTTGACAGAGATAGAGACAGCCAGCGAGAGAGGGAACACAAGCAGGGGGAGTGGGAGAGGAAGAAGCAGGCTCCCAGCGGAGGAGCCCGATGTGGGGCTCGATCCCAGAACGCCGGGATCACGCCCTGAGCCGAAGGCAGACGCTTAACCGCTGTGCCACCCAGGCGCCCCTCTAGACTATAATTTTAATCAGCCTTTTCGAGTCTGCCTTTTGGAAATAAGTTTATGACTGGAAAATTAGAAATCCTGAGTATGGCATCTTTAAAGTATGGGTTCCCAGCCATCTATATCTAGACCGTGATCTTCATCTTTGTATCTGCTGTGTCTAGTGAAGAGCATAGTACAAATCATAGGTGCTCAATAAATACTTGTAGACCACATGAATGATTGGAAGTAGAAATGTATTAGCAACGTAAAATTTCTATAAAGCCAATATTTAAGTAGTTGATTCACTTTTACTAATATATTAAGGTTTCTAAAAAAGCAGCTCCTTTTTCAGGTCAAAAATCCATTTGTTGTCTATAGGTAAGTGACAAAGGACTGGTTTAATTCATGCGGCTGTACTATAATTTCCCGAAAGAAGTAGACTAGCCAAATCTTTCCAAGAGGTAAGTGTTCCATGCTCGTTTACAAGGCTATTCTAAGAAGTTTATAGATGAATTAAATATATCGCATATACATAAATGCGTTTATTTACTTTACAGATCTGTGGCATTTAGGTTTCAAAAATAAAGTTTTTCTTTGGTGTTTGGTGTTTCTTACCTATAACATGAAGCTTCATAAATGTACATTTAAAAGGACATAATCCAAAGTGGATATTCAGCCATGGAAATTTTATTGGAGTAGGATAAAGGGCCTCCTGAGAGGGCTCTTAATTTCTGTATGCACTGGGGCAAGCTTTTAAAGTCAGCTGAGAACACTCAACTAGTTGGCTCCCTAGCCATCGGGAGTTCTTTCAGCTAGAGGCTCAACTAGGAAAGAAGGTGAAAAAGAAAGGGGTGATGTTCATTTGGAAATACTATCAGAACTGTGTTTGCATACTTTCTTCCTCAATTGCGGCTCTGCTCCCTCTCTCCCACACTGCATTCTGGTACTTGTGGTATGTATCAGCATCCTGGGATACCCCATTGCTCTTTGTCCAATTTTGGTTTGGATGATTGAAGCTGAGGGAAACGTGGGGAAGAGAGGAAGGGTTAGAGCAACAGATACAAGGAGGACATTCAAAGCCCTTACTCTGGTATGTATCAGAAAGTTCACTGACGCATAACAGCCTGAAGGATTGAAAAACATTTGAATTGGGAAGCTCGCATGTGCATAGAAAATACGGAGATATGCCCCCAAGTGCATCTGGGTCCCAGAAATACTCTATCTGTACTTCTTCTTGCTTCGTATCCACGTTTTTTTGAAGTACATAGCTTACTCATAGCCTCTGCCAGACCCTACAACTGTTGAATGCAGAAGCCATATTTGATTCAGCATGATAGCCTCTAGAGGGGTGAGTAGAGTGCCTTGTACAGAGTTATTAATAAAGGTTGGAGCGAAGGGAAGAATAAACACCTAAAGACACAGTCTACAGTACTTGACCACTGTTGAATGAGATCCGAGGATGGCATATACCTAGAGAAGGACTGAGTCTCTGGATGCATCATTGTCTAAGTTGATCTGCAGTAGGGATTGAGGATGGGGTGGTGGAGGTGAAGCCCATTTATTTGTTCTTTGTGGCCCTGGGAGCCTTGTTTCCCCTCTTTCAAAACTGAAGTCTGGGGAGGAAGTGACAAGGAGAGAGAAATTTTTACCTGCAGGTTTCTCTAAGATCTATTTATTTATTTGGCGGGGGGGGAGAGAATCTTAAGCAGACTCCACGCTGAGCGCAGAGCCCCATGTGGGGCTTGACACGGGGCTCGAACCCATGACCCCGAGATCAGGACCTGAGCCGAAACCAAGAGTCGGATGCTTACCTGACGGCACCACCCAGGCACCCCCCTCAGCCCTCTCTAAATGTGGTGCCTGAGGGGCGCCTGGCTGGCTCAGTTGGTAGAACATGTGACTCTTGGTCTTGGGGTTGTGAGTCCAAGCCCCAAGTTGGGCATAGAGCCTACTTTAAAAAAATATGGTGTTTGGATAGGTTTTATATGTATTTATATTTATATACACACACGTGTGTGTATATTCATAGTTTATATATGTATAATATTTGTTATTTCTATTATTTTGATAGGAACAATTTATAATTATGTTATTTAAACTGTTTGAAAGTTGTTAATTATTACTCTTAGTAGTGAGTGTTCTTTCACAACCCTACCTTACATTTGTGTCGTGAAAGCCTTGCTTTCACATATCTTATGTACAGACAATGCCACCACTCATAAAGTGTCCATAGCTTCGGAGTTCTGCTGACCTGCCTGGTTCTAACACACACAGCCACATTTGTACACTCATACATACACCCATATAATAACCCTACATCTGTACATCCTTAATAAACTAGGGGAAAAAAAGCCTAACTTACCCTGGGAAGAGATAGGGGTATAGCTTCTCCGAGCTCGAGTCAACCATTTTCAGTTGGTTTGGCCCCAAATTGTTGCAAAGTGAATTGTCCCTGATATCATAGAGCTCATTTATTAAGTTGCATCATTTTCCTAAGTACAGAGATGTGACCCTCATTTAAAGCAGTGATGGTCAACCCATACTGTGAATTTGGCTCATTTTGGAGAATGACTTCTAGCACGGGCTGCATTGCAATGTTGAGCTCCATAGCAATGAGAATGTGACCCAAGAGGCCGTTTCCAAGTTCGCTTTCATGGAGTGATTGTACTGGGGACCACATTTAGTTGTTTCCGAAAACAGATGGAGATTCTCAGGAAAGAAACCTACTAATAATGAACTCTATATGCCATCGCTGCATAAATATTGAAAAGTTTTTCATTCATTCTCTCCTTCAGCCAACATTCATTGAGCCCTGATTCTATGCCAGGTACTGAGCTAGGAGCTGATGAATAAGATACAATCACCGCCCAGGGAGGAAGCCGTGGAGCCGGGCACCATGTAGGGATCTGGGGGTGGTTGAGCTATGGACGAGGGGTGCCTAGCTGCCTGAAGTGGGCTGTCACATAAGGTATATGCAAAGGCACGTAGAGACAAAATGACACGTTTTTTGGACTGGACTGGTTTGGATTGGTTGGAGGACAGCTGTGGGGGGTAAAGTAAGGGAAAGATGAACTAGAAAAGTAAGCAGGAAATGCTGAGGAGTTTCCTTGGGCTGTATCCAAGAATGATGAAGAGCCATGAAAACATTTGAAGCAGAGAAAACGGTATTCAGTATGGAGAATGACTGGCCGGGAGTCTTAGTAATACAGGTGCAAAAAAAAAGCAGGGCAGTAAGTAGGCGAGTAAAAGATCAAGCTGAGACACTAGAGGAAGTGGATCCGGTATGACTTGCTGACTGGATACGAGAACAGGAGGGAGAGTCTAGAACTTCTTGTTTTTCTGGGTGGTGGGACTATGGCACATAATAGGTGCTCAGTAAATATCTGTTGACTGAATGAGTGAAATATAGAGGGAACGTATATTTTTAAGTAAACTCTACCCCTGACATGGGGGCTCGAGCTCACGATCCCGAGGTCAAGAGTCACATGCTCTATCAACTGAGCCAGCCAGGTGCCCCAGGAAGGACATATTTTTAAGGGGTGAAATAATGAGTTTGATTTTGAAGGGGTTGAGTTTGAGGGGTTCTTTGATCCGTGAGGCGGAAATGTCTGCTAGGTAGTCGAGGTCGTGTTTCAGATGGTAGAAGAGAGAAAAATCAGGGCTGGTGATACATACTCGGACATTAACAACATATAGATGGGAACTGAAAGTCTGGGAATAGATGAGATCACTCTGGGAAGTAGTGTATACACTCTTCTGGAGTTTGGAAGAAGCGTAGTTGGGACTCATCAGCATATAGGCTCAAGTTGGAAGTCATGGGTGTGGATGATATTTTCCAGGCTTTTGCATGTGACACATCTTAAAATGCATTTTGCCAACATCTGGTGATTTAAAAAAAACTGCCAAAGACTTCAAGAATTCTCTTGATTAGGAGAAAATATGAGTAGATGTTGTCATGGTCCAAGATTTTGCAAATAAGATAATGCACTACCAAACACACACACACACACACACACACACACACACACACACATATACACAAGGGTGGGGAGGGGGATGTAGAGAAGTACATTTGAAGCAAGGGATTGGATTTCTTTCATTTCTGATAGCAGTAATTAATAATTTTGCATGCTATTTAAACTGTTTGGAAGTTGCTAATTGTTACTCTTAGCTGTGGGTGGTCTTTCACAACCCTACCTTACATTTGTGTCGTGCAAGCCTTGCTTTCACATATCTTATGTACAGACAATACCACCACTCATAAAGTGTCCGAAGCTTCGGAGTTCTGCTGACCTGCCTGGTTCCAACAGAGAGGCCTCTCGGCCACCCTCAGCCCCCACTGGGGAGCAGCCTCCCACTCTGGAGAATGAAAGCTGTAGTCCGGAGTGGCATAGAGACTGGGCCCTGCTGGCTGCTCTCTGAAACATGTGGTTCCAAGCGAGTACTAGGCATACTTGTGTAATTGGGCTGATCTTTTCTGAAGTGTCTATAGAGATGTAATGTGTTTTGTTGTTGTTGGGGGGGGGGGGAGGGTGATAGAATTTTCTGTTTCTCTGGCATGAAGAGTTTCTTTAATTTCCTTATTGTTCAAGAGGTTGCCTTCATCCAGGCTTCTACTTTCATTCAATGTAAACTTGAAACCCCTTGTTCTCCAGTAGATTTTTTCGAGACCACTTTCAGGTTAATGGAATAGTATGGAAGGGCTCCCGAGGCAAGAGCACAGAAACTACCATTTACTGAGTGCCTACTATGTGCCAGTTGCTTTATATTTAATCTCCTTTAATCTACACGGCAATCCTGGAAGGGAGGTGATGTCATCTCGGTTTTACAGATGAAGAGACAGAGGCCCAGAAAGGCTTATTTTCCCCGAGGCTGTGTAATATGCAGAGCCAGGATTTGCATCCAGGTTTGTCTCACTCAATAGCTCAGGCTCTTCCCAGTATGCCCACTGGATTCTGAGGGGAAGGAAGATGGGCTGGATAGAAAACATTTGACTTAACTTCCCACACTCCTTTGACTTGGTGACATTTTTCACTCCGGGCCTCTCTCCTCTAAGGCTGATTCTGTCTCTGCCTGCTTGCCTCCTTCCTCCCACCCTCTCTTAGACGCAAGTGCTCCAGTCGTGTTTGTCCTTTTGCCCCTTCTGTTCTCTCTCTGCTCATTCCCACACCCATTCCCATGACTTCATTATCTTCGCTGTTCGAATCACTCCCGTCTCCCTTTCCAGCCTGACCTCTTCCTTGCTGTCCCGTTCAGGATCTGCCAGTCGCCCTGCCAAACATCTCCATCCAGAAGTCCTATCAGGGCTTCCCTTTCCGCAGAGCCAAAAACCAGCCCATCATTTTCTCCTCCCGCCTGCGCAAACCTGCCCCCCTCCAGCATTCTGCATCTGTGGCCATAGCAACTCGGGTGCCCAGACCTGAAACCAGGCAATGATCTTGGATTTCTCTTTGTCCACATCTCATCCCCCCCAAATTAAATGGCTAAGTCCTGTCAGTCTGCCTCCATCATGTCTTTCACGCTTACCTCCTTGGCCTGTGCGCCCTCTGTTTAAGCACAGCAGACCTCAAACTCCTTAACTGAAAGGACCCTGTAGTTGTTGGCCTCCGAGCCTTTCCTGCTGGGCCACCTGACACTCTGCCTTCCATCAGTGCCTGCTCTAGTCCTAGCCACCCTTCAAGGTGGCCGTGCGATGCCATCTGCTGCACGAACCATATCACGGTTCCCCATGCCTAGTTCCCTTTGAACAAGACCCCCAGTTGATTTGTATGCACGTTGAAGCTTGAGAAGGGCTGCTTCCAAGTGTAAGTTCCTTGAGGACAAGGACCTTGCAGGACTCGGGAGGGTCTTGCACATAATAGATCCATGTTCTTTTGATTTCTTGCATTTGTGCTGTGCTTGGCTGTTCATTCATTCATGTGGCCCAGCAAGAAATGTATGGGGAGGGGGAGGATGGGGGAGGAGAAAGAGATTCAGAGAGTTGGGGGGAGAAGGAGGGAAGGGGGAGTAGAATGAAGGGGCTGGAATTAGCCCATAAGGTCACTAATAACTTTGTGACTAGTTTGGAAAACAATCTTTGCTCTCCCAGATAGTTAGAGCCTCTTGTCTACGCCTTGGCTTAATTTAATGTGGCCAGAGGCAAGTATCTTCGGAGACCATTTTGTTCTTACCCTAGGGACTTCATGGTTTCCCACTTTTTTTTTTTTACTGGCCCTCTGGGGTGTACCTTCTCTGGCCATCCCCAGAAGTCAGAGTGGAACTTTTGAAGCTATTCAGAGGGCCATGGAAGAACTGTGCTCAGTGTTTCAAATAGTCCCTTCTGTTTTCAGAAACCGATTTTCTGCTTTGTTTTCAAACTTCAAAGTTTATTTCTGAAATAAAGGTTTATTTTCCCCTGTGGAATTCTGAAGGTTTTATGTAAGTGTTAATTTCTAAAACCTAAGTCATTTCTTGCCTTTGAAACTTCAGTGCTGTGGGTCAATTTAATAACGTTGCCTGAAGGTTCTTTTGGCCTTCAAAAGCTGTCAGATTGCCTTTTCTTTGTTCTTTGGGGGAGTAAAGTTGCCTCATTCACAAAGCTTGAAGGAGTTGGAACCGGCATTTAGTCAGTCATTCAGGCTTTCTCCGCCCCTCTGCAATATCCAGTTTTATTTTCAAGCTAGGTCCTAGTGGCAATGAGATGTATCGCCGACTAACAATTCTGGGTAAAATTCTCCAAAAGCTCATCGCCATTTATTTCATAGAGCGATAAGAAGTAGCCCGAGTTACTAGGACACCCGTAGCTAAGGGAGCAGCGGGTGCTCTGAGCACACCCATCGCTGCCCTCCTGGGGCTCAGAAAATCTCCGAAGCTACCAAGCCCCCCCATTCATCATCCGCTGGACTGCTCCCCACAGCTTCCCTTTTTTCGCCTTCCTCCTTTCTACCCTCACGCTCTCTCTCAACTGGTTATAATTTAGAACAGAAGGTGTTTTATGATTTGTTATATTTATTGGATGGTTTTGTGTTTCTTGTTCTCTAAAAAAATTGGAGGAGTGGAATGTTTTATATTTTCCTCTGTATTTTAGTTTTTAAGTTGTGTTTCCTTTTCCTCTAGCTCCTGATTTCCTTTTTTCCTCTCTCTTCGCCCATCTTCCTCTGCCTCCTCCACATCCGCTTGCCCTCAGTGATTCTGGAGAGAAAACACCCTTTCCACTTCTGCCCGCGTATTTGGTTGGGGTACCTGGTTACTTCTCCCGGGGATATTTCGAAATTCGACTCCTTAGTTAGTTTGGAAATGCAGAGTTCTAAAATATGCACCGATGAATTTACATTCCACTTTCTAAGAACTCCGAGTATTTAAAAGGGTTTCTGTACAGATAGCAGCAGGCTAAATATATCCGACTGGAGTATCTCAGATCATCGCTATGTAGTTTACATTCTCTCTCACTTTGTCATAATTCTCAATGAATGCAAATTGCATCTTTGTTCTTAGAAATCTCTTGTCTTCCACCGAATTGCTTTTCCTTTTTCTGAAGATCAGGGAGCCCCTTTGAAACACTGCTAATGTGGGGTGGAATTGACACCTAGCTCACAGGCTAACCAAATGTAGCTTGCTTTTCCCTGATGAAGTGATCACATTTCAGGACATTGTGTCCCTTGCAGGATTTTATTGTCCTAGTTTCAAATTTGACTTCGGGTTAAAGAGCGTCTTCCAGTTGGACTATTCCTTGGCATTTTTTCCCTTGTCTTTACACTTATGGGGATCTTTTGTTTGTCCTGTGTCTATTATCTCTTCCAAGCTTGGCCAAGGCTGTTAGGTTATGCACCTATGTATAAATATTTAACAAGATAAGTTAGACAAAACGTGCTCGGAGATACTTCAGCCCTTCCACCCCCACCCTTGCCTCCGCCCCCGCTCAGTTTTTGTGTAGAGTCACAGATGGTTGCTTTATCTCAGATGTTTAGATTTGGGGGACATTCCTTTGCACTTTGCTTGATGGACACAATGAAATGGAAGCATTTGAGTCAATCTGGACTACCAAAATGGTAGCACCAAGTAACAGATAACATTAGGCTCCTCCTCCTATTTTTTTCCCCAACTGGTTGTCCAAACTCCCCTAAGCCAGAGAGTTTTAGGTATGAGATTGTGTGTTTTTAAAGAAAATATTTTGGATAAAGACTAATGTTCTCAAGTCAGGAATAACAATTAGTACCATTCATTAATCAGGGGCATGTTTTGACTTTGAGTCCTGGCTAGGAAATATAAACTGTGAAAGTCACACATATATATGAACCTCAGGCAAATTTATGACTTGTCAGCCTTTTAAGGTTAAATTCTTAACCCCAAATCGGGGCTGGCTTTATATGTGGAGTCCGGCACATTCCTCTGGGCCACCGAACACCCCCCTCCCCAGCCCCAGCCCTTTGCTTAACAGCAGCTAATGGCCTAATGAGCAAGAAGGATTTCTGCCTCTTATCAGCTGCCTAAACAGCAACAGGAAGGCTGATATACAGAGTACGGGTCAAAACCCGAGTTCTCGAACCAGAAACCTACAGGGCGCAGTTTAAAACTCTGGCTCTGTGGTATCTCTGTAGTTATCAATACCTATCAGAGAAGGAGCTGGACACTTGAGTTCAAACAAATAGCGATAGTTGTCAAAAGTATGAACAGTCTAATTAATTTGGCTAATAGTTCGCTCCCTCTTTGTTTAGTTCTTCTATATATAGCCTCCATATAGGCTTTAATGAGCTTTTAGTTTGCGCCTGGAGGCTGTTATGGTCATGCGGGGGTGTTTGATTGTTAGATGGTGACGATGGAGGCAAGGATATTTGTTTTGGCCCGGAGTTTGGAAGGGGCTGCCAAATAAACATAAATAGATATCTACTACTACTTTTATTTCTTTGTAAACCGAGTTTTGGAATAAATATGCACTCCACTTGCCACGGAGTCAGAGAGAGCTTTGCGCCTCCTCCTATCGTACTCAGACATTTTTGAGAACGGGTCCTTCCTTGCCTATTTGTTAGAACCACTTGGATTCCAGACTCAGGCTCACATAGAATAAATATTTTAGGGTATTCAGGGCCCATTCTAGTGAAAGCCCCTTGACTTTCATCTTCTGCATTTGCATTTTTTCAGAGACAATAATGAAAACATTTTTTTTCAGATTCTGTCCCGTTATTGAAAATCTTATTTACATAAACAGGCATTGTTGTGGCTTAGGGAAGAATGTGGGGTCCCATTCTTTAGCTCCTTGTATATCTTTGCGAAGGCTTCTCTAAATAGAAGTAATGACGCTTTAGTCTAAGCAGCTTTTCTCATTTAGGTAAGCAGGGTGGTTTGAAATTTCAGTTTACTAGATAATTGAGTCTCTTCTTAATTATTTCAGGCATGCAGGTTGCTCTCTTGATAGTAAAGACCCTAAAAATCTAGTAATCTCCTCAGGCATCCGTTTGGTAATAAAATCCTGTGCATTTTCAGGGGTTAATTTTCATGACAATTGTGCATCCCCTCCCCACCCCCACCCTAAAAGAAATCCTGCTATCTTTTAGGGCTTGGTCTCCTCACGTCCGCAAAAGCACACTTAGAAATATATGTCACGGTGTTGCTGGAATTACTGGATCTGGAGGAAATTTAAATGTATTCAGATTCATGCTCATTACACAACTTTCATTTAGAGTTTTTAATAGCCTTGTCATATTTCTCAGAAAATCATCTGCCTGACTTTGCCAGACTTGGTGTTCTGCCCTGAATGAAAAACTGAAGATCAGCAAAACTGCAGCCTAACTATCCCCTATTTGATCTCTTTAATCAAAAAAGAAAAAAGAAAAAAAAAGGAAAGAAAGGAAAAAGAAAAAAAAGAGAAAAATCTCAGAGGTCATCTGGGGCAGAGTGAGGTGGGAAAAACCAAAAAAAAAAAAAAAAGAAAGAAAGAAAGAAAGAAAAGAAAAAAAAAGAGCCCAGGCGGCCTTCACATCTGCTAGTCATTCCCACTGGTGTGACTTCAATTCAGCCAGTTTTTATTGAGCACCTGTGGTGGGGGCGGTGCTAATAATCATTAACATTTATTGAGCCAGGCACTGTGCTAAGCCCTTTATGGGCAACATCCCATTTAATCCCCACCACAGCACTACCAGGTGGGTAACATTATTTTCCCCATTTTACAGATGAGGAAACTGAGGCTTAGAGAGGTTTAGTGACTTGGCCACGGTCAAATATTTTTCTGAAATGAATCACACTCAGTCTGGTTCCAGAGCCGTCTTCCTAGTCACTACTCTTGTGAAGAGCTCAGCATTTCTGGGAATTACTCCTGAAACCAGTTCGGAGAACCCAGACTGTGTGAGGTACTGGGGATTCGAAGTCAAACACTCCACTCGCTCTGCTTTTGGTGGGGGAGGCAGACAGGTAGACAGATGAGGACCTGGCAAGGAGGGGTCTCCCGATCTGTGGAGGGGAAGAAAGGGTGCGGGGGGGGGGGGAACCGTGGCTTGAATCTGTGGGAATGCTGTTTCCTGAGTGAGTTCAGCAGCCTGGGGTCATGGGTATTCGATTTTCCTGTTCAGTGAAGGTCATCATCTAGGAGTTGAACTGCCTCAGTGATTACATCAACCTGTTTCCATCACGGCCCCAGCTGACTATATCATCAGGTACCTTGAACCCGGCACTGCTTAGACACACAGGGTCGGCACGGTTTGGGACCTACCTGGCTCCATAGTTCCCGTGTCACCATTTCTCTCTGATTGCACTTCCCCCTTAAAAAAAAAAAAAGTAAATGAGGCACATATTCCTGAAACAGACTGCTGCGGTCTTGAGAGTTTTCTGAAGGCAGATCATATAAGACTGGCTGCCCACAGGGAGACCCCAGATCCAGGTTTGGTTCGTGTAGCTCCTGGCATTGCCTCTTGGAGCCCACACTGGGCTCTGGGGAGCTCTGAATCCGCATCACCCACGACTTGACAGAAGAATGAAGTGACTATTAACAATTTTTGAATTTTTCAGTGAGATCATGGGAATGGAAGAGAAATCCCCAAATCACTTGTTTGGGTAATTTATTTTGGTTTTTCATAGCTCCCGAAGAAAGCAAGGAGGAAAACAGTCACCAGTGGGCATCAATGAAAAGTCTTTTAGGTGTTGCATTAATAACTTAGATTTTCCTCGATTTGGGGAGACGTTTGGTGCAGGGTAGAGTGGACTCACCAACGTGTGTGTATGTGTATGTGAAAGAGAGAGAGAGACAGACAATATCCTTTAGCTTTCAGTCTCAGCTTACCAAGAACTCCTTGTGTCTCCAAGCTTCCTAAAGTTGCCAACACCCCTCCCGTGCGCTTTCTCCTTCATTAAATCTCTTCCACAGAAAGGGGTTGCCACCAAGTCTAGACTTCGGCGACATGCAGGAGGAGGGCCAATTAGTGGGGATTTTGATTCCCATTACATGAGGGTGGGGTGCGGGGAGGAGGAGGAAAATCTGTCCTTCCCAGTCCTTCAGATTCTCAAGTTCTAACACAACAGTTATGTTGGAGATGTCTAAAATGACCGGGACATTTACACAGCTATTCCCCAAGATGGCATGAATGCCACAGCGCTAGAGCCTGTCAGTGTAGACGCTCAGATCAGCGGGAGGGTAGGAAAAGGGAGAAGATCAATAACGTGACTTCTCACTCAGGGATCAAGAGTGAGCGTTTGATTTTCTTGCGGTTGCATTTTGCTCGGGTGCCGTGCGCGTGTTGTACTAACAAGGCAGCGGACTCCCTTTTCCACAGGTTCCTGTCGTCGAGAAAGAGGAAAGATAAAATAGAGGGCACGGATTATTTACAGCAGCCGAGAATGTCATTACAAGGTGCAATGGCTTGAAACTGAAATTTAGGTTAGCCATTAGAGCTGGGAGAAGCATCTTCACAGTAAGGGCAATGGCGCGTCGGAGAGATGTGCTTGGGAGCTGGGTAAGGAGTATCTCCACAAGTGTCCCAGTCTAGCAGGGAGACTCCACCGAGACTCACGGTTGGGCTGGAGGCCCAGGTGGGTAGGCATCTCCCATTGTTGCCTGACTCTGTTTGTGACTCCTTGCTAGTAGCTTGAAAACGTTGCTTCACGAATCCGAAATATGCCTAGTTTGTGAAGCATAAGAAAAGAAGTGCAGTTGAGCAGTGAGAACGAGGCATTGGGATTGGTCTGAGGACGACTTTTTTAAAGATTTTATTGATGTGTGAGAGAGAGCGAGCACACAGAGCGGGGAAGGGCAGAGGGAGAAGGAGAGAGAGAATCCCAAGCAAGCTCCACGCCCCAGCGCAGAGCCCAATGTGGGGCTCGATTTCACGACCCTGAGAGCATGACCTGAGCCAAAATCAAGAGTTGGACGCTTAACCAACTGAGCCACGGTCTGAGCACTCTCTTAACAGACTTTCTGAAATACGGGCCAAGGACTGAGGCAGTATTAGGATTTTTCGCTTCTTTAAGGCTTCCTCCTTCTTATAACATGGGGCTGTTGTTGTTCAAGTTACATTTGGGCTGTGTCAGTAGGACTTTCTTAGGGCTGACCCTAGATAAAATTCAGTTTGGGTCTCTTTTATCTTTTTAAAAATCTTTCCTTCCTTTTTGACGTTTCCCCTCGTCCCCATCCAGGTGTTTTGGGTTGCCTGCCCACTCCCTTCTTTCCCGTGCTAGACGAAAATCCCAAGTAAACCTTTTAGCCTTGAGGTGATAAGGATATTACTCAAGGGGTGTTGCACTTTAGGACAAACCCTGAGGAAATTGCCTAACCAGAGTACTAACTCGGCCATGATGAAACATTCCCATACTGCTAGGCAGATAGTTGTAGGTGGGGTAGAGGGAGGGAGTGGGGGTATTAGCTTCCTACAGCTACCATACCAAATTGCCTCAAATTTGGTGGCTTTAAACAACTGAATTTATTCTCTCACAGTTCGGGAGGCCAGAGGTTCAAAATCAAGGTGTCAGCAGGGCCACATTTCCTCCACGGTCTCTAGGGGAGGATCCCTCCTCGCCTCTTCCGGCTTCTGGTGGCTCCAGGCCTTCCTTGTCTCATGGGCTGTGTTCCTCCAGCGCCTGCCTCTGTCTTCACACGGCCTCCTCTTCTCCGTGTCTCTCCTCCGTGTGTCTCTTGTAAGGACACTTGTCATCGAATTTTGGGCCCACCTGATTAATCCAGGACGAGTATTCGTTCATTCATCCAACAAGCATTTGTGGAGTATGTCCTATATACCCGTCACTATGCCATGTCAGGGAATACAAGGATGGCCAAGATATAGTTCCTGCCTCCAGAAATGTACAGTTTAATAGTAGGAATACAAAAAGTGTACCAAAAGCTAGAACGCCTAGATTGCAAAATGCAATATGAGAGGTACGAACTGTGCTGTGAGTTCTAAGTTGACGGCTCTTGGGGATTATTTGGTGGGGAGGGTAGCTGGGGTAGAGGCGGCAAATGTGATGAAAGAGACACTTCATGGATGAGAAGGTTTGAAGAGCTGAAGCTCGGGGAGGGGCACTCCAGGGCCAGGAATAGCATGAGCAAAGCCGGGAGGCCGGAAATGGAGCCATGTGTTTGGGACACATGAAATAAGTTTAATTAATCCTCAGCACCATGTCAAGAGGTAAGTGATCTTGTCTCCATTTTACAGATAAGGAAACCAAGGCTCAGAGAGGCAGTAATTTGCCTTTGATCACACCACTGTTAAGTGGGGTTCACACCCCACTGGTCTATCTGGTTTCCCAGGTCCTCCCTTTGCCACTGTGTACCATCCCATCAGGAAGCTCCCTGCCGTTAGTTGGCCTCTGGAGACAAAGGGCTATGTAGAAGAGAATGTGGTTATTACACAGAGTGAAGCTCTGTAAGCCTGAGTCGTTGGCCTTGGCCCCATATCCATGTTCGTGTATAGCCAAGTGCTATTGACAAAGCCTAACCCTAGAAAAGCAGAAGAAAATCCTTTGCTATTTTCCGTGTCCTCTCAGTGCCCAGTCTAGAATGAGCTCAGTGACTATCGAATGACCTACAGTTGGGGAACTTAGACCCTCAGCTCTGAAATGACCTTAGCCAAGCCTGGAGTTGAGAAGCTACTTGGGTAAGCCACACAGCTGTTTTGGTAGCAGAGCAGGTAAGAACACTTTAGTCTTGGTAGGGAAGGGCTCTTCCTCTGCCCCCGGTGTGATTTCATACACAGGGGAAAGGGCCTAGCGCTGAGATTGAGCCTAGGGTGTTGAAATTCTCAGCTACACTGCAGGTCTGCATATTTGAAGATTGTATCTGAAAAATAAAAATTATACATCTCCTGAAAGATGGGATCTCCGCTACTTATCTGAGTAGAATAACAATTAGTGAAAGAGTGACTCAGGGAGACAGGGAAATTGCCTTAGTTTAGTCCCTCTGGCAAAATTCTAAACTAAAAGATTTTTTTTATCCCATCTGGCATTGTTCTCCAACCCAGTTTTGTTTTTATTAGGACTTTTCCCTGTGTCTAAAGAGTGTGTGTGTGTGTGTGTGTGAGAGAGAGAGAGAGAGAGAGAGAGAGATTGGGAGAGAAAGAGGGAGAGAGAAAGGGAGAGAAAGAGAGGGAGAGAGATCTTTATGTTGGGCTCTGCAGACTGTTCCTTCATTTCCCCTGGAACACCACTCTTCTAAAAATTGCAGTAGTAGCATCAGTTAATCTGATCTAGTTCCTTTAAAACGGAACTCTCTTGAACTTCTGACATTGGTTCCAAGTCAAAGGGGAGGGCATCAAGCCCAAACCTCAGCGGGCCCCTTGAGATACCAAGATGAGTCAGTCAGGGGTCTGTGCGTCAAGGAACTTAAATCTGGTGGCGATAAGCCATGCAGATGTAACCATGATGCAAGTTAGAGTGAGAAGTGTCTTGGTAAAGGGTGCAGAGTGCTGTGGGAATCCCAAGGACAGAAAGCTTGTGGAGTACATCTCTTTCTGCTCCCATGAACGCTCACTCCTGTTAGAATCCAGTCCAAAGATAAGTAGGAGTCCATCATACCTCAGTAAAGCTGGGAAAAAAATTGTAAAGATAACAAACAAACAAAAAAGAACCAAAGATATGTGAAATCATCTTGCTGCAGGACTCCCAGAGCTCCTCTGCATCTGGCCCTGGCCACTCTCCACAGCTCGTGTTTCCCTGTAGCCTTACCAGGTTTCCTGGCAGTGCCTGGCTGGGCCACCCATGTTCACACCCCTGGGCCCTTGCTCTCCTTTTTCTTCTTTTTTCCTTTTTCTTTTTCTTTTCCTTTTCCTTTCTTTTCCTTTCCCCTTCCTTCCTTCCTTCCTTCCTTCCTTCCTTCCTTCCTTCCTTCCAGAAAGCACAAGGTGGGGGTGGTGTGCGTGGAGGGGCAGAGGGAGAGAGAATCCTAAGCAGACTCGACTCCCTGCTGAGTGTGGAGCCTGACGTGGGGTTCCATCTCACCACCCTGAGATCATGACTTGAGCCAAAATCAAGAGTCAGACGCTTAACTGACTGTGCCACCCAGGCACCCCCTTGCTCCATTTTCTTGAAGGGTTTTTAAGAAGGAGAATGATGTGATCAGCTATGTCCTTTAGCAGTATCTCTCTGGGGGCTCCGGTGGAGGAGAGCCTAGTAGAGGCAGGAAGACGAGTGTGGAGGCTCTTCTAGCTGTCCAAGTGAAAAGAGGCGGGGTGTGGTGGGACATTTACAATAGAACCAGTGGGATTTAGCAGCATTTCACTACAGGGGATGAGGGTGAGTAAGGTGTCTAGAATGACCTAGAGGTTTCTAGTTAGTTTGGAAGTCCATTTCCTGGACAGGGTCTGTGTCCTGTTCTTTATCGTACTCCTCGGGTTGGGTATAGGCCCTGGCATTCAGTAAATGCCAAAGTAGGCATTCAGTAAATGTTGGATGAATGACTCGTTCACCACTTTGGCAGGCTGAGTGTAATCAGTGAATTTGTATTCCCAGAGCACATGTTGACTGCTGGTTGGGAATGGGGTCCAGAAAGAACCTGTTTGTGGGAGAGCGTAGCGGTCTAGGGATTCAACCTTTCCCGGGCATGAAATGATACGCGGCTAATTGATGGTTGGCAGTAGAGATAAAGGTAATTCATTCTTTAATTCTCAGGCTTAGAGAATGGCTTATCTGCAGGTTGCTTTAAACTCCCAGTACTCCGGTGTGGTAGCGACATTTTGGCCTGCCTTTCCAGAGGCAGAGTCTGTGGCGGCTCCAGGCATGATCTTTGATTTAAAGTCTGAGCTCGTGATACCCAGGTGCGCCCTCCGCAAGGTCGTGGTCTTTCAGGCTAAATAACAGAAGGGTAACCTTCAGCTGGGTTCCCTAAGATGATTTCGTCCACCAGCAATCATCACTTTCCCCACCGGTTTCCAATGCAGTCATTTCTTTCATCTGTATTCCTATCTTGATTAGTGAGAAATTAATGAGCATGTAAGATTTGATTTAGCTAATGATTAATTAGGGGAAAAGGCACCGTTCTAATAGCAAGTCACTATTATATGCTAAGGAAATTAGTTAATATTTTTGGATGGCAAATTGACTTGTCCTCCGTTTAAAAAAATATCTTTTAAAAGTGTCTGATATGTTTTTTTGTTCATTAGTAGAGCAACCTGCGCTTAATCCTTTGGATAATTTTAATAGGCATCTATTACTTTCCCTACAAGTCACGAAGCAACCAATTTGGGATATCATTCATTCTTCTGCTTAATATTGCGTTAATGATGATATTATATCATTTTTTTAAAGCACAATCCACCTTTGTTAGCAAAAAAAAATCTGTTCATAAGGCAGGCCTTGGCAATGAAATGTGTCAAATCATCATCATATATCTATATAGATCTATATATCTTCATCATATATATATATATGGAAAAGATTTCAATTTTCATTGTTACTGAGCCCTGACGATTTCTCCTCTTCTGTTGCTTTTTGAACATGTTTTATTCTGCTCTTAGGAGAGTATAAGGAGCAAGGTCTACATTAATATTTCTTCTGTTCTTTATTGTGTTTTTTAATGGGATTTTTGACAATTTATAGTCATTAGTAAAATTGCAGTTGAGTAAAATAACCAATGTATAGAACACAATAAAGGTAATTAGAGAACCGGCAGGCTGCAAGTGACCTTGAGGGGTTATTTAGTCCATTCCCATTTCCAGGCTCTAAGACTCCTCCTCCTATGCAGCAGTCCTCCTCGCATTCTGCTTTTGCTCCAGAACCGGGAGCGGGCCTTTACTGCCTATGGCGCCAAGCCCGCCGGTTTCTGTCCGCGCTCAAGGCCCTTCAAATTCTGCTAGCTGCGCCCCAGATTGCAGCTTCTCTCCAGGCAGGTTAGCCTTGCCTTAGTACGCTGCTGCTGCCAAACCCCTCGTGCCCCTTAGCCTCTCCAAATCCTTCCCACCTAGCTCACGTCCCACCTCCCCTGGAAGCTTCGTTTGGCCCCTAGAGCCTCTGGTGAGCACTCATTTATCTAGCAAATGTTGTCCATAGGACATATTTTAAAAATGAACTTGGTTGTAAATTATCTCAAACAATAAAATACACCCATGTCGAGTGAAGGATTTAATGAGTTTTTTCAAATGTATACACCCATGTAACCCCTACCCCCGATGAAAATAGAGCCTCTTTCCATCACCTCAGAAAAGATACTGCATATTTTGTCACCTGACCCTATACCAACTTTTACTGGTCTCCAGCTAGTTTTGTGTGAAAATCTGGTCTCTTCGTGTGAGTTTTGTATTTATTTTAATGTTACTTAACACGTATTGTGCCAAGAAGGCTAAGAGCTTTACCCGCATCATCTCACTCAATCCTTGCAATGACTCCGTAAGGTAAGTGCTATTGATAATCCCCTTTTAGCGATAGGGACAGAAAGGCATGTGGAATTTAAATGACCTCCCTGGCTTGCACAGCTAGCCAGTGGTGGGGTAGGACTGCATTATAAGCAACTCGACCAGGGGGCCACACTGTGTTTGCTCTCTCCCACCCACTAGTGCCTGCCGTGATGCTGATCTCCGGGCCACTAAAACTTGCTGATTTGGAATAAAATCCAATAGAGCAGATGTATTTAGACAGACCCACAGCACATTGTTCACTGTCCTCTCCCAATTAGGGACAAGGCTCAGGCCTGGAATGGGGTCTCCGAGTGAGCAAGTGAGCCTATGACTGCCAGCTCTTGAATGGAGCCAAAACAGAGCAAGGGCCCAAAGGATGGAGGTCAAGAAAGCAAGGCCACAGGCATCCAAGCCTAAGACCTCCCCTGACACAAGAGTGCATGTCAGGAAAGGGCCTTCTGTGGTCCACCTGTGGCTTAGCTTCTGGGAGGGGAAGCAACTGCTAAGGGTGTCCAACGTGGGTACACGTGGCAGGAATCCTCCAGGGGAAAGCTACCATAACCCAAATATCCCCTTTCAACTGTCAGACCCAGAACTGGAGCCAGTGTGCAAGGAAGAACATTGCCTCAAAATAACTAGAAATAAATTATTTTATGGTTCCTTCAAGTGAAACCTCTATTTGTGTATCTTCAAGATGTTTGGAAATTGGTTTTTGTGGTATTTAAAAATATTCTTCCAAGATCAAAGTTAAGCGCCCAGATGTAAAATTTTCAGGGTCATCTGTCTCCACTCCTTTGTTTTAGATCAGAGAGACCCAAAGTTTTCAACCAGCGTTCTGGGTCTGCAGCCCTCGTTAATCCAACACTCTATGCACAAGGCTGAATGGGATCAGCAGGGCATCCCAAGGGGATGGGTGTCATTCTCTGCTCTTCCGGAACAGAAAATCGAGGAGAGGAGATTATAGTATAAGGTACTTTTTAATCCTCCAAAGTAAATGGTAACTAGCAGCCCTGTAATGACTTTAGTAAAAAAAAAAAATTTTTTTTTAAGCATCTGGGAATGCAGTTATTAAGCTCCAAAGACTTGAACCTTTCTGGCTCATTTGAATCGTCAGTTGCTGAGCCTTCTCCGCCTCTCCATCCCAGGCTATATTGCTTGTCTCTATTCCCATTTCCCAGCTGAGTTCCATTTTTATATAAAAAATATGAGCACCTCTCTGATGAGTGTGGTCAACGATTACTTTTCCTTTCCATCTAACACAGGAGTTATTTCCCCCTTAACCTTCTTTTGTTCCTGACATTCTTAAAGAATGCTGTGCTAATTATTATGTCTTTTGTAGGTTGCAACTGATTTTTTGAATTGGCCTTTCTGCTTTCATTCATACAAGAATGTACCAGTTCGTGGTGTACCTCCTTAGTCATTTGCCCTTGGTTACTTTTTTTCCATCTTGAGATTTGGTTTCCAGAGTAATTCTTTGTTTCGCTGCTGAGGATTCCTCTCTAAATTCTTTCTCTACTTCTTTTGGTTGTGCTTTGTTTCTTTCATGCGTCTGTTCCTGTACTGAAATGGTTCTGTTTCATTATTGTCATTTCATTTAGGCATGTCTAGCTCTCCTGGCCCACTTTGTTCCTTATGTTCTCTTGTGCTGGAGCTTATTTTAAGCTGGCCTGTGAGTTATATGAAATTTACTTAAAACGTTTTTCCCTTTGGTGTATATTTCTCTCCTTCCTGGCTTGGAAATTCTGAATTCGTACCAGCTTGTAGATGTTTTTATTTCCTCAAATATATAGCTAACTCTTAGTCCCCAGATTAGTTGTCCTGGTTTAGTGATTGATCAGGCAGTGGTAACTGGGAGGGAGGATAGATGTTTCTATATGTACATTTCTTATATCTGGATATAACCTGTATCTTTCTTCATGACGTCTGACATCTTTTCCCTCAAATTCTTACTTGACGTTTTGTTCCTTTCAAGATGTTTGGCTCAATGAATTCTTGAGGTAGCAGGAGTTTTTACAGTGATATGAGTTGACCAAGCCACGGAAGGGGCCACATTCTATGCAGGCTCTAAGTTACTTTATGAGTTATCGTGTCAAAGGCAAACCAAACTGGTGTCATGGTGGTTCAAAGAGGTGGCCCTGGGTTTCTGCAGGTACACTGGGTGGTAATTTGTTACCTTCTCAGACCTAACAACTCCTAGCACTTCCCAGAGGAAAGATCTGAGCCCCATTATTTTATGATTCCCACTAGCTAGAGCTGGTGGCAGTAGGAACACTATCAAAAACTGGAGGTCCTCACCAGTGGACATTTAGAAACACAAAGGATTTTATTTAGAACATTTAATTTATGAATGTATTCAAATACAGATACTTTAAACACACGTGACTTAGGTATCAGTTCACCAAGAAAGTAGATAAAGCATTGCAAAATGGACAGGAACTTGGTATATGGCAAGCATCTGCTCTATAGGATTTTCCTATCTACACGTGTGTCCCAACCAACCTTGTTTAAATCTAGATTAGCCACTCTTCCCGAAGGGGACTCTTTCCCTTCGTGGTCCGGTAAACCGCATCAGTTTCTACTCCTAGAATAGCATTGCATTTTGTAACCTCCTGTAGAAAGAACACAGTGAGCTAGAACGAGCTCTGTTTTCCTTTTTCAGAAGATAATCATAAAGCCTTTAAGCTTAGACCGTATTTAAAATCGGTTTAAGGCTTGTCTATGAGATTGACATTTATAGGAGATAAATCTGAACTCTGTGTCTCCAGACCCCAAATTGTATTTTGACACATTAAATATCACCTTTCTATCCAGTGTTATAAATTGCAGCACTGGATTCGGTTTGGTGATATGTATTATCTGTGACTTGACTCCCTTGACTACTTTTGTCAGCTCCCTTGAGGAAGGGGAAGGGGAGAGCTCGAAGTCCATACCCTGGACTCCCAACAATGATGTCATGTGAGGCAACAGTTGATGAATTTCATTCCTAAATTAAGAAAATAAAACTTGGACACATATGTTAAGGTTATGATTAACTGGAATTCCTAGGGAAATAAGATGTAATAAAAATAAATTTTCTGGTCACTTAGGACTAACTAGTCTCTCACCGCACACCCCACCCCCATTTTTTAAAACCTCGGTTGTTACAAAGCTGTCTAAAATGTCTGCATATGCTTTCTAGCCTTACTTCAGTAAGATTTGATGTTTATTACAGAACATTACTTTGCCAAAGACCTTCCAGGAGTCTTCCCTCTACCCCATATACACGTTTTGTCATCCTGGCTAACTATGTTGCTTTATTGCATTCATTTCCTATGCCTTAGGTATTTATCTCTGTTAACCCCTTTAGACAGTGAGCTCTTTGGGGTAAGGACCGTGTCTCTTTTGTTCAAAGCACTTGGCACATAGCGGATGAGTCCGATTGAGTCCTCTGAGAAGCAGTTGCCAGTATGACACTAGATGTATAGGGGACTTCTCAGGGAAAACCTTTGTGAAGGACAATGAGCAGGGAGCCGAAGGATGCTGGAAGAAGCCTGACACTGTGGTGCAGGTCTGACCCTGTGGAGGAGGGAGGGAAGGAAGGAAGGTAGAAGAGGAAGAATCGGACTGCAGTACAGTTTTAAGAATGTTTTGTCAAGGTCAACGGGGAGTCCTTGAGCCTGAACCCCTGGCAGCAAAGTCCCGTGTCTCACAGACCTTAACATCTTTGCTATGCTCCGTCATCAGCTGGGGCGGCCCCTGGGGATTGTGGCCCGGGTACAACATGGCAGTGAGTTCAGAGCGCAGCAGCTGGGACCATTCGTCAGTTACACGCAGCGCAGTAGGAGATCTGAGATGCGTGGGTTCATGGCCACTGCAGAAGGATCTCGACAAAGGCTGGCTGGAGGGAGAGTCTGAGTACGGTGGGAGTTGCAGAAGAGGAGGGAGATTGGACTTAATAATCACTGAACCCTAATATTTGCTAGTATCGGTGGAGGATATAAAATCATGGGACTCCCCCTCATTTCCTTCGTCTCTCCTCAGATGCTACCTTATGAAAGAAGCCTTCCCTGACTGCCCTATATAAATAGAATTATTGTTGCCACCACCCCCTACCCTAACTCCCTGACTTTGGTTTTTAAACATTAAAGAAAATTAACAGCTTTATTGAGGTATAATTAACATACGATAAAGTACATATTTTAAGGGTATAATTTGATAATTTTGACCGATGTGTACGGCCATGAGAGAATCACCGCAACCAAAATCTTGAATATATGTCACTCCACCAAATTTCCTCACTCCCGCCCCGTCCCTGCCCTCTGTCCCTTCCCAGCAACCACTGAACTGCTTTCTGTCACTATAGGTTAATTTTCATTTGGTAGACTTTTATATAAATGGAACCATAGAGTATGTAATTGTTTTTAATGTGGCTCCTATCACAGCATAATGTTTTTGGGGTTCATCCCCGTGGTAGGCCAGATCAATAGTTTATTCCTTTTTATGGCTGAGTAATAATCCACTGTATGTATATACCACAGTTTGTTTTCCCTTCCTTACTTAGTTCTGTTTTCTCTGTAGTACTTATCACTACTTGACTCTGTGTGTGTGTGTATGTGTATACACAGACACACCCCCATATATATACACAAACTATACATATATACATATATATACACACACACAACATATCATGAACTACATATGTGTGTCTGTATATATCTGCTATATCCACGGTGCTTGGCACGTGATAGGTGCACAATAAAATATTTTTTGAATGACTCTCATCTACTCCCCTGGCTACACTTTTTATTCATATCCTCATGACTTCCGTGGGTGCAGAAATGCTTTGCGTCACCAGCGAAGAGCTGAGAATGACAAAGGTTTCAGTCATTGGGAAACTTGGCCGATGATCATTATTAACTGACATCTAGAACACAAGAGCTGGAACTGCGTGTGTGTGGGGCGGGGGTAGGTTCACTTAAACAAGGGAGGAGGAGAGCCTTTTAAGCGGGAGAGAGATTGGTCGACTGTGAGGGATGCTGCAAAAGGTCACATTGGATGAGGCCTGAGAAAAGGTTCTGATTCCCTAATTTTGGAATAAGCGAGGAGATTCTTCCTTTGGCAACTTTTTATGGAGCTACAAAAATGAAAAGGCACCGTGCGTGCGTCATAAGTGAGGTGGCAAGGACGTAGCTCAAGGGGTCAGAGGTCGGCATTTGAATAGCGCTAGAATGTCGTAGTGGGAAGGGATTTTGGTGATTGTCTGAATGTTCATATTGTCCTCTGGATGTTTTCCTCTGTGAATCTTCCCCCAGACCTTTAGTGAACGACGACAGCAAAGCTTTGATATGATATTGATGTTTTAATCGTTTACCCCAAAAAGCCACACCGGGTTGGCAGACATACATTTCATTAGGAAATCATAACTGGAATTTTGAAAATTGCCTCTTGGTTGTGCTCTCATTCATAAATTATAATCAAGAAAAATAAATGGTAGGAGTGAAGATTAATCTTTTAACGGACAAATTAAATATCGGTGTTCAATGACGTATACTTGGTGCTATAAATTAGTTTGTGCAGAATTTACGAGTCAAACCTAGGCAATTAATTCTAATGGTTATTCAAAAAGAATCAGTCATAAAGATAATTGGGAGAAAGCAGGGATTAGTTTAAGATAAACATTAATTTTAAATAATCAAGATTTTAGTGTATTTTTAAAAAATGCATTGTCTTACCTTGTTTGTTTCGTGTGTGTGTGTGTGTGTGTCTGTGCGTGTGTGTGTCTCTGTGTGTGTGTGTGTGTGTGTGTGAGAGAGAGAGAGAGAGAGAGAGACATTCTGCTTACTGAAACATGAAAAACTTGTTTGTTTCAGGATCGGATCTGCAAGTATGTCTCCCCAAGGGCCCAACATGCTGCTCTAGAAAGATGGAAGAAAAATACCAGCTGACAGCACGGTTGAACATGGAACAACTGCTTCAGTCTGCAAGCATGGAGCTCAAGTTCCTGATCATCCAGAATGCCGCGGTTTTCCAAGGTGAGTGCTGGGGATCACGTTAGATGTGCCGCCCCATGGCATCATTCTCCGGGCACCGGGCTTTCAGATACTAAGTATAATTGATATATACATATATTTTTAAGTATAATTTATAAACCACCATGCCAGCATTAATGCTTGACAGAGAAACCTCCCAGTGAGAGATTCTGTTTAAGGAAAAACACAGTTTTTAGAGACGCTGTGTTTCACTCTTTGGAGAAGCGAGCATTGTCCAAAGTCATTGTCCAAGGACATTCTGTTTACCTGTGCGCGAAGGCTGCAAATCCCTGCAGGAAGGGTAAATGATATCTTCTCTCAACAAGCCCTGAAGACTGGTTGAAAAAAAACAAAAGAGGTTACTTAAATACCAGTTTTCTCCAGGCGTGGGTTAGATGCTTATGGAACACGCCTGAACTCCTTCTGACCACAGGGACCATTTCCAGAGAGATCGTGAACTTGGCTCGACAGCCCAACGTTTTCTCATTTGTGTGAGTGGTTACCTCTTCTTTCTTTGTGAGTCTCCGTTCTTACACCTGTGTGTGACTGTAAAAGGAGCTGTTGTGGGCTTGCCAGAATGGGTCAGAAATTCCATTTCTCTTCACGAACTTGCAGGACTATCCCAGCAGGATGGAGAGTCCTCCCTTGATTCAGAGACCCAACTAGGGGGGCACCTGGGTGGCTCCGTCGTTAAGCGTCTGCCTTTGGCTCAGGTCATGATCGAGCCCCGCATCGGGCTCCCTGCTCAGCAGGGAGCCTGCTTCTCCCTCTCCCACTCCCCCTGCTTATGTTCCCTCTCTCGCTGCCTCTCTCTCTGTCAAGTGAATAAATAAAATCTTTAAAAAAATAGCTGAGCATATAAGTATGCATCAAAAGAATAAGACTTCAACCCTAAAATCCAGGAAATTCAGATCCTTGTGACAACAACAAAAGTGAAAACCTTGATAGACTTAAAATGCCTTTTCTCAGTTCTCTCTCTTCCTGATATTTAGAAGCAAAAATCACTAACATATTATAAAAAAAAATGATCATTTTGTACTCAATAACTACCCCTGGGTTATTGGGTTTTAAAATGAAAGGGGATGGTCAGGGATTAAAGGAGAAACTCTCTCGCTGTGTCCCTCTCTGTCAAATGAATAAAATCTTAAAAAAACAAAAACAGTAACAAAGACCCAGCTAGGAATGAAGGTGATGAGGTGCTCTGTATGTACTCATTCTTTTAATCTTCACAATAATCCTATGAAGTAAGTCTTATTATCAACATCCCCATTTAACCGATGAAAAGCCAAGGCACAGAATAGTTAAGTAACTTGCCCAAAGCCACACAACTAATAAATGGTGAAAGCAGGATTTGAACCCAGGAGGGCCCTGGCTCTCAGAGTCTCTATTTTTAACTACCTTGGTATGCTGCCTCCTGGGAGGGGAAATTAATTACAGACATTGCGGCTTGCTTCTATCTTTCCTGAGGCACAGGACACCAGCTACCTTTTTCTTGCTCTACAGAGAATTGGGGTCAGATAGAAAAATAATGCCTCTGATGACTTGACATTCCAAGTTTGTAGGTTTATGCACCTTGATAAGGATCGACCTCTTTGAATTGTAAGGTAGGTTGATTATAGCTTATTTTGTGTATTACAAGGAAAATCTTAGAATTAGCTAAGAATAGTATTCAAATTAGCTAATAAAGCATACATTCATAATAGTTTCCTGGGTCAAAGCCGCAGGGGATGTTGGGTTGATTATATGAAGTACAGTATAGAAGCATGAGGTATATGTTCACTTATTTATGCGGTCAGACTCTCGTGAAGAGTTTGTTGAGACTAACAATTTGGCAAGCGAATGAATTATTTAAGCTGATTTTAAAAATACATGTACCATTCATGTACTTCTTAGATTGGTTTTGGAGCTGATCTGCTGGCTGAAAGCGGGGTGGTAAGAAGTGATGGGACATGAGAATTGGGTCGAAGCAGAGAGCTGAATCTTACTCTTCAGGGGTGTCCAGGTGCTTTGCAGAATGGAACGTTCGTGATTGGTTTCATTCTCAGAATGACCGGGCCCACCGATGTTATCTGACACCTATGGAGAGTAGCAGGCATGGCTGCCCCTCTGAGGGCCTTGGGTGTCAGCCTTCCCATCTCTGCCCAGTCCTGCATTTTGCATATAGTGTTTTCTAGGCCTGGAGCAGCACAAGACGAGGAGAGAAAGGAAGTTCTGACCAGATTTTGATTGGCTTAGCATGGAGGTTGAACACTCGTCATGTGAACAGAGGCTGGAAAGGGGGGGGCGGGTAGCACCTGCTAGTATCCTCTCTCTCTCTCTCTTTTACTCACACACATGTACACACACAAATATGTATTATTTCTCCAACTGTGAACATAGGCAGGAGGACAAGTCCGGCAAAGAACATGGCGGCAGCTCAGTGATGTCTGGACTTGCTGCTGGTGCCTTCTACCTCATCACCATATGGACTCAATTCTTTCTCTTGTTTCATTCCCCTATTCTTTCCCTGCTTCACATTTAGAACAAATAAACCCCATAAGAAAAAAGAAACCATGGTCCCAGACCTCAAGGCAATTATGCCATGTTTGTAGAAACATCGCCCCCGAATTCTTTCTGTAACAAACATCGGGAGGGACAAGACTAAAATCAGGGACCGCTGCAAGCTGAAGTCTTATTGATTGCTAGGAAAAAGAGAGCAGCCACTTTTTCCCTTATAATTACTTATTATTCTGATGAGCTGAAATTGGGAGGGCACAGTTGTTTCTTCCTTAAAACACACTCCCTCCCCAAGATTCCGGTAGACCAAATCCTTGCTCCAATATTTCACTCCTATGAAATTTGGTGCAAGCTATTTTCTCCACCACATGAAGCTGAAGAAAGCTCATCTCGATATTGGCCTAGACCCACAATCTCTTTAGGATTCCCTCACTCGTCCACACTGGGGGTATTTAAGCTGTGAATGCTTTCTGCAAATATGTGCACGGTTCCACGAGCAATCCTTACTGCCTCGATTTGGATTTTATGTCTTCGTTTGCAAGAAACCTTTGCCCTCATAAATGAGCCTGGGGCCCTTTGCTACAATGGTTGGAGCGCTCTCTCGCTAATGTTGTTTTGATAATGATGGAAGCATTAAAAAAAAAAGTTCTTTATTTTCAATCTTTGCATTGCCTCGTTTCCTAAATTTAATTTACTTGGATGTGCTAAGTAAAATGGGGCAGCAAAATCGTTTTTTGTTTCTGCTTAATTAATTCTTTTTGAAAAACTCCACTGAAGGATTTTCTTTTCTCTTTTTCTTCTCCCGTACCTAATAATAATTACAGTGATAATAATACTAATTTATTAAGTGCCTACTATATGATGCTCACTTTTACATAATTCTCTCATTGGATTTTCCCAGCAGTTCTCTGAGGTTCATACTGTAATTATCTCCATTTTACAGATGAGGAAACTCATTGATGCCCCAGCTTCTTCCAAGCCATCATGTGACATGGTCTTCCTTGTTCTTGGTGTGCTTGAGACGAAACAAAATTAGGAAGTTGTAGGATCTGTGGTCCTTGGGACAAAAACTGGCACCGAATTCTGAATGTTTCATCCTCTCTCTGCCACGTCTATACCTTCAAGCCTGGAGCTCTGTTTTCCTTGCAGAACGTCATTCTAACTTTCAAACACATCCTCTCAGGGAGTATTTCGGGGGTATGCCTAGGGATTTTCCTGTATTTTGGATGATTCCAGTCTTCCCCAGGGTGCCACCAACTTTGAGGGAGAACACGCTTCAGCTTTTCTGGAAGTTGCCTAACCCGCAACTTGAGCTGGCTTCTTCCGAGGGGAGAAAGAGAGCGGTTAAGCAGAAGACATCCCTGTGCTCCTGAAATGCCATTGAGCTCCTGCTGAGGGAGTTGAGAGCTTCTCGGGTCCTCGTTCAGTGCCTACTACTGTTCCAAATTTATGCGTGGTCTTTTTACAAGCTGGATTTCCTAGTTGTCTAGCCAGTGGTAGGTAAGGATTTAGGTGGACGGGTTATGGAAGAAGGCCAGAGGGAGGTACCTACGAGCGGCAAGAAGTTATGAGAGCCAGGAAGGGTGGAAGACGTAAAAGTAGACGCAGGGGCTCACGGAATGGGGCGGGCCGGAGGGCATTCAGCAGAGGGGTACATCCGACGTGCCTCAGTAGCCCCTTCGTTACCCATGTCCATAGTGACGGCTGTGAATCAATAAAGCAAGATCAAATTACTTGCACTGTTTTTCTTTTCCTTAACATTTTCATTTGAAGCGGCGAAAAAAATATTGGGGGGGGTGTCTGAAGGGCAATAGAAGAAACACTGGCCTTGGAGTCCGAACGGCTAAGTTTTAACTCTGGTTCTATATTGGTAAGCTGTATGGCTTCGAGGGGTTATTTAGACTCCATTAGCCTCGGTTTTGTGATCTATGAAATGGGGATAATAATTACAGTCCCACTTACCTCATGGGGTAGAGGTAATGGAGGTGATAGTGTCTTGAAAACTATAAAGTACTGTATTCAAGCATTATTATGTAGACAGCTCATTTATGTGGCCTGCTTTACCCCAGGTGGTGCCAGATAAATGGTGCTTTATCATTACAGACTTGAGCCTCCATAAAGCTGGGGGTCATGACGTAGTTCACCCACTTTTGCCCCCTACAGATGATATTCAAACAGCTTCTGTGCACAGGTGGGAGAGCACTTAGGTAAAGTAGCCTTTGAAAAAGGGGTTTATTTTGTACCTTCTTAGATGTGAAAGTTGTGCTGTTCAAAATGTCAATACTGCCAGGAGCAATCCTTTTTTCCCCGCTTCCCGAAGCTTCTCTTCCAGCCCCTATCTGCTATATTTTACACACAAACCAGCAGCTAGATTGGGAAGGGTTTGTCGTGTTCAGGCCATACATATGTTTCTCAGACCATATTTTTATTGCATTGTCAGGCCCACGACATCACGGTAGTGTTGGAAGTCTTTCTTCTACCTGCTTTCTACAGAGGAGACGAAAAAGACATTTCCACACGGCGGGGGGGTGGTTGTCGGGGGACAGTGTTTCTGTCTGCTGTTCCTCCGCTCTCTTGTTTCCCATTTCCTTCTGCTCTTGGCAGTTCTTCTACTTTTTTTTTTTTTGTCAGATTCCTGTCTCTCCCACTCCCCCTAAATAAAATTGACCTTGGTTAGAACACCCTTTTCCATCAGCTCAGAGCAATTTCTCCAGTCATTTCTGCTTGAAATAACAGTTTAGGCACATTATTCAAGCAAAGCTTTTTTCCTTCACAGTTAATATGTGACTAAATAATTGCTCGAATGTTGATAAACATGTTTTTGAGATTCAATCATTTGTTAATTTAGTTTTTATAATGTTGTGGGGGGTTTAAGTGAGCACTGAACAGTTTTTCTCCATTTCACAATTTTTCCCCTTGACTAGTCTGACAGTTCTCCTGCCCGCGCTCCAGTTCTGTGTGGGCTGAGCCCCACTGAGTCCCTGACTCCGACCATCGTCCATCCTGTCACAACCCTTTCTTCTTTGAAAATAACGTACGGGAGAGAATAATTACACTGATGTCTAATCAGAACTTAATGCATTTGCCAGGGCTAAATGTAATAACATTAAACGGGATAGAAGAATTTTAGGAACGCAAACCATGACCATGAGTGAGGTTATATATCCTCAAAAATGTAAATTATTAATCAAACCACTCATCTGTACAGCAAAGCTCTAGTAATCCCATTATAAAAGGGTGAATTTCTCATCAGAGCCTAGAAGATGCCGGCTTTAATTAGTGTACTTTTATGGCGCTGACTCAAAGAGATATTTTGGTTACAAAGTTTTTAAAAATGCGATTCTTTAATTATTAGTGCTGTTGGAAAAACAATTGGAAACTGGGTGTTTAAAGTCGTTTTGGTTTTAAACTTAGAACTTTTGGATTCAATTCGGTTTCAAAATTCTGTGGCTTTCACAGAGCCAGAGGCTGGGGGAGTTGTAAACCTTTACTGTGCCCTCTTATTGATTTAGAAAAGTCAGTCATTAGGCTGAAAACTGTTTAATAAAAAGAGTTTAGAAAAATGACTCAGTGTGTGGGCGGAGACTGTTCTGGGGCCAACCTGAGGTGAGGAGATTATACAGATTAACTCTTTACCCCATCCCTGTGCTCTGAACACACCCCCTCTGGCTGCCATGCTCCTGCCTACCTTCTCACTAGTGGGCCCAACGAAGCAAATTAAAGGACATTGTCCCTGCCCTCTAGAAGCTTCCAGGAAAAATACCACTTTTGCCTCGAGTGATTACTCCCCACCCTTCCCCCCACTGGGATTTGTTTACTTTCTGAAAACATATGTTCCTCCTCCTCTTTCTGTCTCACTGAGTTGCAGTACCTGATATCTGAGTAATGAAGCATATGTTTGAGAGATTTGAATTCTCCTGTCAGTGGAGTGGAGGTAGAAATGATTTTCCTTTAAGTTGGAAGCGGTAACATAGAAATTAAAAACACCTTTCCCTCTGTAGACTGTGAGAGGCTTCCAGGGGCTGAGATGTGCCCTCATACCCCTCCTTTTTCCCAATCCTGGCTTCCAGTCAGCCACCAGGTCTTGCTTCTTCCTTCACGTTCCCTCACTTCTTCTCCCTCCACCTCCTTCCCCTCTGCCCTCTCTGGGTGTCAGTGGTCTCATTGAGTGCATACTGATGGCTGCTGGCCTCGTCTCTGATTTGAGTTCCAGGCTCCATCAGCTTACACCTAGACTACCAACAAAGGCGGAACTGAGTGTCATGCCTTTGGACTCCTCCATTGGTTCCCAGTCCAGCTACGGAGTGTGGTGATTAAGAGGGCAGGCTCTGGGGTCATTTGGGCTGGGTTTGAGTGAGTCTGGATGGGGATAGGTAGGACAAGTGGGGTGGCTGTGGAGAGGGGGAAGTTGAGGGCTTGGGCCGAGAATCAAACCTCCTCTCTGAACATGTGCTGAGTCGATGGGAGACGAATGGAAAGTCTCCTATTCGAAAGTGTTCTATTGACACCATCTCATTGAAACCTCACAACAACCCTCTGAGGTTGATATTATTATTAGCCTCATTTTACCCCGAGGAAGTGGGGCTTTAGAGAGATTAAGTGGCTTGTCGAAGGTCAGCCAATAAATGGCAGAGGTGGGAGTTGAACTTGGGAAGGCCGCTCCAGAGCCTGGGCCCTTAACCACCGTTTATTATGTATATTGCCTCTGTGTAGTTTGTTTCATGGTCATGGGCAACCTCCCCAGTTCCAGCTTGCTTTCTTGCAAGGGAATTCTGTTGTATTTAATTTAAAAACATTTGCTGAGCAAGTATCTGCCATGTCTGGAGGCAGGCATTGTGGGGGATTCAGAGATAAAAAGTACTTCCTGCTTACCTTCAACTTCTAGAACCCAAGGCTTCCATACGTGAAAAACTCGGGTACAAGGCATCCTAAGAGAAATGCTGTAAGAAACATTTAGCAGTCTTCTGTGGGGGGTAAGGGTAGATTTAGGTTTTGTGGGGCCCAAAGCCTGTACAATCTGGGGGCCCTCTTTAAGAAAAAGACGACAAAATAAAAACTATTTAAAAAACTACAAAAAAATAAAAACTACAAAAAAGAGCCTCTGTGGCTCTTCCAGGAGGAGGATCACAAGTGTGGGTCCCTGCAGCTTAGGTTTTGATAGTTTCCCACGAAACCCGCCTCTGTATGGGAGTGTGAGGTTGGAGAAGATTAATTCCGACTAGAGGGTAGAGGTTCGTGGAGGAGACTGCCTGTATGAATTCCCCAGACAGACATGGCTTGTGATCAAAGAGAAGGGCAGGTGAGGGAGTTAGGTAAATCAGTGCACATCTTTTTTCTAAATTAAATTAAAATTTGAACATTATTAATTGCCTACCAGATACCAGTCTTGCTGGCCTCCCTGCCTAGCCTCATAGCATCTCAGCCTTCCCTCTCGAAAGAGCAAGATGCCTAGGAGACATGCAGAGAGGGGGCATGGTGTGACAGACGTGTGCTCGGGCTTCGGGGGGAATGGAGTCTAAGTCCCAGCTCTGCTAAATCCTCTCTTTGTGACCGAGAGCAAGCCACTTCTCTCTGAGCCATTAATTAAGCAGGGTGAAATCAGAGGAGGGCTGTGAAGAGCTCAGCCCCGTGTGGGTCTGTACGAGTCAGATGCGCGGCAGCCATTGTTTCTGTTATTCCCGGTTGTGTGTTTGTCAGCATCGCTGTAGATGAAGTAGAATATCTGTGCTCTGCGGGATTGATTGGCACATTCCTTTTTTAAAAAATGCTTTTCTACGCTTTATTGTAATTATAATTCATATAAAAATGTTCCAGTATACCCACTCCTCATCCTATCACTCAGAAAAAACCACTTGTAACATTTGTATGTGTTTTCCTCCTTTCTGTGTGTGTGTGTGTGTGTGTGTGTGTGTGTATTTAAGACTAAATAGTATGCACTTTCTAAATGGTCCCCTAGTGGTCTGAATGAGTCAACGTAACCTCGAGATCTAACTAGCAATGGCAGACTCTGATTTCATTGGGTTGCATTAGGAGAAGAAGGAGAACAAAAATGATACAATGAACCGGGATGTTTATGATGCTTCCCTCCTTTGGTTGAAGTTCTTTAACATTAGTACTGGACCTGATTAACTGAAATGTAATCATTGGATTAGACCAGATCCCACTGTATTCCCTCTCCTGGGATCCTGTGTTTTTCCTTTCTAATACTTACCAAGTTCGTAGTGATACATGTATGGATATTTTGTTAACAGGGGTCTCCTTTCCCGGAGAATAATCTCTCTGAGGGTAGAGCTTATGTGTATTCTACCCCACTGCTGTATCCTCAGGTGAGATATTAGAAATGACTCACCCCAGGTGAGTAAATGTTTGAAAACACACACACACATACACGCACATGCATGCACGCATTTACACATACACATAATTAAAAGAGGTAGTATTAATAGAAACAGATTTCCAACTCTTCTGCTTCCTCTGCAGCAAGTGCCACTATGACCAAAGAGGAAAAAAAAATACAACCTGTTATCTGCAGCATTTATTTTCAGGTTTTATTTATTTTTATTTTTTTAGAGAGACAGAGAGCAAGCCAGGCATGGGGGGAGGGGCAGGCGGAGAAGGAGAGAGAATCTCAAGCAGGCTCCATGCCCAGCAGGAAGCCCAATGTGGGGCTCGATCTCGAGATCCTGAGATCATGACCTGAGCCGAAATCAAGAGTCAGACGCTTAAGCGATGGAGCCACCCGGTGCCTCTATTTTTAGGTTTTAAACTCTACTCAGACATAAGATCTTAAAAGTGTAGCTAATAGGTTGAAACTTTCCCATTTTGAGATGAAATGTCTTATGTTATACCTGAACTTCTGACTCTGCTTATGGCCTCACCACTCCCTGGCTTGCTGGTTGTCTTTTCTTCCAGTCTGATCTAGACTCTTCATCACAGAACACTGTGAGGAAGGCTCAGTGCCACAGATCTACACTTTGTGACCAAGAATCATGAGAGCTATGACACCTGTCAGCTTCTCCAAATATGCTCTTATGTGTCATTCCTGATGGCAACGTTCACTTAAAAGTAATTGAGCAAACTTTGTTTTAGGATATTCTTTTTAAAAAATAAGTTTTGACTCCACAAATAAGTACTACAAGAGTCTCCCTTCCCCAATTTGTGGTTTTACTTTCCACGGGTTCAGTTGCCCGAGGTACACCCTAGTCTGGGATCAGATGATAGGACAGTCGTAGCCTAACACCATGGCACCATGCCTACGTCACCCACCTCACTTCATCTTGTCACACAGACATCTTATCATCTCACATCGCTATGGGAAGAAGGGCGAGTACAGGACAATTAAATGCTTTGAGAGAGAGCCCACGTTCACATAACTTTTATTATAGTTTGTCGTTATTGTTCTCTTTTATTAGTAGTTATTGTTGTTAATCTCTTACTGTGCCTCATTTATAAATGAAACTCTATCTTAAGTATGTATGTATGTATGTGTAGGGAAACGTATAGGGAAAGACATAGTCTGTCCGGGGTTCAGTCCTATCCATGTCTCAGGCATCCACAGAGCATCTTGGAATGTATCCCCGTGGATAAGGAGGGAGACGACTGTGCATGTTTTTTGGGAAAATGAAAAAACACAAACAAAAAAGTGGAAAATAAAATGACCTACATTTTAGCTCCCAGAAGACAATTTCTATTAACATTTTGGTATATAAGCTTGTATACTTTGGTTCAGTATTATACATATATAGATGTATGTATATATTTTTTCAAAAATGGATTATATAGCTTTTTTATGTGATATAGCCTTCTTTCCATGTCAATAATGTATTTCTATAATACAATTGAAATGTAGTATTTAGAGACCCCATAGTACTTAGTCATGTGTCTCTCATATGTTTTTAATCCAACCTTCTCTATTGTTAGAAATTTAGGGTACTTTCAGTAAACCATAGGGAGATAAATAACGTTCATGTAACTGAATATTTATGCACATCCTTAATTATTTCCTCAGGGTAAATTTCTGAAACTGGAATTGCTGGGTCAGAGGCTGTATAGTTTTTAAGGTTTCTCACATTTATTGCCTATTTGACTTCCATAAAGTCGTAGCTATTTTCATACTCAATAGCAATATATGAATGTCCACTTGCCTGACCATTTGCCATTTTACAGTAACCCCACTTTGGGTGAAAAATAGTCCTCTTCGGTTACTAGGGAGATTTGATGGTCATATGTACTTTTTATTTTGTGGGTTTTGTTAGTAATATTCTTTTATCATGAAAAAATTTAGCTATTCATTGTTTCTTATTGAGAAGCCCTTTTCTTATTGATTTGTAAGAGCTCTTTATATATTCAGGATGCTAACCCACTTTATGTGTTATAAATTGCATTTACTGATTTGTTTATTTGATTTTTCTTTTTTTATGGGGGTTTAAAAACACCTTCAGTCAAATGTATCAATGTCTTCCTTTGGTTTCCAGTATATTCATTGATTATTTACTGATTGGTAACAGATTTGGCATGAATCAAAGATGTGTTCTATTTCCTGTTCTGACACTAACTATGAAAATTGGTAAGTAATTTAGTGTCTGAGTTTGCTTTCGTATGTGCAAGATAACACCTGACCTGCCGACCTGCCAGAGTGTTTATGGAACAGAAGAGGTAATGTATATGAAAATGCCTTCAAAGTTTAAAGGACTATTTTTGTTGTTATTCAGCTATCCCCTGATACTGACTATTAATCTCAACAAGCTCATGTTTACTGTACTGAAAACAGCATTGCCTTTCCTTCCCCTGGGTCTGAGACCTTTCTGGCCACGTAGTAGGAGGTAGTCTTGGTCTAGAAATACACTGGAGTCTGTGCTCTGGTAGTTGGAGAGGTGCTCAGAGGGTGGTGAAATGTTGCCTGCCACCAGTCTCTGCCTGGAGCATGGATTCTGGGCATCCATCCCACCTTCCCAGCTGGGAAAATGGGTTCTGGAACTACTCTTTGATGTAGTATGTGTATTTACTTCCACATGCCCCGCCCTTGAAGGGTAGCTAACAAAACCCATTCAGTGAGGCCAAAGTGTCTGTTCCTGTCCAACAGAGTAGTAGGTGGGGGAAAACCCAAAAGCCTTCTGTCCACACTCCTATTCCTTGGGGACTAGAAAAACGGTACTCTTTCTAGCAATTAATATTTGCAACAGATACACTGGCCTATCAGATAAATCAGTGGTTTAGCACAGTTTTGTGGTACACATTCTGGGAAGAGTTGTTTATTGGGAAAACTTTTTTTTAAGCCGTGAGATGACCATAATTCTCCCTCTGTAAATGCCAGATTAAAAAAAAGTCCGGCAAGAAAAACAATAAAGTATCTCATGAATCAAAGTAATCATTAGTAGAAAAACAAAGTATGCTCCTTTTGGCAGGTTCTGCCAGATGGTTGAGAAGGCTTATAGTAGGAGAAGATGCTTAAATGGTGCCTGTATTATTTCAAATATAACCCTGAGGGGTTTTGTTTTTGTTTTGATGGGAGGGGCAGATTGTGTATGCTCTCATAACTTAAGCCTTCTTGAAGGTCAGAGGCCTCTGGAAAGTTGGTGAAGTTAGACATTTGAACTCATCTGGGTCACTTCCATGAAGGAGAAGCAAGGTTAGCTTACTGAATGTCTACTGTGTGCTAGGTTTGATTAATCTTGATAACAGTAGCAATACTGCTAGGTATGATTACCGCAATTTCACAAGAAATGAAAACTGGAGTTAAGAGCCATGAAGCAATTCGCCTTAGGCCACATAACCAGTAAGTGGCAGCATTAAGTTTCTAACTTCAAAGTCATTGCTCTCTTCATTGAACCACACTGTCTTCCTCGCACTTAGAAGATAAAAATAAGCCTTAACAACTCATAAAAATGATCATGATCGGGGCATCTGGGTGGCTCAGTCAGTTAAGCATCCAACTCTTGATTTTGGCCTGGGTGGTGATCTCAGGGTGGTGAGATGGAGCCCCATGTCGAGCCCTGTGTCGAGCTCCGTGCCGGGCGTGGAGCCTGCTTGCGATTCTCTCTCTCTTCCTCTCCCGGTGCCCCTCCCCCCTTAAAAAATGATCACGACCATAGTTTGAAAATTAGAAAGTGCTGTCGGAATCTGTACAGTAACGGAGAAATAAACAAAATACCCCAGGATTGGCCCCCCAATTTTATTTGGCAGAAGGCTGCAAATCCCACTGCCATGAAGGAGTTCTCTGTCGGGACATACTAGGGTGGGTTAACTGTACCTTGATGTTCTGTGGCAGTGTGGTAACCTTTCCTATTTCCTCATAAGAATCAGACACACACCCTTCCGAGTTCATTTTAGTGCTTTTCAGCCTGACATGGAAAGGGACTGCTAGTCTGACAAACACAATCTGGCCAGATGTTATTATTTTGCACTACATTTAATTTCTTCCTGCCAAAGATTTAGACTTCTTTTCCCTGATAAAGATCAGGGGAAATTGTCTGGTATTTACAAAATCCCATCCAGGCGTATCTGTTACAATGTTCACTTAGCAAAGTTTATTAGATTATTAGGGCTTTAAACCCTTGGGCTCTTTCGTTATTGAAATTAAAAAAAGAAAAACCCAAACATCTTCAACAAATTTAAGTGGCATAATTAGACCCTGGACTTGTGTTACAGGCATTTTGGAATTATGAAAATGATTAAAATAGTATTTGCTTCCTGAGAAACTTGCTGAGTTTGACAGGGATGAAAGGAAAGCGGTTATGCTCCTTTGGTCTCCCGAGTTAATGGGGAAAGTGATATCTGGAACCGAAATAAATTTGCTATAGTAGTATGGTGAAATTATTCCCATAAGTAGTTAGCCATACCACACAGGGCCTCTCTTTCTTGGCCTAGTTAAAATGTGGGCACCACAATATTAGAGGAACATGTGGGTCTGTCACTTCCTTGCTGATGAAATCCATTTAGGGTAACACTGAACCAGACCCCTTAAACTCTAATTCTTGGCGTATACCCAGACTCTACTAGGCCTAGGAAGATCGTAATAGAAATATTCAGTATTTTTGAGATCTAATAAGTTCTGCTTTGTGTACATTGCCGTTTTTCTCAAGGGATTTCACTGTGCTTTGCGTGCAATGATTGTATTTTCATGCATTTTCCAAGTTGGAAGTTGGTGGCACTATTCTTACTTTCCCTAGTGTAGGAATGGAGACAGGGGAGGGTTTGGGCTGGGGATCTAATGAATCAAGATTAGGAGCCAGTAACTGGTCAGGAGCTTTAGCTGTATGGTGTACATGAGACATTGAGGCTGGCTAGACCAAAGCAGTCTAATTATGTTTATTTGTTTTGGAGAGTGGGGTGGAGTGGCACTAATGCAAGCACCAAAATTTTGGAATATCAAACTTTGCTTAAGAAAGAGAGAGGACTGGGGCACTTGGCTGGCTTGGTTAATAGAGCATGCGACTCTTCATCTCGGGGTTATGAATTCAAGCCCCATGCTGGGTGTAGAACTTACTTAAAAAAAAAGAGAGAGAAGACTGTTTAAGAACATTGAACGGAAGTGTTCATTATGCCAACTTGGGCATTTTCTTCTATTATTCATTTACTTGGCATCAGACTAGGCTTTTAACAAATTATGAAAGCCCAGTTCCTCAGAGACTATGTTAGCACTGTCTCACAACTAAGCAGGACCATAGTTGGCCTTTTTCTTCTTATTTTGAAGCCCTTTATAGGAAAACCATAATAGTGCAAACATATGTTTGTACATTAGATATATAGGCCATAAATGCTGAAATGGCAGAAGTGAAGTCAAGGCAGGAGGTAAATATTTTGTAAAAATTAATGATCTAGAGTGAACTCTCATTAATTCTGGCTCTGTTAATTTGAATATTGTGATAATTTGACTTGGACTGAAGTTTACTTTCATCCCATTTATGAAGAAAGAATCTGATAAACAAATTAAGAGTGTATATAAGATTTGCAGGAAGCCATGTTTAACTTGCTTGAAGGACTTGAGCAAGCCCATTAATTAGCTAATTATAACAAGCTTTGCTTATTAAAGCAAGTCTGATAGAACCTCTCCTTGGAAACACTTTATTAGTGAGTTTGAATTACTCCATGTATGGAAAAATAATAAAAGGTAGTGTCGTGTTTAAGAGAATGGATTCTGGAACAAATTGACTTGAGCTTGCATCTTGTAACCTAGGGGAGGTCCACTTAACCTCTTTAAGCCTCAGTTTCCTCGTCTCTAAAACAGGGACAATAAGGGTGCCTGGGTGGTGCAGTCCGTTAACCATCTGACTCTTAATTTTGGCTCTAGTCGTGTTCTCAGGGTCGTGGAATCGAGCCCTGCATTGGGCTCCGCACTCAGCACAGAGTCTGCTTGAGTTTCTCTCTCCTTCTCCCTCTGCCCCCCACGCTCTCCCTCTCTCTCAAATAAATAAATCTTGAAAAAAATAAAACAGAGATAATAAATGATAGGACCTACCTAATCATACACAGTTGTGAGAAAGAAATGATATGACCTATGTGAAACATAACTTAGAATGACTGGTACATAGCAAGTGCTCAATAAATGTTGGCTGGTGTTTGTTATTCTTGGAAAGTAGTTGTAAATCACACTTCACTAATATTATCTTTTCCTTCATCAATTCAGATTACTGAGACTGTTCCAGGAAAACATCCTATTTGTTGAGGTAGTTGTTCCCGAATTGGAATGGGAGTCCATCTGGGGAAAGTAACTTAATAAATTGGCCTACCTATTCTATAGGCCAAATATACACATGGAAAGGGGACGATTATCAGGTTCAAAGTCTTTTTAGTTTCCCAGGAGGGAAATTCTATTTGTACAGGTTTTATGTTATAAGCTTAGTTGACCATGAGTTCATGTTGTGAAGTTATTTTAGAGCTTGAAAAATACCAAGAGTTTAGGGCGCCTGGGTGGCTCAGTCGTTAAGCGTCTGCCTTCGGCTCAGGGCGTGATCCCAGCGTTCCGGGATCCAGCCCCGCATCAGGCTCGTCCGCTCGGAGCCTGCTTCTTCCTCTCCTCCCACTTCCACTGCTTGTGTTCCCTCTCTGGCTTTCTCTCTCTGTCAAATAAATAAATAAAATATTTAAAAAAAAAAGAAAAAAATACCAAGAGTTTAAATATGTCTGAATATTTTACTACAACATTTCAAATATAATCCCTTTTCTGTTATTCTGATGACGCTTTACTACACAATTAATAGGTGTTAATTTTGGATGAGAAATTAGTAAATACTGGTAAATAACGCAGAATATAAACATCACCCTGTATCTTAATACTCAGAGATGACCATAGTCAACATAGGCCTTCTCCTTTTTCTCTGCATATATCCAAACACACATGTAGATTTTATAACAAACATGGAATCACGCTGCACATGTTAGAAGCAGTGCTAGTGATAAACCAGAGAGTGTACATGTTTCCTTTAGTTATTTTCAGGTGTGCCTTCAAATAAGGCATGAATCTGTGATCACGAGATGGACTTGAACTTGAAAAATTGCATGTAATTTCACATCTGAGAGTCCTCCTCAGATCTGTTTCTGTTGAGACCAATAGTAATTCAGCCCAGAGAATATGGCTTCAATTATCTTTACAGGTCCATTGTAATTCAGAATTGACGTTGTGTGTGTGTGTGTGTGTGTGTGTGTGTGTGCGCGCGTGTGCGCGCGCGTATGAGAGAGATGGGGGAGGAGACAGACAGAGACAGACAGACACACACACACAGAGGATGCCTGCGTCTGCTGGGTGGAGCTTTCCCCCGTTGTGTGGTCTAGTGACAAGAACATCGGACTGGGAGTAAGAAGATATGGTTTGTAGTTCTGACTCCATCATGACTCACTGGATGACCTTATGCAATTAATTTCATTTTTTCTGGGCTTTAGTTTTCTCATATATAAAATGTGAGGTTGGGCCAGATAATTTCTACAGCTGCTTGTAGCTCGGAGAGTCTGAGGTTTTGTTGTTTTTTTTCAATCAGACTTGCCTGTGTGCCTAGAAGAACCCAAGGCTCTGTGGATATCTTCCTAAAGAGAGGAGAGACGATGAGTCTCAATAGCTTCTTCCGCGCCAGATAGACCAAAGGCTGTAATTTTTAGCCTATCAGGAGTTTGACTTTTGGAAGTGCTAAATCCTCCATTAGGAATAAATGTAGAAGCTCCAGGTTATTTATCGTTATTTACACTTTCCATTCATAACTGTCAGTGTCAAAGTCTCTGTCGACATAACTGCGTCAACGAGGTTAGCTTTAATCAGTTTAGTGGCGGCTAAGTCACAAATATATCGAATAGCCAATCATAATGCAGGAGTCCTCTAAAGCCTGACTGAATTATTTATTTTGTTATGATGAAAATGTCTGGGCTTTATTGGGTTTTCTTTGAAGAACTTGATTTGGCTTGAAGTCTGGAAGATAAAAGATCAGTGATTGTCTCTCAGATTTTTATTCTGCCTTCCTTCAAGGCTTTTCATTTTTCACAAGCCGTTGTTAGCACTTTTAAGTCAAGGTGAGAGAGCTGTGATATTTTTTATCCTAGGGGTTTAAGCATGTGTGAAAAACTTTTATCTTTGATTTCTTGTCCCGTTGCTGTCGTATGGAAGCTATGTGACCTTGAACTAACCACTTAACCTGTCTGAGCCTCATTTTCTTCATCTGTAAAATGGGGATAATCTTAGTCTTGCTTAAATCTCAAATTGTTATGAAACCCAAATCAGATAATGCTTTAGTTGTCATACAAATGTAAGGGTTTTTATTATTAACTTTAAGCTGAGTGCTATTATTTAGGCCCTCGGTAGGTAGGTCAGACTTGATGGGACAGATATGATCCTGAAAAATTATGTGGAAGTCAGTTTTAGAAATCAAAACTCTTCTCTGCCTTACATTATGCCCAGATATATTACCCAGAAAATTTTGTCGTCCAGAGGTCATTAAAAAAAATTTAAGGATTCAGGGATGCCTGTTTGGCTCAGTTGGTAGAGCATGTGACTCTTGATTTCGGGGTCATGGGTTCAAGCCCCATGTTGGGTGTTGAGATTACTTTAAAATAAAATCCTTTTAAAAAAAATTAAAGAATTTGACAAACTTCATATCATCTTCAACCGAAAAAGGTCCAATATTCAAATAAAACATGAGCACTGCAAATCATATTAAATACAATGCTAATAATAGAAGTCCAGAGACTCTGAAAAGGGGAATAATCCATCTCGCTTTAAAGATGCCCAGGACTTATTTGGGGATGGAATGGTGTTGGGGAGTGGGCTGCTGGCATCGGGGAGGTCAGCGAGAGGAAAGGACAGGAAGAAAAACATGTAAAATCTAGCTCTCCCGAACAGTCCTCTCTGTGTCAGTCCACATAGTTATTACCAACCCCCCACCGCATACTTCCTACTCTTTTTCCACACATCTTTAGTACAGGCAGCGAAACTGTAGATGTGTGCCTTTGTCCTTAAAATAAGTTGTATGGTCTCTCTGAGAATCACTTTTGTTTCCTTTTTTTTTTTTCCTACCAAGCCATTCAGAGGCCCTGCTTACCAGCATAGCAGGAAAGAAAAGAGATAAATACCTAGGGCCAAAGCAGAACACAAAGGAAGCAAGATTAGAAAATTGAGAAGTGTGGAGAGAGAACATCTGAGGAGAGTAACATGGCCACCAGTAGGAAAGGCTTCACGTTCGCCCAGTGAATGACCTCATGTTCAAGTTGAGTCGCGGCTAATTAATTTTCATGTGCTAAAACAAATTTGCATGTATTGAGCATATACTAACTGAGAGTGACATTTATTGAAAATTGAAGAGCTTGGTGGTTTTATTCCTGATGAGACGGAGGCTGTGCTCCCAGGAGTGATTTTGCCAGCCTTCTAACTGCAAGGCCCTTGGGAAGCTCAGCCCGCGGAGAAGCGCTGGCCTTGGAATCAGAACACGTAGATTCCAGCGTGGTTATTCTCTAGCCCTGGGACCTGCAGCCAGCCCTCTGAGCCCCTCAGGATCCTTTCCCACGCCTGCCCCGGTGAGGCTGGGTCTCCCCGCCACGCAGCTCTGCGCCACCCGCCTCCAGCTCCACGCTCCCTCCCCTCTGCAGAGCTCTGACCACGCTAGAAATAACGTGCTTTGGATGGGCCAGGAGGGGCAAGGGGGATGTCTGTCCCCTTCACTGGACCACAGGTGTCTCCAGGGTCTGGTTTGAGTTCCTCTCTGTGTCTCTACCCCCTAGGTCAGTGTTGGTAAAGTGGATACACACAGTAGACTCTCAGTGGATGTTTGTGAAACTTCATGCAATTTCTCTAAACCTGAGGTTTCTCATCTATCACATGGAGCTACTACATGTCTCATCTATGTTAGTAGTGAGAATATGAAGATGTGTAATATGAAATTACACATTAGGGGCACCGGCTGGTTCAGTCGGTAGAGCATGTGACTCTTGATCTCGGGGTGGTGAGTTTGAGCACCATGTTGGGTGCAGAGATGACTTAAAAATAAAATCTTAAAAAAATAAAGATGCATATTACACCAAAGAGCACCGTACACACTCTTATGGAAGGGGCTATTACCAATTAGGGTCATGATGTGTAATTTGCTTCTTAAAATATAGGGCTCAATTCGTAATGCAGTTTGGGCAAATTAACCTTCGGAAGAGCAGTTTCTTTGTCCGAAGAGTTGAGTAGACCAGCACATCAGCTTTATCTGGGGTCCACGGATGGGTTGCAGGGGGTCCTTGATGCCCCTGTCATCGTACATAAAACTTTTGGTCTTTGTGCCTTCTTTCCTAGAGAGAGCACATAGGTTAAATCAGATTCGTAAAGGGGTCTATGCCACCCCCCCACTTCCCGAACAGTTAAGAACCACAAAGCTAGTTAGTCTCTAAAACTCCATTCAGCTTTCATCTACTTCTATGAAGAATCCTAGTCTGGACGAATAGATTTCAATTTGTGATTATTTAATGGCCTCAAAAAAGTAGTCTCAGTTATTTTAACCACACTAAGGTCAGGATTCCCAGATGTAATAATATCCACTTGGGTACCGACCATTGGAATATCCTGCTACCACCCAGACGCCTACTTGGCTTGAGGGAAGAACTGTTTCGGATATTGTTTTCCACCTCCTTTCCCTAAGGTGGTTGTTCTGTCCTCACCCATCTTGCGTTTAAGAGGGGCTGGGGCTTGGTCTGCAGAATTAGCGGCTTTACTCATCTGTTTGTCAACCGCGTGCAGTAAATATCCTTCAAAGAAATCGAATAGCCTGAGCCCAGCTGTGTTTGTTCTGAGGATAACGAAGTGACTGTGTACCATTTCCTTCTCTCGGGAAGTGATACAGTTAAAATCCCAACATCTGCAGAAATCGCAAGGTTGATTCACTTGGTTATGTACCCCGAGCTTTCTGTTTTAATAAAGAGAGGCGGAAGTCAACCTACCAGATTGAGTATAGTGAGTAGAAGGAAGTGATCCACCAGACTGGTTTAGAATCCACTGCTGACAACGTGGGCATCTCACCTTCATCTTTGGGAGGAGAGCATCCTCCAACCAATCACTGAGGAGTACAGTGGGAAAAAAAAAAAAAACACAACAGGAGGCAGAAGACAGAGTTTTTATTCCTGGCTCCCACACTCAGCAAATAGCGTAGCATTGGCTAAGTCTCTTCCTGATCATGGGCCTCTTGGGCTAGCTGCTATCTAGGGGCCTCTTCCAGTGTTGTAATTATTGTTAATAAGAATTACAATAATAGAGTTTCCATTTATTATCTACTATGTGCCACTATGCAAGGAGTTTTAGAATAAAATTGATTTAATCCTTACAGTAATCCTGTTAAGTGGATGGTATTACTCCGTCTTATGAATGGGGAAAACTGAAGCTCAGAGAGGGTTATCAGTTTGTTCAAGTACTAGCATCTGCCCACCTTTTCCTGATTTCTCCCCTCCCACATCTCATCGTGGCCAAGTCCCACTGGTTAAACCCCTTCTGCATCCTTAAAACCACTGCCCTGGTTTCAACCCTCAACTCTAGCCTGGCCTTTTTAACTGCTTCCAACTGTCTCCCTACCTCCAGTTTTATGCCCTTCCTCTAGGGCCCATCAGTTTGTTTGTTTTTCTTTTTAGAGAGAGAGAGAGGGAGAGAGCAAGTGAGAGAGCAGGGGAGAGGGGCAGAGGGAGAGGAGAGAGAATCTTAAGCAGGCTCCATGCTCACCATGGAGCCTGACACGGGGCTCATTCTCACGACCCTGAGATCATGACCTGAGCCAAAATCAAGAGTTGGATGCTTAACTGACTGAGCCACCCAGGCACCCCCTCCTCTTTCCAGTTTTTACGAAGTAACTCAGGTACCACTTTTTCAGGAAACCTTCCCTGATCACCGTCTCCACTGGATTAGGTTCCCCTCCTCTGCGTACCTCGGGTCTGCTTCATTAAAAATAGTATACTAACCAATATTTATTAAGCATTTCCCATCCACCAAGTACTGTTCTCAGCACATTATATGCACTAACTCTTGGAATCCTCACAGCAACCCTATGAAGCCGTAGGCACTATTAATACCAATCTCTACAGATGTTCGGTTCGGTTCGTGTTTGCCTGTGATCACAAAGCTATCACACGTCCGAGCTGGGATTCGAACCCTAGATGCTTTTTCTTGAGAACCTGGTCTCAGCCTCTGGTTCCGGGCTGTCTTTTGCCTCAGTACCACCTTCACCAGGAAGCCCCCGCCTCTGGCTCTTTCCTAAATTACCTTAAAACATAATTGGGATTTATAGAAATAAGTTCAAACAATAGAATTAACACAGTTTGAAGCTGAAAATAAGCAGTTCCCAGGCACGATACGCTTGAGCTATTAAAATGACTCCCGGATCAGATAATCCTACGTGTGCACAAAATCCTACCTGTACACTTTAAAACATTTTGACTTCCATGAGACACGTGGTGGCTCTTTTCCAGGTCAGAAAACTGAAGATAGAGTGATGTGAGGTGACTTGGCTAAAAGCAGAGTTTTTCAACCTCGGCATTACTGACGTTTGGGGCTGGATAGTTCTTCGTCCCCAGGGGGTGGGGGAGTGGGGAGCTGTCCTGTGAATCATAGAATGTTCAGTGGCATCTCTGGCCTTTACCTCCCCCTCTCCCGCGTCATGATAACCAATAATATCATCAGACGTTGTCACATGTCCCCCGGAGGGCAAGTTCACCACCGGCCTGGAGTCTCCAGCTGGCGAGCGGCGTTGGAAAGCTGGCCTTTGAACTGGCAATCCAGTTCTCTTCTTGTTCTGTGAGCTGGCTCCCCGCCTCGTGCTGATGAGGAAGATTGTGGTCCAGGAGGTGCTTTTGCACACGAACCTTTCTTTCATGAAGTGTTCTTTTTATACCATAGAAATGGTTTGGTGATGAACCAAAGAGGAGCTCACAGTGATTTCCTGGGGTGCTTTGGTGCTTGAACCCTGCTATTCGATGTCGCCTGATTTTCTTTTCCTAAACTGTGTGTGTGTACGTGTACATGTGCGTGCATGTTGTCTGGGAGGGTTGGATAGAAGAGGACGTGGGTATCAAAGCTTTGTTGCCTGGAGGCTTATGTGAATCAGCACCTTCTTTTTTCTGAGTTCCCACGTGCCTCACGTGCCAGCTTTTCTCCATCGGAAGTATTTCCTTGACAATGTCAAGCATGTCGGTAGGTGCTTTATGTGAATTCACGAGTGAGCCTGTGCTGGTTCTCACGAGAAGGCTTTGCGAGGGTGGTTGCTTCTCCCGGGCTCTTGACCTTGTGAGAAAATCGCTTATTTATAAACGATCCTTCCATGTAGGGCTATGCACGACGCTGAGAACCAGTCTCCTCTCCAGCCCCTCTACCCCGAGAGAGAGAGTGGGGATGCCTCGCTTGGGTAGAGCAGGGAGCCAACGCAGGCCTGGCTGGACTCCTTCAGCCTGCTCCCCACCCCCGGAAATCTGGTGCGAGAGTGGGGATTTCTTCCTCGTTCAGAAAATTTTTGGTATTTTTTCGAACTACAAAGGTACTTTTTCTGATTTGGGAAAACGCATACAGTAGTTAGACATGCTTAATGTAAAAAAAGGAAATTATATATATGTGTATATACATATATGTATATATCCCTCCCCCTCTGTCTTACTATGTTTGCCGACTGTAAACACCGTAGTTTGATGTGTGTCTCCTTCCAGACTTTCCTGCGCATCTGTGTACATACACACACGCGCACTGTGCACTCACACACAGCTCTCCCCCCTGCGTAAACGGACCCATACTGTTTTGCCAACATACTTTTGCACTTCGTATATCTTCAGCATCTTTCAAAACATGTCCTTGAAGCCTTTTTCCTCTTTGAAAACAGCTGCATAATATTCCCACCCATCCACTCCCCTGTCGGCACGGCAGTTACGTGTGTGCTTTCTTTTTTGTTTTTTCCTTCCCTGTTACACACAGTGCTGAAGGGAATATCTTTATTCACACCTTTTCATGTGCCTGGAGCAGGACCCTCCTAGAAGTTGGAACACTGGGTCCAGGATAAGGTTTCCAGGGGCAGTAGGCCAGTTTCACGCTCTCTGCTGCTTCTCGCCGTGCAGAGAGAGCGAGCCAGGATTTTCCATAGCTCGCTGGGGAAGCTCTTACTTGATCGCACCAGGGTACTGACTGAGCAGTTGGCCTGGGAAACTGTGTTCTCCTCTTCAGCGCGCCAGAAGCCAAGGAACACCAAGCACTTGGCTCTGCTCTGCTCCGATGTCTTGGTGGAAGACCTACATCCTTCCATCCTACTACAGGCCCGAATGTGGAGGGCATTTTTGGTTAGATGCCTCAAAAACTTGATTTTTCTGTTTCCGTCAGCTGGTCAACAGCTATTTAGTGGGCGACTGCTGTATGCCAGGCACTGCTGGGCGTGTTCAGACATGCACGTAGTAGTATTCAGATGTATTCCTCAAAAAATGTAGGTCAGTCTGTCTAGGGACATGCTCTGTGTTATTTTTATGTCTTAATTAAGGGCTCATAGAAGAAATGCTTTGCCATAGATTGAGTTTCAATTATTATTTCACAAATAATCCTTTTAAAGTGGAGTAGGTCGTTGTTTGTTTTTTTGGCCCTGTCCATATAAATCACTCTCCCTATAGAAAAACACCCAATTCTGTTTTCACAGAAGGCAGGGAAATAAGTTGTTTACACATCACCATTTGACTCCCCCCCCCCACCCGAGGCCTCATTACAAACACCTCAGCCACTCCCAAGCTCCCCATGCAAACAGGACCCCTGCAGCTAAGGCTTTTGGAGAAAGAAAGGAGTGGGTTTGTCTCCTGCTTCCCTAGTCACTCTGCCTGGTGCAGAATCTTTCTTTTCATGTGGTAATTCACTACCCAGAGGTTTGGCTTCACTTCTGTGTCCTTTTTCAGTTCTATAAATTAGGAAGGTGGCTCCGTAATGTCACTGTATCTCAGAGTTGTCAGGGAGCTTTACAGGTCATTGACCGCAGCCCTCCTGTCTCTGTGTGACTCCTCTGTACGACGTATTCCCAGAGGGCGATCATTTGGTCTTGGAGTGAAAACTGCTTCTGGTGAAAAATCCCCCCTCCCCCTTACGAGGCAGCTCATTTAATTTTTGGTCCGCTTTAATTGCCAGTTCTTATGTTTGTTGGACTCGAATCAACCTCCTTGGAACTCTTTCTCCGTCCTGGTGGCTCTCATGTGGATAAGCTTCGACTTGGTGATTATCCCCCTAAATGTTGGCACCCAGCGTTGCCCACCGCAGAGCACCGGGCAGTGATCTCTGCCTGCAGTCCGCGGGCATACTTTTAGTGAGGCCACCAACCTAAGGCCCTCTCTACTGAGTCGGTGCGTGTTGAACTTGAAGTCGGGCACAGTTCTCTGAACTGTTGTCACCAGGCTTCCTCCCACGTTTGGGGTGTTGGTCTTCTATGAATAGGACATCTTATTAAATTCGAGCCAAGATTCTAGCCTGTTGAGATCACCAGGGTTTCAAAATGGGTTAACTGTTCCTTCCAGCTTCGTGCGACGTGTAAACTAGATCAGTGTACCGCTTAGGCCATTATTCCAGTCATTGATAAAAATGCCGAGCAGAGCAGATCACGTAGGTTCCCCATCAGAGACTTCCTTTCAGATTGACGTTAAGCTATTCACTAGCACCTTTGGGGACAGCTGTCACAGCGGTGAAGGAACCAGCCGGGAGAATTCGTGACAATTCAGAGCAGCCTATCTTGGACGTGACTGCTCACTCTGTCCTAGGCCCTCTGGAAATCCAGAAGCAGTATGTCCACTGTATTCCTCTGGTTTTCAGCCTGACACTCCCATCAGAAAAGGAAATGAGGTTAGTCTGGCATGACTTGTTCTTAATAAAACTATGCCAGCATCCCCCGATTGCCGCTGCGCTTCTGAAACGCTCACAGATCTGCTTGATGATGTGCTCTGAACTCTTGCTTGGGATTGACGTGAGACCGGTGAGACTATCACTTGCGACAGCCGCCTTTCTCTTCCCCTCTCGGAAATACGGGAACCAGAAGGGCTTCGGTTCTGCTCGCCCTCACCACCTCCCGCATACCTGTGTTTCCACAAATACCCCTCTCTTTGTCACCTTTCCCCCTGCTGGGCTGACTTTCTCCTCCTCCCCATTCCCTCGGACCCCTGCCCTCAGTCTTCCCAGGCGAGAGCTACTTAGTGTGGTAATGGGTGCTAATGGGCTAACGTGTTTTTGACAATGAGTAATCTATTTGCTTTTTGAGCAGGGGCCTAAATCCCAACGTGTGATTAGAGTGGTGGTAATTTTGGGCACCATGGCCGGCTATTAATGTAGTGTGGGAGGCTAAAGCCTTTTGTTTCCTCTCAAATAGGTGACTACCGTTTACACCCCGTGTATGGCTTTCTGCCAATTGTGTTGGGGGCGATTTCAAGCCAAATTGATTGGCTAATTGCTTGTGGTCATCCAGCTTTTCAGCTGCCTGTGTAGCAACCCTGGAGGTAATTAGCACTTCCAGAATTGGGGGCAAATTGGTTATTCATGGTCATGGCTTCTGGGCTGCACTAGCTTATAGTTATGAGTGAATCATTTTTACTTTAAAATGATTACTGAGGATTGAGGAGTTTCTTTAACAATTTTTAAAAAGCCATTATGGAGGAGTTTGATATACAATTGCCTTCTAGAGTCATTTAAAGCGGCCAGTTGGGTTCTATATTTTGTGAGATAAACTCATTGGTAGGAAATAGCTTCAAAAATGTCGAGCATTTTCTAAAAGCGACTGGAATTTCAATTGCAGCCCTGCCCCAGCACACACAGTGGAATATTTTCCAGTCAGTGTTATGCTAAAAAGTATAGAATACATTTTTCATTAAGAATGTCTTCATATGTAAATGCCGTGTAAAACCCACCGGTATCTGACAGTGATCCCCGAATTTAGAATCATCACAACTTCAAGGCAATTTCTCTTTTTCAAAAAACATGTTCTTGGATGGTTCGTAGGACACAGGGTGACCAAGCAGAGCATCTCAGGACCCTGTCCTTCCCCCCTCCCGAAACGTGGCATTTGTCAATGTCAGTCAGCACTGAAATTCTACCTGTGGTGGTCAAGGAAGGCCTAGGGTCATCTGCTTATTTGGATTCTTCCTTTTTCATAATTAAGCGGGAGCTGATATTATCATCTTCGGGAGATCCAGCTTGAGGGTGATACGCTCTTGCAATGCAAATAAACAGCAGGTTTGGGCCACTGCCGAGCCTGGGGCTGGAGAGCCTTGGCCTAAGCAGCTGTTGACTTCCAAGTTGTTCCCATGCTGTTCAGGGTGGTCCCCCAGGCCTTTGACCTGCTGGCTGGTGTACAGCCCTCTGCCTTGGGATTCTTCTCGTTTTCCCTCTGCTGTGTTAGATTCCCAGCCTTGACTAATGCTGGAATTCAGGGAAGGCTAGAGGGGAAGAGGCAATAATTCCTTTTCTGAGTCCTCCTGGTCATCAGATAAGCCCTATTCCCTCTTTCAGAATGGGCTGTGGTTCTAGAGATGATATGATTTAGATGATTCTTTCTTAAACTCTTGCTTTGTAGCATCTCAAAGAAGGGGGAGCAGTGCCTGCGGTGGCCTGGGTTCTGTATCTCTGATCAGAGGTCCCAGTCGGCTTTCTCTACTTCCTGTTTTCAGCAAGTTTGATTTTTTTACTTTCACTTGCTTGTCTGTTCTCAGCCTGTCTCCTCTCCCTGACTAAATGGGTCAGATTTTGTTTCCTAAAAGGAGATTAAATTGCTCTTTGCTGGAAAAGATAAACAATCACTGGCATGGGGTGTGTGTGTGTGTGTGTGTGTGTGTGTGTGTTGGCAAGGGATGCTTGGGCGGGGATTGTAAAGCTTCTTTTCTGAAGTCTGTTTTTAATCCTAATGGCTCTTTGAATTCAAATCCTGGCTCTGCCTCTCTGTGACCTTGGGCAACAGACTTCTGCTCTTAGACCTCGCCTTTCCCTGTCTTTCAAATGAATGAGAGAAGAATCTCATAGCGTTGTAGTGAGGGCCTAGCGAATACACCCGCGTGAGCTTCTATCCACAGTGTCTAGGAAGGTCAGAGGAAAAGGTGGTCAGGGGTGGTGGTGGTGGTGCTTTTGTGGTCACCCCCTTTCACCCTGAGGGACAGACAGCACTGGGGAAAGTTGTTTTTTGCTTCTGACGATCCAGTGTGTGACCCAGAGGAAATTGCACAACCCATCTATCCCCAGTTTCTGTCCCCAGAGAACAAGCTAGATCTTCTGAGTGGGGATCAATCAAAGAGCTGTCTTCGGCAGGGGGAAGTGTCATGAGAATAAACAGCTGCTGCCTGCACCCCGCACCCCCTCCTGCTGCTAAATGACTCTAGGGAAGAGGAAACCAGTCATCAAAGCCTTCTGCCACCTGTACACAGCTGGCAGTTCCTGAGGTCATCCTGTAGTGACGAGAGGAGTTTGGAAAGTCTCCACTGGGCCAAGTCACCGACGTGTACCTTCCCCTAAGGCTCCGGGGCATGCCGCCTCCTCCGTCCTTCACTCTGAGCTGGGAAGCTCCTTCGTAAGCTGAGATGCACTAGTCTAGGGTTCCCCCACATCTTCCACGGTGCCATTTTGGGAACAGCATCTCTTGAGAGATTCTCAGTAGAAAGAAAAGAGTAGGACTCTTGTCCCTCTAGGCTTTTTTTTTTTTTTTTAAGGAAGACGAGAAAGTCATTTCCCTTGAGTTACTTGCTGCCAAGTGTCTCTCCCCAGGAGATGCAGGCTGTTTCAGCCAGACCTCCCTTTGCCTGGCTCTAAGGTTACCAAGCCAACTGGTGGTGTACAGGGGGCCCAAAGGTAAGATTAGTCCTGTGTTCCGGACGGGGCAGAGTGGCTGGTGACTGCTAGAGGGCAGCAGAGGGCCAGGAGCGGGTCTAGAACGACTTCATGGCCGGATGGTCACCAGACTGGCTGACAGAGCCAAGGACCCCGGGGCCTCCCCATTGTCAGGGAAGAGGCAGGGTGGTCCCCAACCAGGGGAGGCATGCATATCCAAGAAGTTTTAACAGAACATGGCTGTGACCCCTACGGAGGGGTCAACTGGGTTGCTGTATATCCAATACATCATGGTAGGTAAGGCCAGCATTTAGTCAAAGGGGAAGGAAGGCACATAGCCATAGGGTCAAGTTAGAACCAGGGCTGGGTCCGATCTCAACTCAAGGTTGCAGTAATCAGGGTTGGAGAGCTAGAATTGGAATGACTGGGCTCAACCATTCACTGAGGGTCTCTCAAAAAGGCACAGTGATAGAACCATTAAGACCATGGACTTTAGAGTCACACAGGAACTGGGGTTGAGAAGCACTGCCCTGCCACCTCTTAGCGAAGTGACTTTTTGTTGTTACTCGGCCTCTCTGCACCACAGGGAAATCACGCGCATGATGGTGAAGATGTTTCTATGTGTGTATGCTAAGGAAATGTGTGTCGAGTGAATCGTCTTTATCCAGAGGTTGTTCCTTTCCGGCAAGATTGGAGTTACTGATAGTAGCTCCCCACCTCCATGTTCTATTCCATCTGCTTTAGTACTTGTTCTTGTCCCTTGTCTGAGATGGTGCTGCCCGGCCCGCGGGGGCCGGATTGTTAGGGGTCCCAGGGACTGTGGGAGAGGGAAATGTTTAGGTCTGTAAGAAGAACTCTGAGATAAGTAAATTCATGTGAAAATCAGGAAAAGAGAATATTTTGACTTATTCTAAAATGGCATCTTCTCTCTATTTTCATGGCTCTTCTTACAGAAACAGCTGAAGCTAAAAGAAAGCCTGATGAAATGAATAGACGTTTTATGAGTCTCAGGCCAGGCAAAAGTGCAGAGTATCTTGTTAAAACTAAGTGGCCAAGTAAATCCAATGCGGTATCCTGAATTAGAGCCTGCAACAGATAAAAGACATTAGGTGAAAACCTGCAGAAATCCAAATAAAGGCTGTGGTTTAGCTAATTGTCATATGTTAACATTTTAATTTTGACAAATTGTCCATGGTTAGGTAAGATGTTAATAGGAGGGGAAGCTTGGTGAAACTAGCTTTGTGTTTTTTTTTTTTTTTTTTAAGATTTTAGTTTTAAGCAATCTCTGCACTAACATGGGGCTTGAACTTATACCCCCAAGATCAAGAGCTGCTGTTCTACCGACTGAGCCCGCCAGGCGCCCCAAGTGTTGTAACTCTTTTATAAATCTAAAATGATTTCAAAATATAAAGTGTTTAAGTGGCGGAACTCTTAACTTTCAACAGTGATGAGCTGTGATTTGTTTTTATTTCACTGCACTGTGTTTGAAGATGTTTCGAAAATACACAGGATTGGGAAGGGGGGCGGATTATGATACTTTCTATCACACACACAGTTTTTTTTTTTATTTGAGAGAGAGAGAGTGTGAGCGAGGGGAGGAGCAGAGGGGGAGGGAGAAGGACAGGTAGACTCCGCACTGAGCACAGAGCTTGATCCCAGGACCCTGAGATAGTGACCCGAGCTGAAATCAAACCAAGAGTGGGATGCTTAACCGACTGAGCCACCCAGACACCCCTCACATAAATAGTTTTGAACTCTGCCCTTTTTCTTAGCGATGTCCACAGGCCCTTTCACATGCCATTCAAGTATGAGAGCATAATTGTTAATACGCATAGTGTACTGAACCAACTTCTTACTGATGTACATTTAGGTTGTTTCCAACTTCATGCTGGTATAAATAATACTGCAGTGAACACATGTGTACATATATCTTTGTGCTCTTTTCTGGTGTTTCCTTGGGAGTGCAGACCTGAAAGTAAAATGACCACATCAGAGAATATAAACTTTTAAAAAGACCTTGATATACCTAGTGCCACATCGGCCTTCAGTAGATTTTACCAATTTATACACCCAGGAGCAGCATGTGAGTGCCCATCTCACTGCATCTTAATCAATAGGGAGTCTTTCCCTATGCACCTGCTCTCACCTGGCCCCCTGCTGGGAATCTCCGTTTCAACCTGTGGTTTTATAATGGCTGGGCTTAGCCTCCTCTTCCCTCATTTTTTTTTAAAAAAGATTTTATTTATTTATTTGACAGAGAAAGAGACAGCAAGAGAGTCAGCACAAGCAGGGGGAGTGGGAGAGGGAGAAGCAGGCTTCTCGCTGAGCAGGGAGCCCAAGGCAGGGCTCAATCCCAGGACCCCGGGATCATTATTTGAGCCAAAGGCTGACCCTTAACGACTGAGCCCCCCCAGGTGCCCCATTCTTCCCTCCTTCTTTTACTATTTTTGTATATAATTCCCTAATATGGTGGCTACCTGGGACATTATCTTTTCAGGGAACATATCGTATCAGTAGGTAACTAGAGATTCTCTTTGATTTCCAGGAATATTGTGAATTTAACATACAAAATTTTGATTCCTTTTGATATTTACACACACACACACACACACACACACACTATCACTGAAAGAAGGGTGTTGGGAAAACAAGTGAAAGCTGCCATTTAGGGAGTCCTACCCGCTGGAGTTTGGAGAACACCAACCTGGCATGTGTCATGTTGACTAGAATGCACCACTGCCTAGCACTGTGCGTTCTCATGCATAGTAAGTAGCTTCTCAATAAACAGGACTAATGTCTGAAATATGCAGTAGTGCAGTGGAGGCAAAAAGGCCTAGAATATTCTTGGCGGGGGAAATGTCATTTTTGCTCCTAGCTCACTGTGTTGGGTGGCAGTTGAACTCAGGGACCTCACTTAACACCAGTGGTTCTGGGGGAGAGAGTCCTGGCCAGCGAGCTGGTGTCCCTTTCTGCACGGGTCCTCTCTGTCAGAAAACAAGCTGCCACCGCTGGGTACGTGGTCCTTTCCACTTCTGTCGCCCTTCACAGTCTCAGATCCTCTCGTATTTATAAGACTGCTTTAATAGTCTTGTCTTGTAATTACATCTGGAGACAGGAGACAGCATCTTTTGATAGTTCAAGTCCTAACGCATTTAAATTGCCCTCCTAATGCTGTAAAAGAGTCAAATTATATATTCTGGTTTGCACTAGACAGCAATAAATGTCAAGGTGCCATCCACTCTGGTACTTAACTCCTTGATGCCATCTGTTTTGGTGTTCCTCACCCGGATGGTACACTAGTGTTTTCCCATCTCCTGGCTCGAAAGGATCGAGTTGGGAGATAAATTTCACTATTCAAAATATATTAAAAGGCAGAAGCAGTTTGTAAACATCGCTTTGGAAAGGTAGCATCGCAATAAAGTCAAGGACAGGAACCTGATTCAGTAAAGGAAACATTTCACAAGATTGTCATCTACTTTATTTTTAAAGCTGCAATAAGATGTAACGACAAAAAGACCAATGATGCATTTCAGCCAAGTGATATGAACTCCTGCTAAACCAATGAAACTGTCAGTATACTATGGTTTCACATTTTCTATAACATACTAGGTCACCTTAGGACACTTAGTCACTTATGACTTTTTACCACTGATGCAAAATCAATTTGGCAATTTATAATCTTACATTTCATTATGAAAGTATATTATTCTGCACGAAAGCTGCTGGAGAAATAAGAGCTTTCTGAAGCCCATTCATTCCTCTCCTGTTCAGGTAGAGACATAAAGGAATAAAACCAATCACGTTATCTGATGTTTTGAGACTTCGAGCAGTTTTTTGATATCTGTGATTTTTTTTTAAAGACGTACCAAGTGTACAATTTCTAACCCCGGATGCAATTCCGAATGTTAGATAAAATTGCGGACCTTAAAAAGTGAGGATTTTGACTGAAGAGCTCACTTTTTCACCTACCTTTTTTAAAAGTTTTGAGTGTGTAGGCTGAAAGAACCCTTGACTTAAGTATGCCAGAGGGCGGGCTTTTTTGGTGTGCTATATTTGGAGTTTGGAGCTCCTCAAAGAGATGGAGCAGATGGTTATTCATATTTAATACCGTCACATTTTTCAGTTTATTTTTTTGGAAATTGTGAGTTACAGAATGATAAACCAGCTGTATTTGAGAGAGGGGTGGGGGAAAAGGAAGAGGAAGGGTTGGAGGCTTCAATATTATTATTATTATTATTATTATTATTAATGATTACTATTGTTACACTTGCACTTGGAAATGCCTTCCCTTTTTCTCTCCAGGACAAATATGACACTGCTTTTGGAAAAACCAAAGGCAGTAATAAAATGCACATGACACATCCTTAGTTTTAGGTGCTCATTAGCACAGTCGAGGACAGATCTGCTCTCATAAGATCATACAGCAAACAAGAACATAAGTAACATTGACCGTATAGCCCTTTTCTTCTGTTAGGAACTCGACAAGGGTTTCCTTTAACCCTCTCTCGGGACTATTCATCACACTTGTAAATATAGCTTCCTGACCCCCACCACCAAGCTTCAGTCACATGTGTGCCTCTGGCAACTATGGCTGCATAAACGCTGGACCTTTCTTATTTTTTAAAAAAAAATTTTATTTATTTGAGAGAGGGAGAGAGAGCGAGAGTGAGTGCACAAGCAGGGGGAGCAGCAGAGGCAGAGGGAGAAGCAGGCTCTCTGCTGAGCAAGGAGCCCGATGCGGGACTCGATTCCAGGATCCCCTGGATCATGACCGGTGCTGAAGGCAGACGGTTCACCAACTGAGCCACCCAGGCGTCCCAACACTGGACCCTTTGAATGGGATATTTAAATTTGAGCTTTTCTTCCTTTTTGGGTTTAAGTCATGGTCGCAGGGTAGGCAGGGGTGTTCCCTAGTATTAATTTAGATTCAGCTTGTGATGCAGCACCCCTAGTTTGTACGTGATGCGGAGACCGTGCTCCTCAGATACTTGCCTGCCCCCATTGTCCCAGGTATTTCCACTCACTGGCATCTCTCCTATTTGTGTCTTCTTTCTCAGACTACAGTCTGAACACATGAGAACACACCGAATGAATAGATACAGAGGAGGAATTGAGTAATTAAAACGAGAGTCACTTCACACTTTCTGTCTTGCTGAGAAAGGTATTAGAACTAGGTTTAACTGGCTTTCTGTGCACCAGGCATGGGAACAGGCACCCACACCTGCACTTTCTCTTTAAAACTCACAGTCATCCTTGTGAGGTAGGTAATATTAGTCCCTATTTTAGAGACGAGGACTGTGGCTCAGCAAGATGAAGTAATTGGCCAGGGGCACAATGCTAGGACATGGTAGAGTTTAGTGTCCAATTCTGAATTTTGATTCGAATTCCAGTGTTCTAGGGTTCCATCAGGGTTGTTACTGTGATACAATGAAGTCCTGAGAAGCCGGATTCCATAGGGAATGGTAGCACACACCATAATAGGGGTTCAGAAGGTACATGAATGAACAATTTTGGCTGTTTTTTAAATTAGGAATCATTTATTGGCATCATACCTATTAACTTTAGAAAGTTCAAAAATACAGAGAAGATAGAGAAGAAAATAATTCACTCATGATACTAGGACCCAGAGATAACCACTCTTAACAGCTTGATTAATAGAGTTTTTAATAGACTATAGATACACACACACACACACACACATTTTAAACAAGGCTTATAATATACACACCATTTTATACCCTGCTTTTTAAACAACCATCAATATTTTGTGAACATTTTCCCGTGTTATTATATTGGTGTCAACATGATTTTAGTAGTTCTGCAATATTCTGTTGTCTGGGTGTAATATATTTAACTAATCCATCTTGGATATCTTAATGAGAACCAGTCCTCTGGTTCAAGAATGCTCCTCTGATGTCATAAAATGCATGGTAGTGTGGCTTGTTAAAATGTGCCGATACGCATTTCATTATTAGGAAGCTATGGCTGAATGTACATAATGTTACATACTTCTTTTCAAGCTGGTGGTTTCTTAGGACATGGGCCCAAAAGTCTAACTTTCACAGTTTCTGCTTAGACTCCGACAGGCAACACTAAAACCAGTAACCCTCGACAGAAGCAGCTAGAAGGATGATGGCCAAACACAAGGTGTAATTTAAGAGAAACAGAAAGTCTCTTTTCCCTGGAATTTTCATTGGACGAGTCCTCTGGGTCGGGCTACTGAAGACTTTGGTTAAAAGGCAGTTGTTCCTATTTAATCAGTGTTGTGTCTGTTAAAACAGTTTGGTACATCCATAGACTAGAATATTATAAAGCCACTAACGATGTATTCAAAGAATATTTTATGATATGAACAAACGATCATGATATAATGTTAAAATTTTATAAGTAATGGGATATCAAACCAAATATATATAAAATATATATTATAAATATATATAAAGGGGGAGTGGGAGAGGAAGAAGCAGGCTCCAAGCGGAGCAGGGAGCCCGATGTGGGGCTCGATCCCAGGACCCTGGGATCACGTCCTGAGCCGAAGGCAGATGCTTAACGACTAAGCCACCCAGGCACCCTAGGATTTTTTTTTTTTTGGATGGTAGGATAACAGCTCATTTTTATTTCTCTTTACATTTTTCTGGATTTTTTGAAGATTTTACAGCAATATATATATGTACTATAAAAGAAGAAATAATCTTACTTGAGTGAGGGAAACATCAAACAATTATGCAGTGCTCACATTTTTCAAAAGTAACATTTTTGATTATTTACTATGTGCTAGGCTCTGTACTAGTATCTCAGTCTTTAGAACAACGCTGGAAGCTACCATTATTGCCCTTGTGAGGCAGCCATTTTGCCTAAGACCACACAGCTCGGACAGGACAGAGCCAGGATTTGAACTTGTTGTGTCTATTTATTTCCAAAGCCTGTGTGACATGAGATAGAGTGGGGATAAAATATAGGGAAGTTTATTTATTTTTAACTGGTTGAAAACCAAGCAGTCAAAGCAGTTCTGGGACAAGAAAATACAAGTTGATGGCCAGGGTATAGGTACTGGGCATTTATGCTAGCAAAACCTGGGAGGTCCTTTGACGCTGGGGTTAGCCCAGGGGCTCTGCATCCCTGGGGCTAATAATATCTAACCTCCCAGCGCTTTTGTGAGGATTAAATGAGACAATGCACGTAAAGGGCACCTGACACATGCTTGCTCAATAATGTAGCTAGTATTATTATTTCTCTTATTTAGGACCTTGCTTGTTATAGGGATTAGAGGCTCCAAGAAGCCCGAGGCAGGACATGTTTACCCTAGTGAATCCTGTCACATCTTAATAGTCCTCAAACATTCCTGACCAGTTGAAATGCCTTTTATTTGAAACTTTCAAATAAACAAGCCCTAATCAGCTTTGTGGACCCCACCAGCTTTTTCAGAAAACTATTCTGCTTCTTGGGGGTTTATTTATTTACTCACTGAAGATAGGGACTTTGTGTAATACAAGGGAAGCAGGAGGTGACTAGTTTGGAGTTAAATAGGCAAGCTTGCTTTCCCCCCCCCCTCTTTAACCTGAGGAGGCTTGATTGGGTTACGCTCCTTTAAGACTCTCTGAGAGTCTGGGAATTTTGAGAACAAAAGCTCTGTAGGGAGGCCACCAAACAGAGAAGGCTCTTCACCAATCTTTGTACATTCTTAAATTTTTCATTCTGTCTTTTCCCCTCTCTTCAGTCCCTCGAATTGAGTGGCATTATCTTGAAGCCATGGAGATTTAAGAAACAAGCAAGGTTGGCCTCTCTTTGTTGAGTTTATGAAAGCCATATTTAGTTTTAGGAGGAATGTGTTTTTCCCTTGGGAGTCCCTTCTATACGTGCAGCCATCAGAAATTCCATATTAAAATCCCACATTTAAGTCTTTACGGCTAAAGTCTGTTCTTGCACGCCTGGACCAAGTCCAGCTGTCAGACTGAGATATTATTGACTTTCTCTTCTCAAGTGAGTGGTTTACATCTGCTGGCTCTATTTCTTTACCACTCATTCCGAAACACCTTGTAATCTGGCTTCTGCCACTGCCTCTTTGCTGAAATTGCTCCCCTGCAGCTTACCAGCTAACTGACTTTTCGCTGAATTCATTGGGGCTTATTTTTCTTTCTCACCCTTGAACGTCTCTCTTCGCTTGGCTTGTGCCCCTACATATATCTGTTTCCCTCCTACCTGTCTGGACATTCCTTCTCTCCTGTTTTGATGGCAGATCCTCCCCTTCCAGCCAAATGTGACTGTGCTCCGAAGGGATGTCTTTAGTACTCTCCTCTCTTCATTCATTGGCGTGGCTTCCACTGAACCACCTCCACGTAATGAACTCTGCAGGTCTGACTCCTTGCCTATGCCCCAGTCCTGTATTTCTTATGGCCTGATGATAATTAAAACGGTCTTGTGGAGTCAGGCGTTGTGCCATGTACTTAATATACATCATCTCCAATTCTTACAACACTCTTCACGGCAGAGAGTCTTAAGCCCATTTTACGTAAGAGGAAACCAGCTCAGATAAGTTAACATACGGTTGTATTTTTCCATTCAGATCTCTAACCATCGACCAAACTCAGCAGGTCCAAAAGAGACTATCTTCTTCTCTGGCTCCAAACACCAAACTCCTTCTCACTTTAAGGTAATGTCACTCTCCTTACTTTCTTTTAAATCACTTGCAGCCTGAGAGAGCTGAAAATCAGACAGGTAAATGCTGTGGAATAATGCCCTCCCTCCCCAGTAAAACCACACCTTTCAAAATCCCCCAAGCCCAACTCATTACGAACTCATGTCTTGAAAATCGAAGTTCAAGCTATCCTACGGACGAGCGATTCCCAAGCATGATGAGAGCGAAGTCTGATCACTTTCTCACACTGCGTGCTCTGGGTTGCCCAGAGTTAAGCTTGATTGGAAGCTCGGGTGGTGCGTTGGCCAATCCTCAGGAAACACTCTTCCCAAGCGGGTCCCTCCCATGGGCGGGGCTAGCGGAGGTTCGGCGCAGTTCCCAGGGCACTAACGGTAGCCCCGCCCCTTTCTCGTCTCTTGGACTAGACAGCCTATTGGAATGCGAGCGATTTGGCCACGGTATTTCTATAGTATCGGAGCAAGTTTCAATTCACTATTTTTTAAAGAAAATTACTTACAAATGTTGGTAGTTCAGTATTAGTAACAGCTGACGCAGGGCTCATATTCACAGCTGATCTGGACATACCAATGTATCGAGACAATGAGTTTGAAACCACTTCCACAGATTTTTAGGGAGGGCCCAGATGCCCACTGGGGAGGGTCAGCTTTCTTCTCTGTGTGGCGTATTTGCTTAATGCAAAGAATTTAAAACCTGATACTCCTTAAGAATCAGAGAATCGAGAAATTCCGCGTGTTTTTGAAGGCGGGTAACAGGACCACCAAGCGCTTACATCTCATTGAGGATTTTCCACGTGCCAAACCAAATGCTTCCCTTGGGCTGTTTTTACTCTGCTAGCATCTTGGTGACCATTTCATTTTTTAAAGGCAGCCATGGCTGCCATCATTTTCAATGGGAGCAGTACAAAGGGTCAGAAGTGCAGGTACACTGTTCTTGTGAAGTGAGGCTAAAAGAAAGTATAGACCCATAGAGAAATTTCGGTTATCTGTTCGGTACTTCACTTTCTTCCATTAGGAAGGCATGCGAGCCCAGAATTGTGGTGACACCGTTCTTCGATCAGACTTGACTAGGATGGCGGCGTGGTGTCACAGGATAAACACATTCAGATTAGCCTTCGGTGAATTTTCTTCTTCTTTTTTTTACAAGATTTTATTTATTTATTTATTTGTCAGACAGAAAGAGAGAGAGAGCACAAGCAGGGGAGCAGCAGGCAGAGGGAGAGGGAGAAGCAGGCTCCCCGATGAGCAGGGAGCCCAATGCGGGACTCGATCCCAGGACCCTGGGATCATGACCTGTGTTGAAGGCAGATGCTTCACCGACTGAGCCACCCCGGCGTCCCTGAATTATCTTCTTAATAAGGAAATTTTTAATC
>NW_024423319.1:7426783-7453740 GCF_017311325.1 Ursus maritimus | reverse complement strand
AAGAGCTGGGTATTTCATCACTGGCATGAAAAGAAGATAGAAGGCTGATGTGTTTTCCAGGATTTTAACCTGCATCTGGTTGAACAAATGTGTAAATATGTCCTACGTGCGCTGCGTACATATGTGCTTTGTCCGCAGCTAGCACAGTGCCTAGCGTGTACTTGGGGTTCAATTACAATCTGTAGAATAAATTTGTTCCTTTGGCAAAATGAAGGTTAAATAGTTCTGAGTTTTCAAGACATGTTCCCTATGGTGGTTAGCATAAAGAAAAGTTCACTGGGGGTAGAATCAAATTTGAAAAAAAAAATCACTGAAATGCTTATGTTTTAGGAAAAAAAACTTTATTCCAAAAAGTAATATATTAACAGTATCTCAGCAGGCTCCTTTTTTTTTTTTCTTCTTGGACTATAATATAGAGAGCGTTTTTCACTTTTAACTTAGCACACACCAGTTAGGTCGAGGGCAATGGGGAGGAGGTGAAGTTGAAAAGGTCACTGGGAAGCATCCCTCCCATCTGGTCACAGTGGGTCATGGAGGACCTGCATGAGATTCCCTGGGACGCCCCGTATGTTCTTGGGCCATCCCTGCAATTCTTATGCCCTACAAGCGAAGAGGTTGGCCTGATGCTGGTTAGAGTCTGACTGGCAGCCAAGGTGACCTGTGATGTCCTGTGCTCCTCTGAGTAAAGTTACTGAATAGAAGCCTAATTACAGCCAGTCTAGCACATGGGAAATCAATTCAATCAAGAAATGGTCCTAAGTACCTACTATGTGCTCAGATTGATGTCTTCTGTGGAAGTGTGAGACATGGTCCTTAACCCAGAGATGCTGAAAACAAGGCAATTACAGATGAAAGAGTTAAACTAACAGTAGCAAGTAGTCCGGGAGGCACAGTTGGAGAAGAACTGTGAAGATCAAGTAGTATAAACTTTCCAGTGGCAAGGCAGGTGGGGTCAGATTAGAAATCGAATTTCCCAAGGTCTGCCGGACAGTTGGTACAAGTTGGAGCTACTACTCAGGTCTTCTAACTCCTAGATACTTTTTTCATTCTGTCATAACGGTGGTCGTGTGGCATTTTGACACGCTTGCATTGATCAGCTATTTTGAGGCTGGGAACTTTTTGGTGAGGCCATTTTGACATGGCCGGTGGGGGGGGGGCTTCTGCAACACCCTGCAAAACAGACCAATAAAACGTTCAGCTACTTTTTTTTTATTACCAAGTAATGTGCAGAACAGACAGCCTCACCCCATCCCTCAGCTTCACTTCATCCCTCAGCCTTGAGGGTAGAGATTGAGGCTCTGAGGTGGGAGTGGGGGGTCGAGGGGGGAATGGGCGTCATGAATGGAGTAAAGCTCAGAGAAGGGATGAGGGATGGGATAGGGGGTCAGGCACCATCTGGCAGGCAAAGCCCACGCCGCCAGGAGTCATGTGTTCTCCACACTTGCTCATCTTTGAAAGGCCATTAATCATTCTGGGCACATTATCTGTTCATTCTCTGAGAATTCTTTTATTTCTTGACTAGTTTGTTTCTTAAAATCTCTGATTCCAAACTTTCAAGGGGCAGGAATGGAATAGGGAGGAAGAGTTGGATCCCATTACGGTCCCCTCGTCCCAGATGCAGGACCCACTGGAAATCCTTGCGTCCGGGACTCAGTTGTCTCCTTAATACTCCATGTAATATTATACTATGGAAAAGTAATCGGTTTGCACTATTTTCAAAAGAATAAAGCGTCAATATCAAGTTTTGAGGGAATAGGACTGGTAGGCTCTTTCAAGGTTTGTCCTCTTTCAAAATCTAACAAACTTAAAAATATGTCTCTTTTTTTCTGATTATAAATGTATAAAATTTTCCCTTTCTCAATGCAGTATTTAATGTAAAATTATTTTTAAAAATTTGCCCCGAACGGTGAAGGCTATGATGCAGTAAAGGAACACATACTCAGATGTGCATGCTGAAGAAAATGGCAAGTGGCAGTCCCCTATAATCTGGGTAAGGATCGAGGAAAAAGTGTCAGGGAGGTAAGGAATCGACAAGCTCCAGTAGTCCGTGTTTCTCGTGGCTGCGATCACAGTGTCTGCATCCGAGCAACCGCGCCAGAGTGTCAAATATAAATATAGGATGTCTGGTTTTTAGCAAAACATTTGAGAGTCCTTCTGTAATATCCTTGTGCATAAGATTGTGAAATGTGACTGCATAACTAGTCATTAGGCAAATTCACAGCTGGTTGAGCAGCTGATTCGGTGTCATCCTGGAGGAAGATGTTTTTAGTTAAGGGCCAGGGAACAGCTTTTCCCGCTCTACCTGGGCATTCAGTCATTTAACAAGTACCAAGCACTTACGATGTAAAAGGCACCCTACTTGGCACTGTGAGCAAAACAGAGCTGTCCAGATCACGGCCCCTGCCCAAAAGCAGCAGCAGATTCTTGGTCGTAATTGATCACAAAGACAGGCTTTCCATTTTGCAGATAATACAGAGCTGGGTGGCGTAGTTTAATGTATAGGATGACAGAATCCAGATTTAAAATGACCTCAACTTGTAGGAACTCTAGGTCAAAACCTACAAGATGAAATTTAACAGTGATAGATGTAAAGTCTTGAATTTAGGTTTAAAAAATTGCATATGTACAGGATATGAGAGATGTGACTTGGCAGCAGTTTATGTAAAAAGTTCTTGGGGATTTAGTTGATCACAAGTTTAATATGAGCCAACAATGTGGTGTAGCCTATTTTTTTTTAAGCAAAACAATTTTAGGCTGTATTAGAAGCATGTGTGCTGATCAGACCACATCTGGAGTATTATGTTCAAGTATAGTCACCACATTTTATGAACATTGACAAAGTTGAGTATATCCAGAAGATAGTGACCAGGGTGCATCTGAAATGATGTCACATGAGAAATGGTTGAAAGAAAGAACCGAGGAGATTTAGCTTTTGCTTCGGGCCTCCGTTTATTTTATTTTTTATTTTATTGTTTTTAAGTAGGCTCCCTGCCCAATGCGGGGCTTGAACTCATGATCTGGAGGTTAAGAGTCGCATGCTCTACCAACTGAGCCAGCCGGGTGCCCCTAGGCATCAGTTTAGAGCCTTCAAGTCTTGGTTCAGTTCCCTTGTTATGTATTCTCACACTCCGGACGACCGTCCTGTCTTCCTCCGTAGGCTCGGGCTTTGTTAGAGCAGGACTGGGGCTCTGTGTTCACTGTGACATCTGTGGGGCCTAGTACTGTGCTTGAGACAGGTGGGTCCTCAGCAATGTTTAGAGGACGAGTGAGTAGAATTTCCACGTGTGAGGGCCTTGGGGAACAGCTGATGAAAAACTGTAGTGCCTGGCATCTATAGTCATTAAATAAAAGGACAGGAAAGGAACTTAAAAAGTTCCTAAAAGCTTTAGAATGGGTCTTTTTTTTTTTTTCATGTTCTCCTGGCCTTTGCTAGGACCCGATGCTAGATTTCTGTGTCTGCTTTCACAGAAATCTTAAAAAGCATTCTCTCCAAAAGGAGCATTTAAAAAAATGAGTTCAAGTTCAGGCACCAGTTATCAAGGACATGCAAGGTTTAGTCAAGTGGACGCCCTCATGCATTTCTGGTACAATCCTTTTGGAGCAGCGTTTTGGCAATATGTATTATTCAAGCCCTGAAAATAGTCGTGGTTAAATACAATAGTTCTACTTCTGGGACTTCGTTCTATGAAAGCCATCCTGAATACAGAAAAAAGAAAGCCTTATGACCAGAAGTGTTTTCTGATAACAAAAAAACTGGAAACAACAAAATATTTAATAATAGAGGAGTGAATGGTTATATAAACTGTGATATGTCCATTCGACAGAATGTTACAAAGCCTTTAGAGTTTGTAGTTTTCACGGGATATACAGCTGTGTATGTATAGTATGATATAACTGAGGGAAAATAAACAAATCTAACCCTGTGTGTAGAAAAATCCTGGAAAGTCTCATACCTAAACGTCAACATTGGCTGTTTTTCAGTGTGAAAAGATCAATTCTTTTCACATTTGGTCTCCTTTTTTGCATTCTCTAAATTTTTCTTTAAAAAGCATTTTTACATTGAAGACAGTATAGTGCGCCCTGTTAGGTCTGGGAATAGACCTGCAGAGTCGAGGCATTCAGCCCTGCTGTGTATCACCGGTTTTATCGAGGGCATTCTGAAATTGTGTGCAAAAGACAAACCCAAACAAGTTCAGAGCAAAACTGATTTTCATTCTAAATTTAATGAACTTAATTTTAATTTACTTTAATTCAAAACACATAAATGTAACTACATCATGAACAACTTTAGATCAAGGGTATGTTATTGAACTTCGCAAATGATAGATGATGCAACTCTTCAAAAGAAAAAAAAAAGGTCAGCATCCCAGCTTCTAGAGAGCCAGGGACCTTTTGCAAAGGGAGATGAAAAAGCACCTTGCTGGTAGCAGGCACGTAATAAAGTCTTGAAAGACTGGCTCCTGGAGGTGAGGGGGGACAAATGAGAGATGGATTGCTAATGGGTAAGATTGAATGTCTTGATGGATACCAGAAGAACCTGGATATCAGGTATTATCCTGTTAAATCAAAATCTGTTTTAGGGGATATTTGGATATTACTCAGATGTAACAAAGTTCAAGCTGTCAGACCTCTGTGTATTGTAAAAATGCATCCATTACAAGTAATTTGCACTAACCCATGACTCTAGATACTCAATTTTCTTCTTCTATCAAAAATTACTAGTAGTTTTGCCAATAACCATTGTTTAATTGTACATGCATCGTTCCTGTTCACAGGCATGTTTTCATGCAAACTTCATTGCGGGCTACATATTAATGCAGCCTGTCCCCTCGTCTTTTTCTAATGACGGCAGGGGTTCTTGGTCCTTGAGTCATTATTGCTTTCCTAATTCCGCTTTAAAAAAAGAACACTGCCCACCTCAGGAAACTGAATGGTTCTGTTTTGTTTGGGATGCTGGGGGAGATCAGCGCTCTACCGGGGGAAGTAACAGGTCCGGTTTCATTGAGAATGTTCAGAATGTTTGAACACCATCTAGGTTTGAAGAAAGTGGAATTTTCACATATGTTAACATTTAGTGATCTTGCTTTTTGCAACTTGAGCTCTACTTAACCTTTATATCTATTTCTGTGGAATTAACTTTCTCCTGTTTTCATGTATATTCCATGTTAAGGATAATGGGGACAGTACTATTACAAAGGTGAATTTAGTAACAATGATTTCTGTTCTTTATTTTTTTTTGTCCTTTTGTCTCCCCTCTCCTATGTTTTCCTCTCTCTTATTTTAAATATTTCCTTCATCTTTTCTTGTACCACCTTATTTCTGCCTCAATGGGAAGCAAAAACTGTTCTTCAGAACTGGTCAAGTCCCTTGTTTTGGGTTGGGTTTTTTTTTTTAACCCCAAATCTCTGCTAAATGAAGACTTTCATACAGCATCGGATTGCCATTTCCAAAGCCAAAGAATGGAGAGTCTTTGAGAATGGATTCGATACGCATTTTCTAGGCTGGTTGATGCTGACAAGAGACTTTCTGTCTGATAAGCTGAAGGTGTGATCTCCCTGGGATGAGTATTCTTACATGGGGATCTGGATAATAACTTGAAAGAAAGCTGTGTACTTCAAAGCTCCTTTCACCTCAACCACAGTTAACTTTATAGGCTCACTGGTCTGGCAAGTGTTAATAGCTTGATCATTTGCCTGCAGATAACTCCATTGGAACCTGTGGATTATTTCAGTGGGGGAGAGCCAGTGGGTCTTTGATCTCCATTTAGACAGAGATAGAATAATCCAGAAAGAATTCTATTAGAGTGATTTATGGCAGAGACAGCACAATTTTATGAATGTTCCCCACCCCCAGTATGTCCAAAACATGTTGGCAGGTCTCAGTAGAAGATGTACTCTTTCCATTGTGCCCACTTTCCTATGAAATGGGGTTCTTGGTGACATGATTTTTCAATCCCCCCCTTTTTTTTAAACAAAATGGTTTTAAGAATAAGTGTCTGCTGATAGTTAAACATGTAAAATATTGGTGCTCGGTGAGGACAGGGGAAAACTTTATTTCGAAAGGAGCAGATGGTGCCCCATGGGGTGAAGATGATGTGGTAAGTTTGCCTTCTTCACCGTGTGCATAAGGTCATGTACAAATGGCCAGAAAGCAAATGAAAGGTACCCTTGAGGCCGTTTGCACTTAGATGTCAACTTTCTTTCAGGAAAGGCTATTCTTCTTTATTTTTGTTTTTATACAAATCTAGGCCCCAATGTTGTTTGTTAGTTTCTCTCTTTTATGGCTGCTTATTTAGTGCTGCTTCATCAAGGGCTTAGGCTTCTCTTTGAAGTATCTGAGTCCTGCGTCTATAGTGCAGTTCTTAAAGCCTGTGGTGATTAACTAGGCCGGAGCCAGTAACCTAGCCAGCATGTTTTGCCTTAACTGCCTCCTGCCTTCTCAGCAACATTTGAGTCTGGGGGGGTAGATATGCTAGAAGGATTATTGGTGGCGGCACATTCCCTCCTTGGTGGTTGTCTTGGTCTTGGGAACATCTTCCCTGTCTCTCCCTGCGTAGCCAAGGACTCTGTTTTCATAGCTAAGAATTGCCTCCTCCTGTCCTTCTCAAGCTGGCCTGACAGTGGTCTCCGCACTTAGCTTGGTCACCCTCTAGCCTTTCGTGTATTTTCCTTTTTTATTTCGCAATTAGTTTGCAGTGCTCTGGAGGGGGAGACCATGTTTTATAGAATAATTATTTTTTTAAGAATAATTCTTTTATTAACAAGATGTATGTGGTCCAGCGACGCACTTTATTGGTCACCCAGTTTGAGACCAGAGGAAGAAATGATATAAGAAAACAGAGGCCTCTGGAACGTCAAAGGAAAAAAAAAAACACAACTTCAGAGACAGGAAGGATTGGTACTAAGCTCTCCTTGAATACCAGTTAAAATAACGTCAGATATATATATCAGAAAACATAAGCTGGATATAGATGAGAACGTTAATGTTTATTTTAAGGTGATAGCACGGGGAACAAAACACTTCATCTGCACCTCTGCCCTTTACATTGCGTTGGGGATCTGTGCCTCAGTACTGGCACAGCTATTGCTAAAGATCCCAGGAGCTATGGCGACGGAGATCTCCTGGTCCCTTTGCCATCCGAAGCCCAGTGCCACTCAGATGGCCAGCCCGAGAGCAGGGAGCCCACAGGCCAGGTCATCGATGCCTTCCCTGGTGTTCCAGCTGCAGGCTTCTGTGTGTCTGCTTCTGCCCCCAGTCACTTGTGCCGTGTGTCAGGGTCAGGGCTAAGCGGAATCCAGAGCCTGAATTAGGACAGTGAAGGAGAAGACCGCTGAGCGCTGAAAAGGCAAGTAAGGAGGGAAGAGAGGGGTGGGAATGATGAGAGTCAGCCCTCTATTGGCTCCCCACAGTGTTACCCTTTCCTTTTCCACCAATGACTTGCTGCAAAAGAGATACCAAGTTCAGTAACAGAGATGTGAACAAAAACAAAGTTCAGTGCAGTGTTGTTTATAATGGTGAACAATTGCAAATGGTTGTACAGAGCACAGTATGATAAAACCATTAAAAATGGTGTTTTCAAAGATTTTTAATGACAGTGAAAAATGCTCACGAAATAATATATATGTAAAAAGGCAACATATCTGATCCCAGTTGACTATCTATAATGCACATAGAGAAAATACTATAAGGAAATTACTAGAATATTAATGGAGATTATTTTTGGGTGGTGGAATCATGGGTAGTTTCTTCCGATTGTATATTCTAAAATTTCCATAATGCAGATTTATAATTCTTTTTTTTTTAAGTATAATGACCATTTTATCTTTTTTTTCAGAGAACAGTTTCTCTTCAGTGTTTAAGGACTTAGCTGCTGACATGGGCTTTGGTGGAGATGGTGGGGATAGCACCCGCAGGTCTAAATCAGGGCGGGGGTGGGGGTGTTGGGTCCTTCCGTGCTTCACGGGAGCGATGCTGGGCTAGCTTGCCGTGGGTGGCACAGCTCGTGGAGTAATACAGTCTCACACAACTTGGGATGCACATAAGCACCGAAGACACTCACTTTGGGAACACCCCTGGTGGCAGCAGTCTTTACTGCGGTGCCAGTAATGAACTTGTTAATGGCCTTGACCTTGGGTACACACTGGGGCGCACTTGGTGCCGCAGACAGGCTGTATGTGGCCACAACCCTTAGTGGCGTGACTGTTGTTCCTTCCTTTCATGGTCCTCTTCGGTTAACTAGAAGACGTAGGTTGGTAAAAAAGTTCAGAGAAGATGAAGCCTCCTACCTTTGTTTTGTTGTATCCCCAGATCTCACGCCTGGAGTGAGGTCCGTGCCTCTGGTGTTCCCTCAGGCACCAGGGCCAGTCTGTTTGGATGGCCTCTGACTCTTAAGAAAAAGCGTGTGAAGTTGCTCCTTCTTGCTACCACTGCCTGATTGCACTTCTTTATTGAAAACACATTCATTTTTTTTTTTTGCACAGACTTTATGCATAGGGCCCTGTATGTGCCAGGCAATCAATAAATATTTGAGTGATTGTTATCTTCTCAATGCAAATTCAACATTTAACATTCAAATACTGAAGTCTCCCTGTGCCAAACCACAAAGAAGTCTCTGCTGGGAGAACGCCTGCTTGAATACTTGGGACCAGCTACTCTAGGTCGACTGGCGTGTGTATGTTCTGCTTCTGTGCTTTAGTTTAAGTGGAATAACCACGAGACTACCAGTCAAATCCCTTGTCTAATGGCCATCTAGAAAATTGGGACCCTCCAATGGCTGATGGGAAACCCGGAATCCTGGAATTCAGTTAACTGTTGATTGAACATTCCTTGAGCTAGGCTTGTGGGTTGGGTCGTGGTGGAGGGTGGGGAGGGTAGCATTTAATTAAATGATGGTTCAGACTCAGACCCTGTTCTCTGGGATGTTACAGTCTAGTAGAGTGGGAGTCACTAAAGAAGACTGATGATGGCATCCTGAGGAAGACACGCCTTGACACCCAAGAGCCATGCACCGCCCTTGGTTGGTAGTGGCTATGAATGCCAGGCTCCCAAGGTGCTGGAACAAGGAGGAGAAAGAGGAGATGTGTGAGAGACAGTGGAAGAAGGAACAAGGGATGGCCATAAGAAGGTAGATGTGGCCTCAGGGAAGTAGGGCTCCACTCAGTAACGTGCTGATGTTGGCTGGGGCTATTGTGGGGTCAGGGCACACCCCCCTCTGTGTCCCACGCTGTGTGAGACTGATGTTCTTATAATAACCAGAGCCACTGAATGGCTTATATTTCACATACAGGATTCCATTTACAAACAAACGTAAGAAAGATCCATACAGCAATGCCTAAGTATTTAAAAAGTGACTTTTTGTCCAAGAAGACCTCAATCTGCAAATACTTAACAAGGTCAGACATCACGGGGGATACCAGAAACCCACGTGTGTGCCTTTGAGCAGTTTACTTAGCTGAGAAGACCAGATGTAGACAAATGGAAAGTTTACTCTTGTTTTAAGGCAGCGTGGGCCACTCACTGATGGACAGTAATGGCTAGCGGAGCACAGGGGATGGTCAGCTTCCTAGGGCTTTGGGCAGTCGGGAAGTTTCCAGGTTCTTGAGCTGGCCTTGGTGGTTGGGCAGGATTTAGGTTGGCCCCACATAACGCCAGATCTGCAGAAACGTGGTCTTCTGCCCTCTGAGAAGCTGCAGTGTCTGACCTGCTCTCATAAACTCCTCCCCAAAACAGGCCTGTGCACTTAGCAGTAATAAATTGAACCATCAACTCCTTAAAGCACACCTGGTTGATAATTAGCTCAATCACATTGTGTTTCGGTCATTACCCTTGGATTTCCCAAGGATGAGCTTAATTCATCTCCCACATGAAAGTGAGTGCCTGCATGACCCAAACTCAACTGAATAGAATTTCTGTCTCTATTATGTCAATTTAATGCTGTGGTAGTTTTATTGCAAAATAGGTATTGGGTTACAATTTGCCACCCAAATATCTGTGCAGAAATTGTTAATGTGTGCTGTAAAAAGATCTCCAATGGCAGAAGGCTCTCTCTTAAACAGTGCTTGATTTGAAGTCATACAAAGAGGAAACGAGCTGCAACTCTGATTCGGGGAATTCAGAATTGATAAGATGAACTGTTGTTTATTCAGAGATTATGAAGTCAGGTTTTATAGCTTATAAACGTATTGATGATGGATACAGCCCCTCGCTTCCAAGGGTTTACAGAGCTGATTTTGTGTTTTAACCACACTCCCTTCGCCTCTGACCTGCTGCTGGAGGTGCAGGGATAAACTGGTGGCGTTATGTGCTCTATTACCAAAGGAGGAAGGCAAAGGGGCACCTTTATTGTATCGGATTACTAGCCAGATGCCTGGAATGCTCGCATCTACTCACTGGTTGCTGTTTAAAAGGGAAAAATACAGATCTAACCACTTCTAGGAATGGTGCCAGGTGTCTGTACTAAGGCAACCCAACTCCAGAAGGCTATAAAAATAGCCCCCAAGTAGTAGGTTCCGATTTCCCACTGAGCTGACCAATAAATCCAACAACCAGTTAATTAAAAATGCTGGGAGGGAATGTTCATCCTCCATTACCCACCTGTCCTTGTGAATACTCATTGGTTACAAACCGGAGGCTACAACTTAGCGTGTCAGTGTCCAGATTAGGAAACCCTCTTGTTCCTTTCCATAGCCATCCGGAGATATAAACAGCCAGTGTGGTTGCCTGATACTCCTGCTTGGGTGTCAAGGTTTATTCGAGGCTAAAGCGATGTGAGGCTTCCAAAGACAAACCGAGTTATTTCACTTGCCTCGGGATTTCCTACCTCATCACTCCCTTGTTCAGGCTATGAATTTTCCTCTAATGTGCCAAAAGCTGATGGGAAGCCTTCCTGCCCTGACTGCTGCTATGAGCAGGATATCACAATAGACTGAGAGGCAAAGAGAGTACTAGAGGTTGAATCTTCTAGAATTTCAGCTTGATAAAGCTTAACAAGAGAATCAGTTCGTAAAGCAAGCAAAAACTTGGACAGAGTAGACCATCAATATCATCCTAATCATTAAAGCCATTAAAAGGTGCACAAAGAGAGTAATAGCTATTGGACTCAGGTTAAAAGCTGGAAAGAAGCGGGGCGCCTGGGTGGCTCAATTGACTAAGCAGCTGGCTCTTGATTGCAGCTCAGGTCATGATCTTGAGGTCCTGGGATCGAGCCCCATGTCGGGCTTCCCAGTCAGCGAGGAGTCTGCTTGAGGATTCTCTCTGTCCCTCTCCCCCTCCCCTGCTCGTTTTTTTTCTCTCTCTCTCTCTCTCAAATAAATACATATTTAAAAAAAAAGCTGGAAAGAGGAAAGCAGAGGGGGTGATGGAAGGTGAGGGAGATGGAAACTCACTGAACACACCTCTGGTCTCCAGGAACCTTCTCTGAAATACCGCTGTTAGTGAATTATGTTTCTTGCAGACTTTTCTTCTTTTTAACTTTGAGGCATTTTGATGGAAAAGAGAGAATGGTAATGAAACTTGACTTCTAGCCAGGGCTCTGTCACTTACAAGTCTGTTTCCATTTCCCAGGGCTCAGTTTCCTCCATCTGCGAACCCGTTGGCCTAGGGATGCTTCGTCCACACCTCAAATTCATGGGACAGTTGGTTTTTGAGTCTTTATGAATTTGGAACTGGAAGTTTTTTAGTAGAGTGAAAGTTTTGGGAGAGACTGCCGAGTCCAAGGGTGCAGAAGCTTAGCAAGGACAGAAACTTCTCTTGCAAGCAAGGAATTCTGCAGTAATCAAGAAGCCCGATGGATTGGGGTGGATATACAGATTGCTTTTATTCATGCTTTTTCGGGCTGCATGTGAGCATGTGTTCGGCTTCAAGATGCTTCTAAAGCTGAAGCTGTTATATGATTTGCTGTGCGTTAGCAGGATATGAATTATTAATTCTGCTTATACTTGATCATGCAGACCACAAACTGGGACCCTATCATCGGAGGGTCTAACGCATCCATTTTTCTCCACCAAAATAGGTTTGTAAATTGTCATCAGGTCTTAGACACCAACCCTCTACATAACACCTCTATCTGCTGCTACCTGAGATTTCTTTAATAAGGAATGTCAGGGAGACTCAGAATCACATTATGGGAGAGGAAGTTGAAAGAACCGAAACTTTTTAGCTTGAGGGATTAGAGGTTCAGGGGGCCATGCTGTCTGTTATCAAAAATGTGAAGGTTTCTCAAGTCAAAGTAGAATTAAACTCGGGTGTTTGTGTGTGTGTGTGTGTGTGTGTGTGTGTGTGTGTGTGGTGTTGGTGTGAGAGGAGGCAGACTGGGATTAATGGAGGAGAGTTAGGCAGACAGAGTTTTCTCAAGCCGGGCAATAACTTCCCAGCAATCTAAGCTGTTCAAAGCAGGGAGAATGGGCTACCTCAAGGAGGTAGCAAAATTCCCACTGCCAGGCCCCATCACAGAGTTGGGGTTAAAAGTTGGTTTCTTTGAATGGAAGTTGGACTCTGTTTTCTGGAGTCCACCTGTAGGGATCCAGTGGTCTGGGGGTGTCTTTGTTACACGGAACACTTGTAGGGCCCACACCCTGTCTCACTTGTATCCTCAGCACCTAACGTCGGGCCTGACCACAGAAGGAGCTCAGAAAATGTTTGTTGGTCAAGTGATTGAGTGACAGTGTAAGTAACCAATAGAGGCTTTTGGTCCCTAGGTCAAGTGTATTAAATTGGTTCCCGTTTCTACAGTATCTCCCTTTTCTTCAGGCGTTTCTATGCCTTTCACTCATAGCAACTCCCCCACTAACAGCACTTATCATCGTCAGAGCACTAAAGCAGTTCCATCGACAAAAGGCCCTTCCATAGCAACATGGACGAGAGAAAACACGCGAGTTTAACGTTAGGTAAGCAACAGTGGAGTTACACGCACGTCAGGCAGTGCAAACGTGACCATGAAGTCTGGCAAGAATTTCCTGCATTTTGATGGAGAAAATACTGATACAGAACAGTGAAAGAGAGGGCAGTTTAAAATTTCTCTTATTTCCTTGCGGGACAAGAGGATGCACCTTGCAAAAGACATGTCAGCGATTTCTAGAGGTATTTGCAGTTCCAAGGGTAGGGGGTCCATGAACATGTGTCGTAAAACTAGAAGGTTGAGACTTTTTTTTTTTTTTAAATCAGACCTAGTATGTTCTCCAGGAGATACCCCGAAGAAGGGACAATGGGTAGATAGGGACTTCCGTCCTCAACAAAATGTCATCATGGCACCACTGGACAAGGTTAGAATGTGGGTGTTCCTCGTGGTCTTCTCAAGCTTCCTGAGGGTGAACTCATTTGTGGGGTAAAATGTCTTCCCGACAAGATGCCACGGCATCTAGGAGCTGGAAACCTGCCTCTCATCACCTTGTTGGGTGATTCTATGATTCCTGTTGTTTTTTTTTTTTTTAATCGCTTTAGATGAGACTTTATACAAATAGAGCGAAGGTCATATTAAAGGGCTAGACAGCTAAACCTCATGGGAAAATGCAATCTCTTTCCCCACATTATGGCTGTAGAAACCACGAGAAGTGATAGACCCTTCAACACTATAATCTGATCAGAAGCTGAAGAAGGCACTGATGGCTCTCTGAAGGACTGGGCCCTGAGAAATAGTTGGGCTAGCACCTAATAAAGTAATTAAAGGCGCATATAAATCTTTGGTTGCTTTTGGCTGGTGTCTGACTGTGGCTTTTGCTTAACCTAACCCGCACCCTGCCGGCAAAGCTTTTGCTGACTCGCCACTCATGTGGAGACTGTCTGTTTACCTTCATTTGGTCCCCTCTGAGGTCTGTAAAATTCTCCCCTCGGATTCCTACAGGCAGCCTTTGAAAGTAGTTTGTCAGACCAAGTATCTGCCTCTTTTCAGCCTGACCTTCTCTCGCTTTTGGTGTGGGGTGGCTTGAGGATGTCACCAGAGGAACACTGCTTTGGAGCCATCCTGATCGCCATTTAGTGAAAGAAAAAAAAAAATCCCAGCATCCTGTTTGGACAGATTGTAAGCTGTGACATTAGACCTTCCTGCTATGCAGAATGGCTTTCATCACTCTCCCACCCCATTCAGCAAGGTTAAAGGTCTTAGGAAGGTATTTGACTTGTGGCTCAGACTTGCCCTCACTGCTGAGCAATCATGGGTCTTTTTGCTTGAACCACTTATAGGAGGCGCCAATGGGAGGAGAAGTGAAGGAGCAGAAATGAGTTCATGACAGCATTTGAAATGAAGAGAACATCAAGAGGAAAATAGGATATACACTGAAGGCTTTGCCTATAGGTTTTCTTGTTTGTTTGTTTGTTTCTTGAAGTTCTGCTCAGGAAGTAAAATGGTGTTTTGCTGTGTTTAGTTCAGGGCCAGGAGAGGGAAACTGAAAAAGAATATAATTTGTCTTAGATGAGAAGACCTGCAGAGGCAGGGGTCATGTCCCTTTGCCATTTCTGTCATGACCCCAAATCTGACATTTTGAACGATGACACTGTAGGTACCTTATCGACTATTGAAAGCTGTTGTGTAACTTTCACGTTAGAAAAGTGTGTGTGTGTGTGTTCTCCAAAAAGGCATTCTGTCCTTTCTTGATTTTATAATATACAAATAATAAAACCACAGGTGTTCATGATATTACCCGTTTTATGCCAAGGTTAAGAAGTCTTAGTCTAGGTGATTCTCAACTAAACTATCTGGGTGCTCTCACTGGGTGTTGCATAACATTCAGAACATTCTCAAAGCAAAATGATTTTTAGTTCATTTTAGGAAATCATTTTACATCTAAAGCCGAAGATTTTTGCAGAACTTTTGGCCAAACAACAACATGCCTCAGAATTTTAACAGTAGCTTTATTGAGATATAATCCACATACCATAAGTCACCCTTTAAAGTATACAATTCAGTGGGTTTTTTGTATATTCACATAGCTGTGCAGTCATCACCATTGCCTAATTCCAGAATCTTTCCATTACCCTTGAAAGAAATGCTATACCCATTAGCAGTCACTCCCCAGGTCCTAGCCTCCTTAGCCCCTGGCAGCCACCATTCTTTCTATCTTCATGGATTTGCCTATTTTGGACACTTTCTGTAAATGGAATCATGCGGTATTTGTCCTTTCATGTCTGGCTTCTTTCACTTAGCATAATGTTTTCAAGGTTCATCCCTGTTGTAGCATGGATCAGAACTCTGTTCCATTTCATGGCTGAATCGTATTCCATTGGATGCATAGACTGCATTGTATTTATCCACTCATCAGTTGATGCCCATTTGAGTTGTTTCCATTTTTTGCACGCCCAGGAATATATCCAGAAGAAATAACCAACTAGGTACATAGAGAATTAGGGTATTTGTTGTGACATTAAAAAATGAAAAACTGGAAACAACCTGAATCTCTAACATTAAGGGATTGGTTCGGTGATGACACAGCTCTATGGCGGAATACTGTCCAGCTCTTAAAATGGTGTTGTAAAAGAATTTATGAAGATGGTGCAGAATGCTGACAATTTCTTATTAAATGTCAAAATAGCACATAGAGTGTGATCCCACTTTTATAAAAAATGTGTTTGATATGCATAGAAATAAAGGTAGAATCATAGGTAACAGAAAACCATGGTTCTCTCTAGATGGTAGGATTATGACGGTGATTTTTTTCTTCTTTTTTATCTCTATTTTCTAATTTTTCTAGAATTATCCCGTAATTATTTATTGAGTACATAGTATGTGCTAGACATTGTGGAGTGTGCATGTATTTTGTAATGAGGAAATTAAAAATAAATATTATTATTAAAAACAATCCAAAAGGGTGCGTGGGAGTGATATATTGTGTCCCCACGCATACATACACGCCACCTTCTGGAGATGTGACGGGATCTGACAGGCAGCATGAGGCTGTTATGTTTTCACTTCAAATAGATTACAATGTACTGGTAATGACATATTTATCCCATAAGAAAGACATTGAGTCACTGTTTTGGAGTGGTCCTGTGCGTGTCTGCTTGCTCACCGGAACGCCTAGCTCTTCTTTCCCTACAGGAAGTGATTGGAAGTGGAATGTAGAGTTTATTTCCGCCTCAGTGGTGGTCTGACATTTTGACATTTCCTGAACTGCAGGATGTTTGAGAGCAAGCAACTTGGCTTTTACTGAAAAAAATTAATGATACTGCCATTTTTACATAGTGATGGGTCTTTGTAAGAGGACAGAGCTATTCAAGTAGGGAAAAATGAGATGGTTAACAGGATGACAGTAACATAAAGGTCTTGAGTCTGGAGAAAAGCAGCTCATTAAGCATTGATTATCAGCATGGTGTAAACTCTTTCAGAAAGTGTTACTACATTCCATGCCATTGTTGTGTGGAGGAAATTTAAATCTGTGTTCCATTTACATCATAAATGAGATTTGTGTATTCTAATAATAGGCCAGTCTTGCCTTAGGCTGCATCAGTACACACAAATGTGTTCCATTGCTCTGCCTGGCTTGTCACATCAAGCCTGGCACTAAAATTCAGTCACAAAGAGTCACACTCGCTCGTGTGTTGGCATAGAACCATCCCTGTCTGGAGATGAAGTCCATTTCGTCCAACTGGAATATGTATAGTTTCCCAGGGACATACTGGAGTTACTTTTCAGGGCAGGCTATAGTGTAGAGCCGAGGTTAAGATTTCTGAGTCTGAAGTCAGACGAACCTCACTTCTAATCTCTGATGAGATCCAGACTCTGCGAGCCTCAGTTTTCTCATCCGTAGAATGGGGATGAAAATCTCTATCTCTTAGGATTGATGCACAAATTAAATGAAGTAAGCTAATCCTTGCAATGCCCTCACCATATTTACATTGTGAGAGCCCAGTAAGCTTTTATAGTTTTAATGAGTACACAAAGGAATTTAAAGAGAATGGAGAGAATTCCTGTCTTTCTTTTTTTCTCCTCTGTTTCTTATTTATTTATTTACTTATTTTGCCTAAAATGGATTGTTAAAATTGCTAAAACCTCAATTTTAAAATATGGGTTTTTAAATTTTTTAAACAGATTTTATTTTTAAGTCATCTCTACACCCAACGTGGGGCTCGAACTCACGACCCCGAGATCAAGAGTCTCACGTTCCACCGACTGAGCCAGCCAGGCGCCCTTAAATATATAGGCTTTAAGGGTATTTTGTAGCACGATGATGAAATACTGGCGTTGGCATGTAGCAAAACAAAGCGCGCAGAGACATATAGCATTCATGCCCAACAAAGCCTGTGACCAGCAACTGCGAAATCATATCTGTGTAGTGTCCTCTAGGTTCTTGCTTTTTCTTGTCAGCCTTTGGCCTTTCATAACGACGAACACATATCTCGATCTTAGCAGATTTGCTTTTTCAAATGAGGTGCTTGTGGGGTTTTCTATAGTTCTTGACAGACTACCAGTCTCTCAGAGCACACCACTCCCTCTCTAACTTGCTGCTTTTAGCCTCCTGGGGGCTCAAGAAGTGGGTGACAGAACTTGTTAGGACTCTGGGTAAAGCACAGTGTTCAGCTCTGACTGAAGATTTGGGTTGGAGGGAGAGGAATGTACATTTTTGCTACTGGAGATAACTTTTCTTTGATTGTATTCGGACCGTTCTCTACCTTCTGGACCCTTGGTAGTTTACAACGGAAATCCAAATAATGTTTCTCAGTAGAATTCGTGAGCCCGTTAACATGAGAGGAATGTTCTTTTGCTCACAAAGAGCGACTGTTCAGGAAACGGCATGTAGCGACCCCCTGACAAATGACCCAGTGCCGCAGTGAATTGTCACCTTGGGGTAGGTATGGCCAGAACCACCAGAAACAAGCTTTCCAGCGTGATGGGTGATGTGGGGGCAAACGTCCTCGGGAAGGGGAAACTTTGAAATGATGTCACATGACATGTTTACAATGGTAAACTATTTAGTGCTGTGGTAATGTCATCTTGGTAGACAGAGGGGCAATATTTCTATCTAAAATGTCCGGTTCATACCTGACAATAGACCCATGTGCAGTTGAGTGGCAGGCTAATGTCTTGAGAGTAAAACTAAAAATGCCAGAAAGCGCCCAATTTAGGGCGGAACAAAATTTTGACTTTGATATATGCCTTCCCTATTCGACATGATCAGTGAACAGTGCCTCTCTGCTGTGCTTTCCGGTGGCTTTTCTTGGACTGTAGTGTGTGTTCAGCATGGGTTGGGCTTCCGAGTGAATGGCTGATGCTAGCTAGCTTTGACATTTATGTGTTTCCATACAAATGACTTATAATTTTCATTCAGGAAGATGCCTGTCTATTTATTAATATGCCCCAGCTTCTCTTGGTAGATACACAATTACAACGTTGTAGCTGGGGCCCTGCAGTCAGAGCAGCGGCTTCTGTAGGCTGCGTAATCTGGGGGCCAGTTGCTTCATCTCAGTGTCCCAGTTTCCTAATTTGTACAATGCAACGAGTGACAGCCATCTCAAAGGCTGGCTATGAGGATTGAATGAGAATATGTGCGAAGCACTAGGACAGCATCAGGACAATCCATCCCTTCATATCACCACTCCAAGCTAAGCTTGGCCTTGATGACTGGCTAAGGAGACTTCCGACAAGCTAGCTAGCTGTGCCTTTTTCTTGTTATTCGTTCTACTCTTTCCAAGGCCCAGGGGCATGTTGCTGTAGAGAGGAATGCGACTCTGGGAAGTGAAGACAACTTGCTCATAGAAAACTCTAGGCAATCATAATGGAGTATCCTTGATGCACCAAAATGAAAACTTCTCATGGCAATCGGTAAATGCAGTTAGAGGCATGAAACTTTGATACTTGTATTTCACGTTGCTCTTTCTTTCTCTGTCTCTCTCCATGAGCACCGTGGAAACTTTTCTTGACTCTGGGATCTCAGTGAGCTGTGCACCAGAGGCTTAATAAACTTCATCTATGAATGAGCCATCATTACCATAATAAAGGCTCACTAATCACTGGTGAAAGCCACAGGTTAATTATTACATAAGGTAATTTCAGGAACTAAATAATTAAAAAATTTAAAAGACCATTTAATATATCTTTGACACAGACAGTAGAAGACAACCTGACTTGAATCATTTAACAGGGGTTTAACAACTCAGGCAGCACGGGTCTGAAGCAGTTAGTGTATTATGGCCGCAGTGCTGAAAAACAATGTTTCCTCGGGACAAACGGAATCTAGTAATGAAAGCTACAATTGAATACAAATAAGAGAGGGGCAGGATCCTGGGAGAGGAATATAGGTCATCAGTACCTTACAAGGAGACTTGATAGTATTCAGAATTTGAGTGTCTAGATTCCAGAACATATCCAATCTGCTTTTAATTTCAATCCCAGTATAGTTGCTTAAAAGGTTTCTTGAGCTTAATTGCCCTCTCTTTCATGCTCTTGTCCTTCAGGTTAAATTCCTTCTATTTTACGAAACTGGCTTTAAGTTTCCATGCCTCATTCTGTGTCCTTTCAGTACATATGCAGTCTGTATGTAGCGCATGTAGCATTCTATTTATTTAGGTATGTATTTATTTATTTTTTACATTTTATTTATTTATTTGAGAGAGAGTGAGAGCTAGAGAGAGAGAGCACACACAGAGGCAGAGGGAGAGGGAGAAGCAGACTCCCCGCTGGGCAGGGAGCCCCATGCAGGACTCGATCCCAGACCCCGGGATCATGACCTGAGCCGAAGGCAGACCCTTAACTGATTTGAGCCCCCCAGGCGCCTCTGTATGATTCTGTTTAATGGCAGCTTGGTTGTATTAGAACCTCAGAACCTCGAGTTCTAATTTGGCCATGCTAGTTGGGCACCATACATGCTCATAGAAATGAAGGGGTAGGGAAGATTGTGCACAAGGAGCTATTTTGCTGATGCCAGAGTGGTGGTATTTCTACGTAAATACCTCTATAACCTTCTGCTGTAATTGTATTGGAAGGCAATACAAGTGGGATCTTTAAGTACTGAAAGTCCCAGAATAAACACACGGGCAGAATAAAGGTATTCTTAACCTTTTGCAAGTTTTGAAATTTGTTTAAAAGGTGCTTAGGGAAGGGCTTTAATACACATATTCATATATGTGTGTGTATGCATACAAATAATGTATATATGCACACATAAATATATATATGTTTGTACATATACACATATGTTTCTAAACTTATGTGAAACAGATTGTGAAAGCATTTGGGGCAAAGTTCAGAACGTATCTTTTTTTTTTTTTAAAGATTTTATTTATTTATTTAGTTTGGTGGAGGGGAAAGAGGAAGGGGCAGGGCGGGAGGGAGAGCGAGGGGCAGAGAATCTCAAGCAGACTCTGCACTGAGTGCAGAGCCCGACGTGGGCCTCGATCTCATGACCCTGATATCATGAGCTGAGCCGAAATCAAGAGTCGGACACTCAATCAACTGAGCCACCTGGGTGTCCCAGAACCTATCTTTAAGCAAATAACTGTTTAGTTTGAGACATTTTGCTGGACCTAGGGATCTATTTTAGCAGAAGAAGGATATGATCTTAGGCCATGAGGAGTAGGGCAAGTGGGAGTAGCTGTGGGCAAATCTATTTGGAGTTCTCTGACCTACTAGGAGTCAGATTGGAAATGAGGCTTTCACGGGGTTGGATAGGCCCTCCTCTACCATGCTTTTCCGCCTCTGAGCGGGGCATATTCCCATGTCAGACCTGTCCTCTACCTAGTTCTCCTCCTGTTTGCACAACTTGCTCAAGGTCACATGGTGAGCTACTGGCAGAGCCAGATTGTAAATTCTCTGTAGGCAGAGACTTGGTCTGTAACTTTGCTTCTGTTGGGAGCCGAGCTGGAAGGCACAATTCAGGTTGCTGACTGAGCACCCCCTGGGCAACAACTTGTTAATTCAAATGGCAGCTAAGCCAGGAAGAGCTATTTAAAATATTTGGTGGCCATTTACATGGAAATCGAACAAAATGATTTGTCTTCCATTCTAGGGGGGAAAAGATGGTGCATCTGAACAGTCGTTTCTAAAGAGCATACCCAAGGTCCAGTGTCCTTCTGGAGCAAAAATAGGCAAATCCAAGCAGGATGTAAGGGCGATTTTGCTCAGTAGCACCTAGAAACAATTTCAGTCAAGGTCCAGATTTAAATGGTTGTTACCCAGGTCAAGCTAGGGATTAGGAAAGGTGGCGGATGAAATCAACTCAGAGTCTGGCACCAGTTACAAAAGGAAGCGGGTCACTGGGTTGTGTTTATAGAGGAAAGAGAATGGATTGTAAGATTGTTATCGCTGGACTCATGGTAGGGGAGGGGGCCCTCATTTGAAGCCTTGGCCCCCAGAGGAAAGGAGCCCAGAGTGTTTTAAGGACTCACACATAATTGGCCATACATTCCACAGGAAGAAGCCCTGCCTCTGGCTACATCCCTCTGCCTGGGAGAAAGGGAGAAAGGAGGAGGGGTCTGCGCGGGAGTGGGGGTTGGGGAGAGGGCCTCTGGCATCCTGTGAAGAAGGTTCTAAAGTATCGCCAGATTTTCCAGCCTAGTTTCAGACTTTACATTGAAAACTGGCTGATCTCTAGAAGCCTCAGCTAAAGACTTGTGGAAGTTTCTTTTACTATTCCATCAGTAAGTGGTGGCATACAGCTGCTACAGTCTGGGGTTCTTTTTGGTTTTTTTTGTTTTGGTTTGTTGTGGGTTTTTTTTTCTGTTTTTTTGTTTTTTAGTTTTTTGTGGATTTTTTTGGTGCTGGGTGATCTCCTTGTCCTTTGATGTCAAGGTTTTGTGCTGCATTATGGTTTGCAGCAAACACTGCCCCTGACCCTTGAGGGAGGCAAAAAAGAACTTAGTTCTTCACTTTACTCTTTGAGGATCCAGGTAGCAGAGTGACACATAGAATGTACAGTTTCACTCGCCAGAGGCTTTGGGTGTAGTTCACCGCAGCGAATCATACCTGATGTTCAACATGAAAGCGGAGGCAAAGGAGTCTTCATCAGTATCCAATTAGTAGATGATTTGCTTGCTAAATGCGTCTGCTAATTCATTAACAGTTAGATAAATTAAATTCAATGGAAAGGATGTAAGTTTGAAAATAAAAGGCTAAACATACTCATTTTAACTCTATAGATCAAAATTCATTTGCTGCCTCCCCCCTCCCCCAGCCCCTTCCTCCTTCTCTCTTTCAAACTGTGCACAGCACACAGGCAATTAGAGCTTGCAGGGTAGATTGTTTTTCTCATTTAAAGTATCTCTTGTCTCTGGAAATCGGTCCTCCAGTGGAGCATGTCTGTCTGTGTCTCTAGATGAGTGTCAGCGACAAATGGTGCTTGTGCGAATAATACTGAAGGGGATTGTTGGCGAGAACAGGAAAAGCCCTTTGCAATACTGTGAGGGATTCAGGAAGGTATTTTAGAATCTGAAGGGGCTTAAGGGTTGATTCCGCTGCTGATATTGAATTGCAGCATGACCAAATGATTAACAAACTTGTCTTTCTTGAAATATCTCAGGGCAGAGAGGTTCTCAAGTGATTGCAAATTGGTTAATGACTTTAAAAAACAAGTAACTTTGCAGAGTTTTCCTAAACAGTTGGGGATGCGTAGAAGCCTGGCGATTTAGATCAAGTCAAGATACACGGAACTGGAACGCTGATATTCCTTCTTTGGCATAAATCTCGGAATCAGCGCGACAGTTCAGGGTGATGCTTTGAAGGCTAGTACCTTGGGTTGCTCGAAATAACTTCATTTCAGCATTACTGTCAGTGATGATAGAGGTTGCAACACGTTCCCGCCGTAGCACTTTGGGTTGTTTTCATGGTCTTTCTGTTTTTCTGATCTTTGGACAGATCTCATTCACAATTTCCTGGAAAAACAACCAGTCTTTTCCCACAGGGGAATCACATTATGTAATTTTTCCTTGTTATCAAATGGAAGATTGAATCAGCAAATCTAAACAGGGCGGCAAGGCAAGTATCAACGCGGATTGGTCTTTTCAGTTTTCAAAAGCCGGTATTCAAACGGGGAAGGTTGTTATTGTTGTAATCCATTCAGTGTGTGGAGCTGAAAGCAATAAGATGATGCCCGTAGGCCTCGATCTTTCCTGCGGAAGATGGGAGAGACTCTGCGGCCCCGTGTGGTTGGTGACTTGCCAGGGAAGTTTCACATTTCTGAGAAACTGGCTGTGGTTGTACAGTTAACATCAGTAGTTTGCTTTCAACTCATATTAATAGGTTGTTGAAAGTTCAAGTGAACGTTGTTGAGCTTGAGTGAGTGAAAAATTATTTAATAGCGTCTGTTAACTAGAAGAGGAGCTCATTCACTGCTAGCTGCCATCAGGATATCTAATTTCTCCTCGAGGACCTGACCTGATTTTCTATCATACGAGGGTCAGATTACCATTTACCTCAAAGTCAGCTACTGTGCTCATAAAAGTTGTGTTTATTTTCTCTCTCTCTCAGATATGTGGCCATAAACACTGGGGTAGAAGCATCACTGGACTTTTGTTCTCCTTTTACGTCGCTCTCTCTTAGTGAAGTTGTCCTGCTTTCTCCCTTACCTTTATGCTCAGTTTAAGGGGATTGTATAGAAAAAAATCCTCTTAAAATGCAATGGTTGACGATGTCAATCTTTTTAAACAGTTTTAACTACGAAAAACTGAAGAGTCTTTAAGTGAAGCAAGGTAGTGATAGATGATTTAGAAAATAATAAGAATTCTTTTTTTTAAGATTTTATTTATTTATTCGACAGAGATAGAGACAGCCAGCGAGAGAGGGAACACAAGCAGGGGGAGTGGGAGAGGAAGAAGCAGGCTCCCAGCGGAGGAGCCTGATGTGGGGCTCGATCCTGGATCACCGGGATCACGCCCTGAGCCGAAAGCAGACGCTTTAACCGCTGTGCCACCCAGGCGCCCCGAAAATAATAAGAATTCTAATAAGGATTGCATTCTTGTTTTGTTTTTGTTTTTAAAATACAGATCTACTCATTGGATTGCCCTTATTGTTTTCACTCACCAACTATCTCCGTTGATCATTGGACTGATTGACCTCTCAATATCACTGATTTTTGAATTTTCATTTAGATGTTACAGAGCTGATCACAGAGTTGTTTGATTTTTGCATTTGGAGTGTGTCAGGCATCATCAAGCACCCTAACTGTGCTCTGAAGAAGCTTGGATTCTGTACATAAAATACAAAATACACCCTTGAAGAGCCATGGATGGAAATTTGGGTCAATTTTCTTATCACCAGGATGGGGAGGGAATGGAGAGACAAAGCACTTAACCCTAGACAAATCATTTACTGATGTCTCAGATTTAAAATGTCTCTCTGGATGTATTCTGGCACTTTCTCCCTGAGGTTTATTCATTCCAACTAAGCCGTAGTAATCCAGTGAACACATTTTATTTTATTTTATTTTGTTTTGTTTTATTTTAAGCTGTATGCCCAACGTAGGGCCCAAACTCATGACCCTGAGATCAAGAGTCCCATGCTCTACTGACTGGGCTGGCCGGATGCCCCTCCAGTGTTCTCTTCTCTAGCAGTTTATAAATTCTACATTTGTCTTTATGGACTGGGAGCCTTGTCAGTGATGAGAGACAGATAAATGCGCTGTATCCTCATTTGTCATACTTAGTTGAATGCTCTTTGACTTGACTCCTACAGCCGTGTGGACATTCTAGCTGTGTATCTGGGCAATGCAATGGTACATCCTTTCTCACCTTACAAAACCAGGATGTTATCCAGCTAAAATAACCCCAAGGAGTATTCAACAGACTCTGACCCATTTTATCAGGTACTGTGTTTAAACAGAGAAGAAAGCATAAGAAGCACATTCTGAGTGTGGAAAACTCAATCGAGGCCAACAGAATTGAACGTTCTCAGCCCAGCTCTTTCCAGAAACGACTTTTTTGGGGGTCTCTCCTCCAAACTTGAATTATTTAATTTTTGTCTATAGCAGTGAGGACTTTGACCTCTCAAACAATGATCATATGATCTTACTCTTGTGATATTATTTTAGAGTTTACAAATATACTTACACAAACATCTCGTATCATTTCCAAAATGGAGGTAGAGAAGAAATATTACTTAAAATTATTTTTTCTGATTATAAATGCGATACATTTTTTTAAAAGAAAATTTGAAAATGCAGAGAGTAGAAAAAGATCATAAAAGTCATCTGTAATTTCATCCAACGATAACAAGGGTTCAGTGGTTAATATCTTGGTGTATTTTCCTCTAGTCTTTTTTCTTTAATGTGTGTGTCTGTATTACTGTTTGCATTATATTATGTACTCCTTTGAAACCCCCTTTCCCCATTATTCACTTATTATGAACATTCTAGTTCATTAAGTATTTTTCTAAAACCTCAATTTTATGGCTGCATAGTTTCCGTTGTATGGATATAGAGTAATTTATTTGGACTCGATCATCTGTTTAGATTGTTTCTGACTTTTCCAGTTAGAGCTCATGTTGTGATTAACATTCTGGTACATAAATGTTTGGGTGCGTTTCTGATTCTTTCATCAGGGTAAACTCTTTAAATTTCAGGGTTACTGGGTCAAAAAACACAAATGAAGATGTAAAAATTCTTTAGTATGGCCTCAAAGTTATGCTTTGAGAAGTTGTTTCTGTTTAGTTTCACTGGCAGTGTGCGAGTAGAGAATAGTTGGTATTATCCCTATTTTATAGGTGCAAAAAGCTCAGGTCTAGAGAGATTCCAGGCTTGTCCAAGGTCACATGACTAATATCACTTGTCCTTTGGTTTTCTGACAGTTCAATATTCCTTCCACTCTACCACTGTTGTAGTAATCTCAGTGACAGATCTGTAGTGATTTAGCTGTGCGATTCGTCAAGGGAAACTTAATGTAGCCATGGCCTTAAAATAAATTTACTTCTATTATTATTTACAAACTTTAATGTGTCTGGAATTTGATATATAGGGAGGACTACACATAAATGCATGGCTCACCTCCCAAAGGCATTCTTTTATACTTTCAATATGTTTTCTGACTTGCACCTAAAATATCCAACTGAGAAATAATAGCCTAAAGTGATTTTGTTGTTCTGTTTTGGTCACCAAAAGCTGGTTTACAGTATTATTCTTTGTTAAGTAATAGTCTTTCCAGCCCAGCATGAGGACACTGAAAAGATTACTTCTGTCAGGATTAAATCTGCTCTCAAACCATAGTAAGTAACCCTTAACATCTACAAAATGGATTGAAACTTTGACACTCATTTTTGGAAGAAGGGAGGAAAAACCCACAATTTTTTTTTTTTTTTTGTTTTTGTTTTTAATGATTTTTTATTATATTATGTTAGTCACCATACAGTACATCCCCGGTTTCCAATGTAAGGCTCAATGATTCATTAGTTCTGTATAACACCCAGTGCACCATGCAATACGTGCCCTCTTTACTACCCATCACCGGTCTATCCCATTCCCCCGCCCCCCTCCCCTCTGAAGTCCTCAGTTTGTTTCTCATAGTCCATAGTCTCTCATGTTTCATTCCCCCTTCTGATTACCCCCCCTTTCTTTATCCCTTTCTTCCCCTACTGATCATCCTAGTTCTTATGTTCCATAGATGAGAGAAATCATATGATAGTTGTCTTTCTCTGCTTGACTTATTTCACTTAGCATTATCTCCTCCAGTGCTGTCCATGTTGTAGCAAATGTTGAGAACTCGTTCTTTCTGATAGCTGAGTAATATTCCATTGTATATATGGACCACAACTTCTTAATCCAGTCATCTGTTGAAGGGCATCTCGGCTCCTTCCACGATTTGGCTATTGTGGACATTGCTGCTATGAACATTGGGGCGCATATGGCCCTTCTCTTCACTACGTCTGTATCTTTGGAAAACCCACAATTTTTATGTCAAGACTCCAGGATGAGATGGGATATAGCAATTAAAGATGTTCTCCTTAACTGGAACATAACCAAACCAAATGTGGGAAGGAAAACAAACATCTACCCACTCCCCCCACAAAACAAAACAAAACAAAACAAAACAAAACAAAACAAAACAAAACA
>NW_024423319.1:7389613-7426773 GCF_017311325.1 Ursus maritimus | reverse complement strand
ACTTTCTCCCTGAGGTTTATTCATTCCAACTAAGCCGTAGTAATCCAGTGAACACATTTTATTTTATTTTATTTTGTTTTGTTTTATTTTAAGCTGTATGCCCAACGTAGGGCCCAAACTCATGACCCTGAGATCAAGAGTCCCATGCTCTACTGACTGGGCTGGCCGGATGCCCCTCCAGTGTTCTCTTCTCTAGCAGTTTATAAATTCTACATTTGTCTTTATGGACTGGGAGCCTTGTCAGTGATGAGAGACAGATAAATGCGCTGTATCCTCATTTGTCATACTTAGTTGAATGCTCTTTGACTTGACTCCTACAGCCGTGTGGACATTCTAGCTGTGTATCTGGGCAATGCAATGGTACATCCTTTCTCACCTTACAAAACCAGGATGTTATCCAGCTAAAATAACCCCAAGGAGTATTCAACAGACTCTGACCCATTTTATCAGGTACTGTGTTTAAACAGAGAAGAAAGCATAAGAAGCACATTCTGAGTGTGGAAAACTCAATCGAGGCCAACAGAATTGAACGTTCTCAGCCCAGCTCTTTCCAGAAACGACTTTTTTGGGGGTCTCTCCTCCAAACTTGAATTATTTAATTTTTGTCTATAGCAGTGAGGACTTTGACCTCTCAAACAATGATCATATGATCTTACTCTTGTGATATTATTTTAGAGTTTACAAATATACTTACACAAACATCTCGTATCATTTCCAAAATGGAGGTAGAGAAGAAATATTACTTAAAATTATTTTTTCTGATTATAAATGCGATACATTTTTTTAAAAGAAAATTTGAAAATGCAGAGAGTAGAAAAAGATCATAAAAGTCATCTGTAATTTCATCCAACGATAACAAGGGTTCAGTGGTTAATATCTTGGTGTATTTTCCTCTAGTCTTTTTTCTTTAATGTGTGTGTCTGTATTACTGTTTGCATTATATTATGTACTCCTTTGAAACCCCCTTTCCCCATTATTCACTTATTATGAACATTCTAGTTCATTAAGTATTTTTCTAAAACCTCAATTTTATGGCTGCATAGTTTCCGTTGTATGGATATAGAGTAATTTATTTGGACTCGATCATCTGTTTAGATTGTTTCTGACTTTTCCAGTTAGAGCTCATGTTGTGATTAACATTCTGGTACATAAATGTTTGGGTGCGTTTCTGATTCTTTCATCAGGGTAAACTCTTTAAATTTCAGGGTTACTGGGTCAAAAAACACAAATGAAGATGTAAAAATTCTTTAGTATGGCCTCAAAGTTATGCTTTGAGAAGTTGTTTCTGTTTAGTTTCACTGGCAGTGTGCGAGTAGAGAATAGTTGGTATTATCCCTATTTTATAGGTGCAAAAAGCTCAGGTCTAGAGAGATTCCAGGCTTGTCCAAGGTCACATGACTAATATCACTTGTCCTTTGGTTTTCTGACAGTTCAATATTCCTTCCACTCTACCACTGTTGTAGTAATCTCAGTGACAGATCTGTAGTGATTTAGCTGTGCGATTCGTCAAGGGAAACTTAATGTAGCCATGGCCTTAAAATAAATTTACTTCTATTATTATTTACAAACTTTAATGTGTCTGGAATTTGATATATAGGGAGGACTACACATAAATGCATGGCTCACCTCCCAAAGGCATTCTTTTATACTTTCAATATGTTTTCTGACTTGCACCTAAAATATCCAACTGAGAAATAATAGCCTAAAGTGATTTTGTTGTTCTGTTTTGGTCACCAAAAGCTGGTTTACAGTATTATTCTTTGTTAAGTAATAGTCTTTCCAGCCCAGCATGAGGACACTGAAAAGATTACTTCTGTCAGGATTAAATCTGCTCTCAAACCATAGTAAGTAACCCTTAACATCTACAAAATGGATTGAAACTTTGACACTCATTTTTGGAAGAAGGGAGGAAAAACCCACAATTTTTATGTCAAGACTCCAGGATGAGATGGGATATAGCAATTAAAGATGTTCTCCTTAACTGGAACATAACCAAACCAAATGTGGGAAGGAAAACAAACATCTACCCACTCCCCCCACAAAACAAAACAAAACAAAACAAAACAAAACAAAACAAAACAAAACAAAACAGTAGTACCAAAGGACAAACCACATTCAGTAGTCTTCATTTCTTTCCCATAGCATGGCCTCAATTCTTAGAATAGCTAAGCACATGGCCTTTGTCTGAAGATGGTCCATTCACAACTTCTAGGTCATCGGGGAGCCGTATCAGGACCATGCTAAAGACTTCTTGCTCTTTGCCTGAGAGAATCCGTGTGATAACATTGTTTTGCTTCTGGATTCTCAGGTAGGTAGCACATACATTGGAAGTAAAACATTCAGATTCTGAAAGCCGGGAGTAGGCTTTATCTTATTTGAGACTGTGTTGTCTTTAGTATCGCCTTACCCTGGGAGTCCCCCAACCGCCCACCCCAGATGTTTAATAGGTACCATTGCTTCTGGAATTAGGAACATATTGGTAGAAGTCTTCTGTTTGTATCTTGAGAGTGTCTTTGGTTGGAAAAATTCTTTTCAGGTATTAGTGGGGTCTGTATTCTGTTTTAGGCCCTTGTCATTGTTATTTCCAATCATATTATCTCAATGAAACAGGAGTGTATGTAATAGGAATTTTGTTGTATTTGACAAAACACTACAGATGGCTATGACTTGTGATCATGTTACCTTAATTGCCAAAAATATGGTTAATATTCTTCAATTCTTTCGTGTTGATTGAACAACCTTTGGGGTAGATGGCAAATCTCAGTGGCTCTAGTAATAAAGATCTAAATAGCCTAATAGGGGCGCCTGGGTGGCTCAGTCGGTTAAGCGGCTGCCTTCAGCTCAGGTCATGATCCCAGGGTCCTGGGATCCAGCCCCACATCACGTTCTCTGCTCAGTGGGGAGTCTGCTTCCCCCTCTGCCTGTGCCCTTCCCCTGCTCCTGCTCTCTCTCTCTAAAATAATTAAGTAAAATCTTCAAAAAAATCAATAGGCTAATTATATATCTGAATGTGGTAGTTCTTCCATGTTTCGGGAAATAACTATTTTCCCGAGCCTTATTGAGATATAATTGACATATAACAGTATGTGAGTTTAAGGTGTATGATGTAATGGTTTGATATATATATACATGTTGTAAAATGGTTACCACAATAAGGTTAGGTAACACATCCATCATCTCACATAGGAGTGTGTGTGTGTGTGTGTGTGTGTGTGTGTATGGTGAGAAGTTTTAAGATCTATTCTCTTAGCGACTTTCAAATATACAATACGGTATTCTTAACTGTCATTACAATGCTGTACATTACACTCCCAGAACTCTGTTCATCTTATAATTGGAAGTTGGTACCTTCTGACCACCTTCACCCCAGGAAATGACAATTTCTTATCAAGGCATTTATACTGAATTCAGATAGTGATAATAGTGTAGGTCCCTGTTGCTTAACAATTTTCAAACAGCCCGAACCGCGTTTTGAGTATCTGCATCTACTAAAGTTAGATTCTCAAGAATGTTCGTGTCGTGGTTAGCATCTCGAGGCAGATCTTGATTGATGAGTCCGTTCAGTCCACAACTGTTTCTTGAGCACGTACGATGTGCCAAGTACTGTGCTAGGTTCTATGGGGCTGACATGTAAGATGCAGTTTCTCCTCTCAAGGGGGTTTACAGTCTAGTTGACAAAGAGTCCGTGCACATACCATCCTTTTTTGAGCTAAGTTCCGATGATGGAGAGGCTATTGATAAAAGGATATGAGAGACCATGACATCCATTGCAAGTAAATATAATGGCCTGAGCAAAATCTTTGAGGCAGGAAACATGAGAGTAATGGTTGCCGAAGAAACTATTTGGGCTGGAATAAAATGTCCTTTCTTTTTTCAAGATTTATTTATTTATTTGAGAGAGAGAGAAAGAGAGAGAGAGTGAGCGAGCGAGTAGGGGGAGGGGCAGAGGGAGAGAGAGAACCCCAAGCAGACTCCCTGCTGAGCGTGGAGTCCAGTGTGGGACTCGAGATCACGACCCTGAGATCATGACCTGAGCCGAAACCAAGAGTCGGACACTCAACCGACTGAGCCATCCAGGCACCCTAGGAATAGCTCCTTAAAAGGAATAGTATAGCAGAAGAGAAAGTTGAAAAGGCAGGCAAGGCAGGGGAGAGAATACCCTCATTTCCATCTCCCAGCTGTTTTCTAGGGCTATATGCCTGGAACTCAATAAATATGAATAAATTTTTACAAACACGTGTCTAATTTAAAGCAACACCCAAAGAACAATATCTTGAGTTAATCTGTACAACATGTGGCATTGTAAAATAACCCTTCAGGGTGTCCTCCTTGAAACAGCCCCCTTTTTAGTCTCTGCATATGTCATGTGGGCCACCCAATGAGACCGGTTGGAAAGGAGAGCTGTGGATTAGAAAATTTTGCCAGAGCGGTTAACATCTCATTGGATCAAGCTGAGCAGCTGTGTGATTTCAAACTCACTACTTTCTCGTGAAATGATGTAGCATGGCTTTCTGGATGTTTGGAAGGAACAGTCACTGATCACATGATCTCATATATGAGCCTTTCATATGAGATACACCACTCGCCAGAATCTGTCCTTGACACATTATCTGTCTTTTCTTGTTCTCTCTTGGCCACTGCCTTCATCTGTCATGTTCTTTTAAAAGCAAGATCCTAGAACTTTGCTTTCAAATCAGTATTCTAAGGCGAATTTTGTGATGTTTTGCATTAACGGCGGGGAACCAGGGGTATGGGTGATTGCAAATGGCAGATGAAGCCATTTATATGTGACTTGGAAAGTCTGTTTATACTTACACTTGACTAGGGGTGAGTCTGTTTTTAAAATTCACTTTCAAACTAAATAATGAAGTCTTACTGTAAAGGTCTGACTTGAGCTGCAGAGAGGCTGGCCTAATTTCCTCCAACCTGCTCCGTGCTGGGTAGAGAATAAAAACATCGCCTGTTACCCAACATATTACATACATAGAGCATCGTTCTAAGTCTCACTGGCAAGTGTAACTGAAATATTTTGTTCTGCAGCTCATGACTATTTCTTCTTAGTTTGTCCTCAAGAAATATGGAAGGGACCACAATCAGAGAACTTACAAAGGAAAAGTAGAATAGTTGTGTATAAGGAAATATAGGGAAAGAAATATACACAGAAAATGGAAGGATTGGGGTTCCATGGTATCAACAAATTTTTAAAAGATTGCGTGAAATAAAGGGGTTGAAGCAAAACCAAGATAACATGACATTTAATGCTCAAGAAGTTATTGGTCAAACCAAACCAAAAAGCTCACACAGATCACGGGGAGGGGTGGAGGAAATGTTTCTCAGGGACGAAGAAAGTGGATGTTTTATGCACTCCCAAAATACGATTGCTAAAGATTGGCAGGGCGGCTGAAGCAGGGAGGGCGGGGCAGATGGCTATAGAACACGGAATGGGAGGATTGTAAAATTATTTTTGAAAAAGCAATGAGAATCTTGTTTTTCAACAAAGAGGATATGCCCATAAACACGCAATTGTGATTTAGTGGTTTTTTGGGGATGCAAACTGGATCCCAGGTAAACCTCGGGAGCTCTTCCTGGGTATCATAATTAGAACTGCATCATTTTTATGCTTTCCAAGCATCTGCTCCTGAAGACCAGGGTCTATTTTGAAATCATGCTCATTCAATAAGCCACTGTGGATTTAAATCTTATGAATGTATGTAAACTCTGTTTTTGGGAAGCCATTAGCACCTCTTGGTTTGAATAACGTAATGAGTTCCATATATTTAAACCCGCCGCTTCCCACTCCACCGCCCATTTGACTCTGTTTTAAGCTTGTCTTTGTTTAGTTTCAAAAGTCTCCCTTATCTCTGCTGTATTAGGATTTGGCGAATGAGTTCACTCCACCTCGTCAATATCCATTATTATTTGACAGACTGATTATATCCCTTCTCAACCTTCGTCTATTCAGACTGAAGTGCCTGCGGTCTATAATCTCTGTTCATATAAGCAGCTCCTCCACCCCCCGGAAGATATCAGCTAACTTTCTCAAGCTTTCTTCTGTCTTGTCACCCATGGAGCCCAGAGGAGTATGTTGTAACCGGGTGAAAAAGCATCTTGCCTTTCCCCCTGGGCGTCCCTTTGTTCATCTGAATGCTTTGTGGATGATGATTTACATTTCAGTGACGGTCTTTGATCGTGGGGGGAAATACATACATCAGGACCGGCATGGGACCGCCTGCCCTTTTTGTTGGCTGCCCTGCCTGTGAGCTTGCAGAGTTGTCTGTGATGTCTGTTCATTGGCAAAAGAATGCCAAAGGGTAGCGTTCATGCCCGGCATCATCTTTAAAGTCGTTAGCCTTGCATTTTACTTTTGTAGTAAACTGGGATGGCAGCCGGCCAGGACCCATTAACCAAAGCTTAGAAGATTATGTGGTTGAGGTTCCAGCCGTCTGTTACCTGCGCACTTCCTGCCAGTTAGACGACTTTCACTAGGGCTACTTTATGAGGGTATAAAAACTTCTTAGCAAATTCGGGTTTTTATTAGGCACCGCACAGTCCCTATTTCAGAAAGACAGTCTATACCAGGAAACCTAAGGCAAAGGAAAAACTTTTCAGTTCTCTCAGAGGGTGCCTTTTAAACATGTTAGCCGTCTTGGTAGTTGGCCCTAAGTGAGGGAGGCGCTTCTCATTCAGAAGGGATGGTTTTAGCATCTGTGATTTGGAGACACGACAGGAGCCACAGTAGTCAATATCCTGGCCGCAGGGCGTTTAGGTCAGGCAGGTTTCTTCCAGCATCGATGCTGTTCCTACCGGCGAGGGCAGGAATCAGTGGCACCAGGAGCCTCTTAAAGCAACAGGAGTTAAGCCCATACAGCAAAACTGGGGCTGAAAGTAAATAGAGGCTGACTTTGAAGCCAGGAGGCAAATGATCAGTTGAAAGAGCCATGTTCCCTTAAGTTGTGAAAACTTAAAAACAGCATGTGTATCTTCTTTTCTCTCCTCCCTCTTCTCATCTCTGTTTCTCTCCATCCATATCCCTCTCAAGGTCCCATCAAGAGCTCCCAAGGCACTAACACAAATGAAGAAAAGATAGTTGGACGGAAGGAGAGATCATTCTAGTATTTTCGTTGCTTCCTTTCCCACCTCCACTCTATTGGTTGCATGAATAGTTTGAGCTCCAAAGGACCATGAATTATACTAACAAAAACAGGAATGTGTCTTTAATATTAAATGTTTTAGTGACATCAAGGTGCCCAGAGAGGCATTTCGGTAGCCATATACAACTGGCTTTGTCCCTACAAGAAGGTACATTTATATCCATTAACATCCCCTTGACATTTAAATATGAAAGGAGAATTGTCTGAAACTCAGAGGAAAAAAATACATGGGATTTATGGGTACTTGAAACAAAAAATGGGACTTTTTCTTCCTGTCGCATTCCTTTAGTCTTTGAGGAAAACATTGCTTGGTGTGCTTGGAGACATTTAACGTAAGAGGTCACCTGGTATCTTTAAGTTCCTTGGGAATTAAACAGGATGGAAACCAGTTTCAGGACCATACTTCTGTCCTGTCTGGCATCCGTGTAGATCCCTTTGGAAGGGACTAAATGTCTCAGCACCATTTTTGCTATCGTGGGGTTTTCGTAGCTGCTGGGAGGTACCACTGGAGGACGGGGAGCTGCCACTTTATATCACCTAATCGCTTCTTTCATCCGACTTTGTATGTGGTTAAAAGTAGTTGATCTCTTGCCTCGTATTTTTTATTCAAGGCTTTTATGGTTTTAAAGGGAAATTCTTCGGGGAGTGCCGGTTTGTAATATTTGTTGCCAATATTTGTTTAGCATCACCTGTAGGAAAAGGATGGCATATTGGACAAAGATTTATTGTGCACTTGCTCTGCGAGATGTGTAAACCACTGAGCACAGTGCTTATCACATAGCGGGTGTGAGACGATGATCTTAACTCGGTCAGTAGCAGTGGAAGCAGAGAAAAGCCGGAGGTGGGTGTGAAAAACGTCGAAAACATGAGAACTGATAGGGCTTGGTGACTGGATGGAAGAGGGCAAGTGAGAGGAAGGGATGAAGCATTTTTGACTTTCAGAGCTATTAATAACTGGGAACAAGCATGGTGAGGCCATGAGTAGAAGTAGAGAAGGTGGTTGAAGAGGTAAGCGTTGTCTGTCAGTCAGTCACTACAGGAGGGAAAATGGAATGATGATTTTGGTCATCTTGAGTTTGTGATAGGGATCACCCACCTATGGGGAGATGTCCGAGAGGAGTCAGAAATACAGACCTAGAGCTTGGGAGACATGAGACTTACAGAGAGATCCAGAAGTTATCTACATAAGGCATCATAATCGAAGTCATGAAAGTTGGAAGATTTGCCAAAGAGTTTTGAGAAAAAGATCCAGCAGAGAAATAGAGACTCCGAGGACACTTGAGTACCAGAGGATGTTAGCATGGAAGGCAGCGAGCTTGAAGAAGGAGCACTGTCAAATTCTACAGAGAGGTAGAAAAGGGCAGGGTAGCCATCATGTTCAGCAACTCTGAGGTCATTGGCGACATTTGAGGACCCAATTTCATTAGAGCGATAGGTATGAAGGCCACATCGATTAGAGTTGAGGAAGTCAGTGCTGATTCCTCTTTTAATATATTTAGGAGGGGAAGGGTGGGGAGGCAGGTGTGGTAGCCTGAGACAGGAGGGAAGGAAAAGAGATTAGGCCAAGAAACAAATCATGTGGGATGTCTTCTGTTTTATCCAGTAAAGAGAAATGTCATTTGGTAAGAGTGAAGAGGAGAGAAGTGGGTTTGTTTGAGATGGAAAATTGGGGAAGAGTGGAAAATGGGGAAGGTTGAGATTGGCCACCCTCAGAAACGGCAGGTAGTCAGCAAGATATGAATAAACATCAATGACGTTGTTAAACATCAACCAGGACTCAGCTGTACTGTGAGTTTATGCCGTCAAAATGGCAAAATTTCAAGTGTTATTGGAGAGATTCCTGAAATTGGGGAAGGGAGCAGAGAAAAAGTAAATGATTTGGGGATTGGAAAATTGAGGAGAGAGAGAAATCACATGGCAGGGACTCTTAGGGACTACCAAGAGCACTGGTATCCGGTAGAAGAAAAGTGATGACTTAAATCGTACATTTTTCTGCCATTCATTCCCTTTGAAACAAATGAAATCAATTTTCCTTCCAAATGTGGCTTGGAAAAAAAAAAAAGAGGGATTCCCTCCACCCCTAACTTACTGCTATTAGAGTGATGACTGGTACATCACTAAAAAATCAGAGTTGAACATCCGTGTGTGAGAATTCATTGAAGCCACATGCAACATAAAGCAGTGATGTCTGTACTTGCTCAGGACTCCTAGAACCCCCGCAAAAAGTCACTCTCCTTCCCCGCCCTTTGGAAAGTTCATGTTACTGTTCTGCGCTCGTTATTAAAACAGGCTGTGCCGTTCAAGCTCGAAATGTGTTTGTGTTGCCATGGTTTGTGTCAATATTCTTTCCCATCATGCTTACAGTTGCCCGTGTTCACTGAACCCCAACAGGTGGGACTTTAATGTGGAGCCTAAAGAAAGACGCAGGGAAACATCTGTTAGCCTTAGATTCTGTGTGCACTTTGAATGAAGTTATAATTGTGACATTTCCTATTACGTACCGGGGTTGATTTTGCGAGGCATTCCTTCCAGAACTCATTAGTTCTTGCTAGGCACCATGCATCTGATCTAAGATGATTATTCTTGCGAGCGACACAAAAAGCTATTAAATCCAGCTTCTATTTTCTGAGGTGGAGAGTACTGTCGTGTTTGCCTCCAGAGACACCCAGTTTCCTACCATTACATTTCTTCCTTGGGTTTCAAGTGTGCAGAAGGAAAGGATGGGCACAGGGACAAAGAAAGGTGGGTGGTGCTGAACACGGGAAGGAGCTTGAGCTCAGGGAAAGTAACTAGGGAAATCAGGCCTAATCTCATCTCCATTTCCCTTAGGATCCGTGATAGCTGTTTCTGGGGGCTTTTTAGGCTTCTTAGAACTTCTCCGTGTGTGTTATTAAACCTTGTCTGTTCCCCTATAGTTATTAGCTGTAAAACCCTTTACAAAACCTCAAAAGGGTTTCTGGGCTTAAGTAGATACAGATGGAGAGTGGAGAGAGGACCATATAGCTGTGTTCTGCTTGGCAGTGGGCCCAAGAGAAATCCTGTCAAAGAATCAGTGTTGGCAGCGGAGAAGAGGAGGGGGGAGGCCAGCCCGTAGGGCCCGTTGAAAAGAAAGTGAAGGTCGATTTGGGCCCAGAAAGGGCCCAGGAGAGGGTGCCCTGTTCGAAGGCAGCTTCTTATGAGGTCTTCTTTTCCTCTGGCTGGAAATCATCTTCCCTTGCTTTAGACTTGTATCTCTGTAAAGGGGCCTGTGTTTTAGTATCTCGTGTACGTTGTTTCATTGTTATCTTGTATTTTAGTAGCCAGTTGTAAACTTGCCTTAGCTTTCTGTTTAGAGTCCAAGCTCCTCAAGGGCGGATACTGTGACTTGTTCTTTGTCTCTCCCACAGCATCTGTTCCAGACCCTTGCCCGTAGTGACTACAGGTGAAATTTTGAACGAACAAGTATATAGATTATGGTCTGCCCTTTCTCCCATAGATTCCATAAGTGGTTTTCGAGCACTACTATTATAGGACTAGAAGGGAGTTTTGAGAAGGTGGCCTGGGAGCTGCCTATCTAGGTAGGAAGACGAGACACTATAGGCCCCGTTTGAGTCTACGCTAGTGGCTACTTGTTCATGTGTCTTTCTCATTTCCCAGTTGCAATTGTAGCTAATATTCTCTTTGCTCTGAAAACCATGATCTATTCTCCAACCATTTATTTTCTGGGCCCAGGAAGCCAATAATTTAATATCCGATTCAGTGAAGACTCATTATCAGACCCGACAGTGACAGTGACACACTCCTTCCTGGGAGCTACTTGGGCTTTTCAAGCCCAAAGAGAATCTTCGAGTCAGTGCTCCTATTCAGGCACTAAATGCCTAGCCTGGGAGCCCAAGAGAGAGAGAGAGAGAGAGAGAGAGCGAGCGAGCGAAAGCGATTGGTTCTTTCCCAGAGGGCCACTTCTATCTCTTATTTCCCCATTCCCTTTTCCAGTTCTGATGGGTGATGGGACTGGTTTGGGGGCCATAGCTTGATCTCCAAAGAACAACAGGTCTTTGAAAACGACACTAGGTTTTTTTTTTTTTTTTTAAGAATACTGGAGTAACAGAACAGGTTAGCTGAGATTTTTTTTTTTTTTTGACCAGGGAAATTCTATTTCCTGTATTTACTAAGAACGTTATGAATGAGTTACCATGTTACTGTAGGTTAAGATAATCTAGAAATGTATCTGGAAAATCTATTTCAATTACCTTCTGGGTGCTTTTAGTGAAAATAATAAATTTCAAAGAATTAGGAGAGTCATAAAAATAAGTGTTATAAGGGGAGTATGTCTCATTTTTCACCTTCAAAATTAAATATGCACTGTGGAATTATGCACTGTCAGGGTCACTGCTCTGCTTGTGGGCATTAATAACTGCCATAGGTAACTTCTGAAGGAGGTGAAGGGGACCATTTCCCATAACACAGAGATTAAAGCATGCAATTTACTGAAAATCTAAATAAATAGTGACCTAATGCTCAATCGTGCACTAAAAGGGACGCTGCCTCATATTTACAATTTTGCATACGGGTACCCTGTTGAAACTTGCATTTGCATACATATATAAGATATTGATTTGGGTTAATGGAACATGAGGTCATTTCTCTTTAGTTTCTCTCAATTTAAGTATCATTTTCTTTCTCTCCTTATTGCTCACATAGAGGAAGGCAGGAAAATAGCCTCAGATGATTGTGTCTGGAAAATGCTACGGCTATCGGTCTATTTTTCTTTCCATTTTTCATATTTAAATTGTCTCTATACCTTAGTGATCTCAGCAGCTGGCTGCTGCTTAAACCTCGAAATTCGCACGACAAGGAATAGTTACTTCACGGAGCTATGTAAGTGGCTCTGAAATGCCCTCAGACATTGTCCCCGTAGCATTGTCTACGGAACCCAGGGAGACCCCGAGTCCCCGGCCCATGTGAAGTGGCTTGGTTGGGCTTGTTGGGCTACAATACCGTGAATGGCCTGGCCCTCCTAATTGTGCTGAAGGTTTACTGCCAAAATGGTACCAGGGCTTAATGAGATGTGAGCTTCAGAATTTTTAGCTATTATCCTGGTTACTTACCAATTACCACACAGAAGAAAAGACGAAAAAGGCACTCCATGTTGTTGAGACAACAGAATCAACTGATTTACACCCTGCCTGTCCATTTTCATGCAAGCAAACTTGACCTGGACTGCTATTGCAGCAACCGAAATCCGAATGGATTTACCCTTCTATGAGTGCATTTTTCTGTGTGAAAGGCTTCTCGCCTTTTCTCCTCTCCTGTTTGACTCAATAAGAACATACACAGCTCATTATAGAGTAGGTACCCCGTGGAGAGGATTGCTTGTGACTTTCCAATATGAAATGACAATATTTATATGCATCTTTTTTGGTGAAAAGTTGCAAAAGTAATTTATTTGGCAAAATACCATCTGCAGTAGTGTGACCTTAATTACATTGCTTTGTTGGCTTATATGTAAAAAAATAAGAATGACTCTCATTGCTTCTCAATACCCAGATCACACCATGTAATGTTATCCGTTTTATTTTTATTGTTATTTTTTATGTATTTATTTTTTCTTGGGGGGGTAGGGAGGGGAGATGGTGAGAGGAACAGGGAGAGAGAGAATTTTAAGCAGGCTCCACATGGGGCTCGATCTCACGACCCTGAGATCATGACCTGAGCCAAAACTAAGAGTCACACACTTCACCGATGGAGCCCCCCGGGCGTTCCTGTTACCCGTTTTAGAAGTTACACTTCCCATGATAGGTTTGAATTTTTAACTTATAGAGGGAGAAAACATTAATATTAAAATATCTTTTTTGGGGGGCGTAGGATCTAAATGAAAAGACATCCCACAGATAACTGTAATTGAATTTTATTGAAGGAAGAGAACTTGTAAATAGGGCAACAGCTGGACGTGTTAAGTTAAAAAAAACAACAGAAAACAATATCCCATTTAACGTACTAGCGTCTAAGAGGAAGTTTACTGCGCACACATCACACTTGCAATTAAAGAGATCAGAGACGTGCTTTTTCCCACCGGCAAACTGTAATCTGTGTAAAGCACCAGGTACGGTTCCATAAGCCATTGAAATGCAAGGGACTTTGAGAATGAAAGAAGATCCGAAATTAACACTTGTTATTTCAGTTTCATTCACAGTTTGAGGGTTGTGTTTCACACTCTTATTTGAATAAGATATTTTCTTGCTTCATGAATACAAATTTTCAACGACAAGAAAAAGTCAAATCACATGTTGGTAAATTGTAACACATTTCCCCATAAATTTTCACCAAAACTTCAGAAGTGCACTCCCAAGAAAAAAATATTTTCAAATTGGGCAACGTAGCCAATCTGTCAGTTAGACTTGGGTTCAGGATAGAAAAGGCTGCGGAGATGTGAGTGTTGCCTGTTCACAGAGATTAGGGATGGGGCTGAGCAGCGATCGGGGCCAGGTGGCCCGGGGAGGCGATGAGGGTTGCAGCTGTCTGTACCTACCCACCGGCGTGAGATGCCAACAGCTGGAGAACAAATTTGGTATAAATTCCCAGGAGCTACTGTCAGTTAATGTGAGCCTTCCAGGAACACATACCAAATAATAGCCTACTTTCCTAATTCTATTATGGGAAATTTCTTCAGAGTCAATCCCTGTGAAATGGGATCAGGAACGGCGTTAGTCCAAACCGTGAAGTGAGTGCAATTCGGGTTTCATGCCCTTTAACCTTTTCTTCATCTTTCATCCGTTCTCCTTCCCCCTCCTAAGGTGCTGATGCTGTGAAAGTGCTACCCCAACTGTCCCTACACCTCCGCCCCCCCCGCCAGCACTACCACCTTGCCGCACCCTTTTGAGAAAATACCCTGTGATCAAGGTTTTGGATCTATTGCCCTCCCCTCCCCTCCCTCTGGGTAAAGTTGGCTGGGTATTCCTGTTCTTCCAGATGCTGTCTGTGTGAAGGGAAATGTGTCAGTAATCAGAGAGGCTTAACGTGTTCTCCTTCTTAGGAGTGTTTCCATGTTAGCTAGGGGGGTGTGTGTGTGCGTGTATGTGCGCGCGCGCGTGCACGGCGAGGCTGGTGGTGGTTGCACAGTTCCCTTAATACAAAGGGATGAAACATACATGGGGCCTCCTCAGCTCTCCTCAAACCCCATCACTTGGGTGACCCCCTTCTCTGCCTGAATAGGAGATGTTTGCATCCGTTTATTCCCTGCCTGCCAGAAATGCAGTTTTAAGGTTGTTCCTTTTGCCCAGTGGAGCCAAGAAGAACATTTCAAGATTAGCAAAATATTCATTCTTATCTAGAGAGAGAAATGGCATCATTCTTCAAAATCCTTCTCTTACTATACTTAAAGAAAATATATTTTTTTTCCTTAAAGCATTGGTCAGAGTATTGAGACCCAGATTTATGACTGTTCTATTGACAAGGGGTTATTGCACACAGATGTTTTATTTGCTGTTTCTAGGGGCTTATCAAAAAGAATTGACTAGCTGTCATTTTCTACATGAGACCAATTACTATTGACCCAGCTTTGCTTATTGTTTTCATTAATGTCTAATCAAAAATGAAAATGTTACAGAATGTTCTTAGAACTGATATAAGAAAAGCAGTCCTAAGAAGTGAGTGCGTATCTTTTGTGCTTTCCTAGTGTTGTTAAGCAGAGCCAATGCTTGGTGCTGAGAGCTGTGTGAACAAAAGCATCTTCAGTATGCAAAAATCAAATCCACCAAAGCTATGTTTTGGGGGGGCTGGGGGTGGGGCGGGGAGAGGTGGTAGGCTGCCATGTGCACTTTCTAGATTTGTGCAAGGCCCCGACTATGTGTGAAAGCCTAGGAAACAGTAGGATAGCTTCTGTCTTTTCTATGATTAATAGAGTCAGGATATTTTTTAAAGAAAAGAAGGAAGTGAGACAGGTGTGATTTATGACTTGGCACCTTATAAAGGCGAGGGTTGCCTGTTTGACGTTTGTTATGTGGTCTGTTGGTTGGGTATTACATGTTGACGCATCTTTGTGCTGTCATCTAGGAATGACTGTATTCCTACCGTGGGAGGAGCCCGGTAGATGACATTTGGCGGTTGCTGATTAGACAGGAAGACACATGTGTGACTTATATAAGTGTCCCATTCTTCAAGGGTAGGGTGGAAAATAAAACCCCCCAGTTACGGAGTGGCCCCCCAAAAAATCCCCTTGTCCTAAAAGACCAAGACTGTAGTCAATAAAGAGGCAACGCAAGCTTCTTTCTACATGCGAATATAATTTATGGGTTTGGTTTAAGGAGCTGAAGACTATTTTTGTATGAATTGGGGCTCTTCCTCTTCAGTTTCTTTAAGCAGCTCCAAATATATTTAGTATCATCTATGATCCAGTGCCCGTTTAAACCAGTACAGAAGACATAACCAAACTTTAGCTGATTGAAGTTGGGGGTTGCTGATTTTGTAGAATCAAGAACCCAAAGTTGAAACTACACGGTCACCGGTCAGATTCTAGCTCTTACGGGCCAGATTTCAGATCTGCTAACCAAGTAGGTTGGTTTCATTCTTGCCATTTAAATTAAGCAGTCACGATCACAGCTCCTTTGTTTTTGAGAGCCCTGCGGCCCCAACTTACCCCAAGTCACCAGACTGGAGTCATTTACTGTGATGAGAGTATCTATAACTAAAATTTTAAGCCTCTGCAGTTTTGGGCCTATACAAATAAAGCCTCCTCCCAACTGGGTTACAATGAATATTCCAATCAACTTTTTAAAAAGAAGATTCGCCATGTGTGCTGGAATACGAAGCTGAAGAGGCTGTCAATGTTGATTCCATAGGACCCTCTATAATTAACTTCGTAGTTAACAGCACATCTATTGTCAGGCTGACTTGAGTTAGAATCCTGGTTCTAGCCTTTCTAGCTGATGAACTCTAGATGAGTCCATCTTTTGGGCCTGGTTTCCTCATTTTTAGAATGGGTATAGTGACAGGACCTTCCTCGTAAGAATGTTGTCCGGATTAAGTAAGATAATGCGTGCAAACTTGGCACATAGTAAGCACTCATTAAGTGCTAGCTGTTAGCACAATTTTTAACTGTCATGGTAGTTTTTCACAGCTCTCTGAGTGCTGCTTATTTGCTGGCCTTCCTCATTAGGCTGTGAATACTTTCAAGAGAGGACTACGTCTGCCTGACTTTCCTTTGTATTTCTGGCACGTAGCCTAGTGACTGTTATAAAGGAAGCACTCTGAGCCTCAGTTTCAAAATCTGGAAAAAAGGGAGCTAATAATGGCACTTACCCTCATAGGGTTGTTATGAGGATTTAAACTATTACTTAGGCTAACATATGGATGAAAGCCTCAGCGATTCACTTATATACTCGGAATTTACTTTCCTTTTGTAATTCACAGGATTGCCAAGGGTCCAATGATGTAATGCCAGTAGTGCTTTGCAAAGTCACAATCGTGACATAGATGTCTGTGGTGGGTGGGGAGCGTGTCGGTAAATCTCTCTTGAAATTTTTTCTTTGTCAGGAACCTGAAACCTGCACAGACATGCGCTGTCTCCTTTTGAAGCCCTAGACCTTGTTTGCTAATGTCATTCATGGCCACCCAAAGCAGCTGGAGATGCTTTTCCCTTCATCTCCTCCCTCACTCCCCCAGCCCAGGCCCTGGGGTCCCTGGCAGAGCACAATCCCTCCACAATAGCTTTCTTTCACCTAGGTGCACACCTGGGCCTCCCGAGGGGATATTCTGGGAGACTCCGAGCCAGGGAATTTCAGTCTGGAATTGCTGCTCCAGGAATGCCCCCCTCAGGCCCCAGGAGCTCTGCCTTCAGAAATCGTCTCCAGGAAGGCTGGTCAGGGAGAGCAGAAGAAGGGCTGCGTTGTTGCAAAGTGTCTTGGGAATGAAGCCTTGAAGCCTTGAAAAGAAGGAAGATGAGGGCTTCTGAGCATGGCTCCATGGTTAGTATGTTTGGGAAATGGTGGGTGAAACAGAGCTGTAATTCACTAATGTATGATTCTAATCTCCAAGAGATATAGTACATAGGGTTTCCTAAAGTTATTGGACCAAAAGACTTATTTTCCATGGAGTAGTTAATGGGACAAAATGTTACATGGAACCCTCTCTTGGAAATATATATATATATTAAAGATTTTATTTATTTATTTGACAGAGACAGCCAGCTAGAGAGGGAACACAAGCAGGGGGAGTGGGAGAGGAAGGAGCAGGATCATAGTGGAGGAGCCTGATGTGGGGCTCGATCCCAGATCGCTCCCAGATCGCCGGGATCACGCCCTGAGCCGAAGGCAGACGCTTAACCGCTGTGCCACCCAGGCGCCCCTGCTCTTGGAAATATCCCCCTCACCAGTGAGACTCATTTTGGTTTCCATCTTCCCAAATGACCTCCTTTTCATTAAGATACCGACTGAAACTTTTAGTTTTCCATCTCTCAGAGATGAATCTGGTCACAGTCTAAAAGCACAATGAGAAATGTCAGTAGCGCACAGTGGAACTGGAGCAAGCGAATGCAGGAGTGCGCGGAGGTTCGTCAGAAATGAACCTGGCCCTGGACTAACGCCGGAGCGCAGGGTGGGATGGGGGTGAGCAAGAGAGCGAGAGAGCATGTGCCCTCAGCATCTCTGAGTACAGTAGATGCCAGGCCGACGGGTGCGTACGGGGACTGTAATGCAGCCAGGGTACTGCTTGCCAACCAATACTTTCTTTCTAATCGGTCCACTCAGAAAGGGCATCTTTTGCAATCCCTCCATCCTTTTTCCAGCTGGATGGCCCAGAGGGGGTGCTTTTGTGTGTGTGTGCACGCTAGAAGGGACCCTTTCCTTACTTTGCAAAAAGGCACACTACGTGCTACGCAGTGGTCCTAAGGGTAATTAATAAGAGGTGGTGTGAAGGCAAGAGTGTCTATTTGGTATTCGATGGGACCGGTGCTGGAAGATTAGTGATTGTTGGGATTTTTCTCTGGGTAATGGCAGCGCACTCCCTCAGCGGCCCGCTTTCCTAAGTTGTCCATTGTTCCACTTATTAGCCTCTATACATACGCCCTGCTCTCTGCACCCAGATATCTATTTATCTCGATAACGATATGATCTCCCATCTACCATACCATCTAAGAATACTGTCTGGCAGACTAAAATATCTCTCCAGCTCTGCTAACGCATTCTTATAACAAGACTAACTCCCCTTCCCCCTTTTTATCCCTTTATCTATAAGTACTTTTTAAAACAAGGGTTGACAGCTTTATTGTCCAGGAATAATTGCCAAAAGGCTTAGTGGACTGTACTTGCCAGTAAAAGGTTATTTGCTGACTTGGGATATGGGTTCCTTTGCTATAGTGTGTCATTCCAATTATGTTGTCGTATTTTGAGCCTCTGGTGTGTGCCTGGTGCTGTTCTAGGTGGGGACACAGCGAACATAGAGGTGGTTCATTGGTACAGTGGTGGTTCTTCCCTATTTGTCATGATGCTTTCGTAGCTATCATCTGGGCCTTCCAGGTAATCCAGGCTGCTCCTTTCATCTTAAAGATGAGGAAACGGGCCCAGAAGGGGGATATGGGTTACCCGAGATCACACTGTGGGTTGGTGGTGAGGACAAGCTAGAACCCAACTTCCCCTCACCCCTAGGCCAGGACTCTTGAACTCATAGCTATGGAGGCTGAATTCATAGGGTAAAAGGGGAGACTGCATTCATATTTGAGTGTTTCCTGACATGTAAAATTTATGTAGATAGCTCTGCCTAGCAGGAGCCAAAGAATGATAATTTAAAAATAGTTCTGTAAACTTCATATCCAAGTTAATTAAACAAACTTTTATTGATCTAAGAGAAACCGGTTAATCAAGTTCATGATTCATTCATAATCAATTTAACTCAATATGAAAATATTTGTGGTACAAGCAAGAGATGGGAGGAAAAAGGAGACAGAGAACCAGAAGAATAGGACAGAAAAAGGGGGATTTAGGGAAGGAAGTGTTACGTGCACGGTGGAGAGGGGTAGATAGGGATGGCTGAGGGTAATCTAAACACAAACATTACACAGTAGATAATTAAATTATCCATTACTCCTTGCTGTATATCTTTCCTGAGTTCAAAGCATTTCACCAATGTTATCACACTCACCATCACAGTATCCCTTTGAAGCATGCAGTAATTATTGATTCCCTGGCCCAAAGCAGAAGCTGTGGAGATAGAGCCTAAAAGTATCGCCAAGCTCTGTGGCGGTAGAACTCACTCATTTAAATAGTACGTCCTTGTTCATGTTGGTGTTCACTAACTCGTCTGACGGTCCCGTCGTTCTTAATTGAGTTTGCATTTTGAGCCCTATGAAGTTAGTACATGTTCAGTGTAGAAGGGTTTTTACCAATATGGAAAACATGAAAGAAGAACATAAAACTCATACCACCGTCCTGCTATCCGAGGAAGATTGCTATTAACATTTCAGTGTGTGTTCTTCTGTTTTTAATGCATTGTAATACCTTTCTAGTGCTAAAAAGCAGCAGTATGGTTGCGGGAAGTGTGGAAAATTCACAGAAACGTTAAAAAGAGCAGTAAAATCACCTCTCATCACACTACCCAGTAAAAATTACTGTTAACATTCTGGTATATTTCTTTTCACCCCCCCCTTTCCCCTGTATGCATTCACAGAGAAACATACATTGTTTTACCTCAATGTGATTATGCTGCCTATACAGTTTGATACTCACTATTTTCACTTCATGTTACATTATGAGTAGTCTACCATGTTTTCAGTAGTCTCGAAAACGTTATTTTTAATGGTTGCGTAGAATTCACTCACGCGGCTGTACCATAATTTGTTATGGATGCCCTATAGTGTATTTACCATTTCTCCTGACAACGTATGAGAGTACCAGGCTCAGCACACTCCTTGTCATTGCATGTTATCTCTTCACATCTTTGCCAGTTTTCTAGGAGAATGATAGAATCTCACTGTTTTAACTTTTCATTTCTTTGATTACTAATGGGGTTGAACTTCTCGAAAAGCAGCTCAGTTTTTGACATGTGGCTTTCAACGCCTACTGAATGCACAACTTCTAGTCAAAACCACATATACATGTTGAGGGCTCATGGCTCCAGTTGTGACAGAACAAAGATTGCCTCGGATTGCCTTGCTAATATGTTTTATATAGCGCTGGGCTCAGTGCCACAGCCGCTAAATAAATCATAAACTCCCTGACAACCGGGCCCATGTCTTAATCATTTCTGCATCTCCCATAGCCCCCAGCCTAATGCCTGACACAGAGGAAGCCTTAATAAATGTTTGTTAAATGGATATGGAGGTGGAGCTATTGTGAGCGTCAATGTGAAGTTACTAAAATAGTTTCTGAAGCCTTGACATGGGAAAAAAGAATCCCCGGAGTTAAAATTTAGAAACTATTGCTCAGGGCTCAACCGATCATCTCATTATGAGGAACAATGAAGAAACTGATCCCCTCATACAAGGGGACTTGTTTTTTTTTTTTTGTTTGTTTGTTTTGTTTTTTTTTTTTTTTTTGCTGAAAGGAGCCCTTTTGCAGCCGTGATGTCACATCCATTTACACAGCAGCACCAGGATAGAGGAGAGCCCAAAGCAAAGCAAGCAGAGGGGCTCCTGACTGGTTCAGTCAGTAGAGCGTATGACTCTTGATCTCAGGGTTGTGAGTTTGAGCCCCGTGTTGGGTGTAGAGATTACGTGAAAAAATAAAATCTTTAAGAAAAAAGAAAGCAAAGCAAGTAGGAAGGGCCAACTGGCTGCAAGAGGAAATGAATGGATAAGAAGAAAGGGGGGGTGGGAGGATGGAAAGAAGAAATGTGGAGTCTGGAGCTATTTCTCTACATTTCCCTGTTTGGTGAAATGTTATAGGGCATTAAGGCCACAAGGATGTGTGGAGATGGTTCATTTTTCTGAGAAAGAAAATGGGGCTCAAAGAGATGAATTGAGTTGGCCAACATAGTGCATCTTACGTAAGAGCAGAGCTAGGTCTGGAATGAGGGACTTTTTTCTATGAGACCTTCCTTGACGTCCATCCTACTCCCACCTCCCGGCCCCGTATCAGTACAGTCGAGCAGCTTGGACTTCCCCATCCTCCTTGCCAGCTCCGTACTTGAGACGTAGCTCTTGTCTTGCGCTCCTTACATGGCACTAGAGCCATGTTTTTCCATCTCTCCAATAGACTGTGAGCTCTTCGAGGACGGGGACTGGGTCGTCACTTCTGTCACACTGGTATCTAGCATCATACTTGATGCATCTAGGTGCTCAACGTTTGTTCATGAAGGCTCTCATGTTCATTACCAAAGCTGTGCTGTTATGTTTTGGCATTCAGACTCTAAACATCTGGGAATCTTTCCAGTCCTATACATTTTTCAGGCTCTGAATCACTCCCAATAATTTCTGCTAGTTGCTAGGCTTTTGCCATAAGTAAGGCTGTACTTGGAAAGGGAAGAATTAACTCTTGTAGAGAAGTGACAACAGGCTGGGGAAGGGGACTATGAGGGAAACAGAGGAGATGAGGGGAAACCGAGAAGGCTAGAGGACGGCCATATTGGGGAGGAGGAAATGATTCTTAGCGGGGGATCACACCCATTTCACAGATGAGGGAAATGCGAGATGTTACCTGACTTGCCCAGAGTCACGCAGTGCTGAGGTGGTAGAGCTGGAATCCAATTTTGTCTGATTTCAACCCCTCTCCTTTTCCTTGGGTTTTCCGTATGCTCTACACTGCCTGTCATTCTACAGTAGTAGCAGGTCACTGGCATTACAAGAATAAAACAGAAGAATGCTTTTTTTTAGAATTGAAAAAATTACGTGTCACTTTCACCAAATATTAACGATATGCCAAATACCTTCTTCTTTTGAGACTTTCCCCTAAATTTCCATGATCATTTTGGCCCTTTGAATTTGCTTATCTATGTAACATAAATTTTATTAATGAAAAACAAGAGCAGTATTTGAAAGCACCAAAACTATGCATGCATTACCTTGCCTGATTGTTGAAGGGACAAAAGGCCAGCCCGTGTGCCGTTACTGGAAATCTGGCCACCTTGAGCCCACCTCCCACACTTTTTGCCTCTCTCTTGGCTCTGCTGAACTCCCCACCAGCTCCACAATCCCCACCTCAGCATGCTGCTCGTCTCTCGACTGGCAAAATTCCCATTTTTCAGACTCTCACAACCAATCGGCGCTTCATCAGAAGTGATCAGTTGCTTGGCAGGATTTTTAAAAGTTTAAGATGTATTTATTTCCTCAACAATGAGGAACTCTTGCCTGGGTCTTCAAAGAATTTCATTTTAGCTATGTGTTCTCAAACGTGAAGTGAATACCCACAGCAGTTGATGGCACCTAGCTGGTTAAACAATGCTCCAGACTCAATAAATTTTCTAATTATTCCCGTCCTTTCTGGAGGCGGCCTGGCACCAGCTTTAAGGGAAGGCAGGAAGACGGGTCTGTCTCACCCCTCCACCCCTCAAAGGCCTTATTAAATTACAAATTCCATCTGTTCCCAAGAAGAGCTCGAACTGAATAAAATATTGGGTCATTTGGTTTAATATCTTGACTTGGTTTTGCCTTAATGAATTTTATCATCATTCTGCAAGAATCTAAAGCTTTCGTAGCAAAATATGAGAAATATAGTTAGATGACTGTATTGTGAGATCTCAGACCTGGAAAGGACATAAATAAGCTATTCAGCTCCTCCTGCTCCTTGGGTATCTCAACACCTAAATCATATGTGACTGATCTGAAAAGATTTCTAAAGATAGATATTTTGTATCTTTTTTTTTTTCTCTCTAGCAGTCTGTTCCGGTGTTTAAGTCTGAGTCTCTCTCATGGTCAAGAAGTTATCCCTAATGTTTGAATTTTCTTCGAGCTATGCTTTTAAGCCCAATTGATATGAGCAATTTAGAAATCTTAGGGAGATACATGACATTGAGATTTGCTGAAAAGTACTCAGAGTTGGATTACAGTAGAAACAATGAGGAATCACACCGGTCTGCAGGGATGTAAGCAGAAAAGGAAACAGTACAGTTGATCTCATCCTGGATTTGCATGTAAATAAGGATGAAGCAGGGCATGGGAGGAGGAGAACAACAGGAAAGGAGAGGAGAATTAGTATTAATGTCATTGGAAATGAATCGGTGGAGGAGAAAGATTTTAGGGTAATAGTGTGAAATAATTGGAAGAGATAAGGCTCACTTCAGAGAGAGTAGCAAGATTTAAGGACATAGATTTTCAATTGAGAGAGCAAGATTGACTGTACAAAACCCATGCAATCTCCCCTATAACTAGTGCCCTGGGAAGCAGGGAAGGGAAGTAGATAGACGAAGATATTAACTGGTTTACCAGGAGGGCGGGGGAGTGGTGCAGTATCTTAAAAGCTAAGTAATCCGCTGATTCTGAAGCGCCAAGTGAAGGAAAACTCTTTAATACTGTAATTGGAGTGACGTGCATTATGGGATTTTATTTAACAAGGACCTTTGTAAGGCACTGGCAAAATTAGAAGTCGCATTTGAGAAGTATCTGTTTGGAACAGGTATTCATGTGGGCCAGAGTAAAGGTCTTTCTTGAGGACAGCTGAATTTAAATGAGGGGTAGAATCTTCTAGGGTGGACTCTTGGAATAGCTCATTTAGACAAATGAAAGTTCACGTTTCCTCCTGAATAGTTTCACTGTTTTGAGCCTAATTGGAGATTCTGCCTAAGGAAAGAGAAAGGTGGATTAGGTGAAGAGGGTTGTCTCCTCTGAAGTACGTTCTTGGGTCCCTGGGCGGAGGAGTTGCCATTGGCGAGGAAGGGTGAACTCAGCAAGCGCGTACATCTTATATGTACTTGGCATTGCATGATGGTGGGGCTCCTTACTAAGTGGGACTTGCATGATTCTGAGGTAGCATTTCTTTGTACTGATGTGGGAAGTCTTTGAGGCCAGCGGCTGTCGTCGTAAGGATTACTGAGTACATACCACGCCTCTGTTCGGTAGAGTGTTATTAGCTATGGCTCTCCAGCCCCCCTCAGAAATTGGACAGTAGTGATCTCTTCTCGTTCTTCAGGCTACTTCCCAGGCTTTGGAGGTCCTGATAATTGTGTGAAGTTCCGAACCTTCACTCTTCAAACCATTTGACAAGTCACTGTGGAGAAGCTAATGAGAATCCTATGAATTTGCCGGGTTTGAACAGTAAAATTTGAACTTTTTTTTTTTCGTCTTAAGCTGTAAGGAAGAGCTCAGCTAGCTTTATTTAAAACAACAACAACAAACGGCATGAGTCAAACCCTAAAGATGAGCATGTGATGAAGAAGAATTTTAGTATCTTAGAGTTTAAATTTGTAATTTCAGGGCTTAAAGTGAAGGTTATTGATTTCATCCATTGTAATATTTTGCACAATAATGCAGACTTGAAATGAGAGAAATAGAGAATTAGGTAAGTTCTTGTCCACGAACTATTGATTAAGTAACAGTATCTTTAAAACCAAGAGATGGCTGATTATACATGACTACCCAAGCAGTTTGCCCAGAGTCCTAGGGATCCATAGATGGGTCAGCCAGGATCTCTGCCCTCAAGGGACTTCTAGTCTGGTCAGAAAGAGAAGACCCAGCCGGATGATAATCCAAAAGGTGCGATATGTCAAATGTGGCAAAAGAGATAAAGCAGAGACGTACATGTTTAGGAGTGGAGGAGGCTACAGTTCAGTGGGGGTGGGGAGATCAGGTGAGGACTGGCCCAGAGGATCAGGTGACAGTTAAGTGGGCCCTGTCTCCAGCAAGGATCAGGCAGGCTGGGCACAGGAAATGAGATTTTTCTCTTACTTGTTTGCCAGATGGAAAAGATTTGAAAGTGGTTGAGGGGAGCTTACAAAAAAAAAAAAAGAGAGAGAGAGAGAGAGAGAGAGAGAAAGAGAAAGAGAAAGACGAGACCAGTGAAATAGAAATGGTTACCTCTTGAGCTAAATGCTAGTATTAAACTTTAATGGAAAGTTATGGTGAATTATGGACATGTTATTATTATATGTTGACAGATAAGGACGGATGTTAAGTACAGTGATTGGGAAAAACGCGTGCCTCTATGGTCTCCATAAAATCTGTCTTTGAATCTTAGAGTTCTTACTGAAATTGCTCAGGAAGTTCTCATAGCCTTGTCAAGCTTAGTGAACTCGTTAGTCTGTTGTCCAGCCTAGTTTATCTTGGTTAGGTGAGAATATGTTTAAAAATATCTTCACTTTCCCTTAGCGATCTGTTGAAGTATTTGACAAGAAGTCTTCTTTATATTTCACCTAACTCACTTAACTGGTATTTTGTCTTATTCTGTCTTCAGTAGAGATGGAGATCAGCCATGTGTTTAATATCCTGGAAGACTTATTAAATGTTTTCCCCATTTTATCTAAGCTTAGGTAATTCCACTGTCATTACCTTAACTCACAAACCTCACTCCCCAACCTTCTGATGATCTTTTTCTTGAAACCTCAATATTCTTTACATCTTTCCTTCCTCCCCCCCCACCCCCTGCCCAACAGATATTTAGAGAGTGTATCAGTCGCTACGCTAAGCGCGGCAACATATCAGCGCTCCTTCCCCTACAACACTGATGTGTATTTTGCTGGTAATGGGACTGCATGGCCCTTATAGGGACTATATACTGTAAAGGAAGGGTGTGTCTTTGAACCTTATAATTTTAATGACTTTCATGAACAAATTCATCAGTGTCACTGGAAGTGCTGGATTTCTTGTCTGTTTCCAATTGATTTCAGTTTCCTCTGGGAATGTGATCAGCATTGATATTCTTGCAGTCTATCAGCGTGCATGCTTCAGTGCTGCTTTTTGTTTGGTATGGCCACTTCAGTTGGTTTATGTGAAGATTGTGTATCTCCTGGTTCATCTTCCAGTCCATTACCCTTCTCCATCTGTGAGCTCTATGGGAGGAATACCATAGAATCTTTTAGGAAGCAGGGTTATAATGGATTTTTTTAAGGTAACAAATTCTTCTTTCTGTTTGTTCTTTGACTCCCCTTGGCTTCGACCTCTTCTCTTACCCGCCCCCCACTCTATATTTCTTCACACCGCACCCCCCCCCCAACAAGCACAGAATCTGTGGCCATGAAATATCAGTAGACTCTGATTTAGGCTCGAGTCTGAATTAATTTTGAATTCTTGGCTGCTACAAATGTTGCTGTAATAATTATCGACTACATCTCTTTCCACCTTTGTTTTTACCCATACTGACCGACCTTGTGTAAGAAATACAGAAACTATTCCGCTTCCCTTTTTCCATCATTTCATGTATTTGAAATGACACCCCTCTCTTCCTTCATCGAAGTGGCAACAGTGATTTTCTTTTGTTAATCTGTGCTTCTGTTTTCCGAAAAAACAATCAGAGCCACGTGTCTGCAAATAGCTGTTTCTTTGATCTCTTCTGACTGGTAGTTTTAATACAAATTTCCTTTCTTACGGTCAACTTCTTTTGTACATTAATAGAAGCAGGCAGCAGAGAAATAAGCACAAAATATTCATCCTGATTGTGACTCGTGGGCAACAAATCAGGTACTTCTCGTTGTGCTTTTCTCTGTAAGGGGGCAAAGCCCTGAGGATTAACTCATTCCAGTTTGGAAAGCAGTTCATTCTTATGTTTGAGCGTGACTGAAGAAACATTTCCTGTTTGCAGATATGTGCCTGTGCTAACTGTGGTTGTAAAAGATCTTTCTTTCAGATTTGAAAGCCCTGAGCTGGAGGACTGTCATGGAAAATAGGCAATGGAAAAGCGTCCGAAAATTGTTTCAATTTAAGCCAACTTGTTCCATTTATAAAACTGTTATATAGACAGTTGGATTTCTGCTTTCAGTGAGTGCATGAGCGGTGGTAGCCGAAATTGAGAGCATATGAAATCCACAATTCATATGATAAGATACCCTTCCTGAATAATGAAAATTATGGTAGAGAAATAAATCATCAAGCAGGGATCTGCCTTTCAAGAGTTGTTTTTAAAGGTGTCTATGCCCACTCTGATGTAAGAGAGGATAAAATATCCCCTTTGGTGAGAGAAATAAAAATATTCCTTGCTGCAGATGGCAAACTGTAGAGAAATGCCCTGTGTGTGGTATCATGTGTAATTACATCATTTCATCTTGAAACATTTTTATGGGTTTTGCCTTGCTGGGTGTCTGTTGTCTTTATCTTGTCTCATATGCATACACTCAGTGTATATGTATGTAAACATATAATTTGATTCTATAAATCCATCTCAATGAGGTAATCTTGGCTTTTTCCTCGCTATATGACGGGGAGGGGTCACATACCAGAAATTTCCAAAGAAAGCACATTTAAGCTTATCAGTCTCAAAAAAAAAAAAATTCTGTTACCTATTAGCTCATCAGGGGCAGCTCAGGTAATGGAAGCTTCAGAAGGGGTTCTCTGAGCAAAGCTAGTTTAGGTGATGAAGTTTTGTTTGACAAAATGATATAGAATCTTATGATATCAAATCTTAGAATTATTCATCTGTAACTCATAGGCACAGAAAACAAGATCGTATGTATTTATTAGGGTTAGCTGAACTAGAAAAATAAAGCATTCGGGTGGCACTTAGGAAAACAATGTAAAGAAAATAAAAGGAGCCATTTTTCAGGATTTCTGAAAGAAGGCAGTTTTGCAGAATGGACTGAATTCTGCCTTTTCATGTTGGCTATCATTCTGGTTCTCATCCAGACTGGGTCACAAGTTCAGTATAATAAATTTATGATGACTGCAAAACCAAGGCATCCCCTCAGGTCTTTGGAGAGAAATATGGAAAGAGTAGTGGAGAAAACAAATATGTGTTTTCGTTAGCCATGTCGGGTACAAAGGAGGTAAATAGTAGAGTATTCGTCATTCACTTGAGAATGGTGCCATTGGAAAGTGACTCTTTGGCAAGAATTCTGCGATAGCTTCCAAGAGCTAAGTTATGTCTTTGAGGTCCACTGTATCACTGGGGTGAGAGGAGAATTGTTTCCGTATGTGTGAGAGTTAGCCTGCATTTGAAGTTATTTAAAAAGAAAGCAGTTGGACCTCATTAATTCAGAACTCTGTTAATTTGTAAACAAGACTGCCTGAAGGAGCTTTTAAACTGCTTAGGAGTGTAAACTTTTCAAGTACTTTAAAGTAGCGCCTGGGATACTAATTTCAAATACTTATTTGCATGTGAGGCAGAAATCCTTGCCAGGCAAACTTTTCTTCACTTCGCTCTAGCTGGGGTATATACGGGAATCCTTCTGTAAGTCGAATTCCCCCGATCAAAATGATAGCCTATGCCGACGCGCACCTTTGTGCTTTCCCTGCTGTCTCACGAATTTCGGATCGAGATTATAGCAATCTCCACTTACTCCCAGTTGCAGATTAGGGAGGGGTTAGATAGGGCCTCAAAATCAGAACACTTGGACGGAGGTCTGGCCAAAGGAACAAAACGTCTCTTAATATTTTACATGTAACATAGAACAGTGACTTTACAAGGATCTCACTAAAATCAATATCCTGGAAAGTTTGCAGTCCGCAGACAGTGGTAAATGAAAGTTAATTGTACAGCATCCATTAGTGCTCGTTTACCAAATACCATTGATAACTCGGTTTACTGAATGTCCTGGTTTTTCCTGTTTTATTTTGATGAACAGTAACAAATATTTATGAGTTCTGCTAGGGTCACTTCTAACCAGTCTTCCGAACTCCAGGGAGTGTGGCATTCAACTAAAAAGAGAATGCTGTGGGAGCCCAAGGTCCTGGGACCCGCTCTGATCTGAGACTTGTACCTTCGCTTGCCGGGTATCTGAGAAGTGGGCTTTCTCTTTCTAGTTCTGTTCCATTTTTCTTGTTAAAGGCTGAAATTTTCCTAAGCTCCCTTCATCTTTGAAGAAAGACAGGCTTCCATTTGAACCCCCACCTTCTTCTTTTTTTTTTAAGTAGGCTCCATGCCCAACATGGGGCTTGAACCCATGTTGTGAAACCCCTTGGATTGAGATTCGCATGTTCTACTGATTGAGCCAGCCGGGGGCCCCTGAACCCGCACCTTCTGTCCTCAGCCAGGCCCATTTGCACCTCAGGCCTAATTCTCATTATTTTAAGTCAGCAGGACTCAACTAGTTTGTAGCTATGCATTCCCCATTCTTTATGTTGGACTCTTGTCCCTTTTTTTTCCTCCCGATTTTCAGCTCCTTCCAGGCCAGACTTCTCCTTTCACCTCCTGTGATCCATTATTAAGTCTCAACTTGCAGTTTCTCCTGACCAGCCCCTTGTCTATTCCAAATCAGCATCTACAAGCAGAGTCATTTGTCTGAACTTGGAAGGCTGCGTTCTACTCCCACCCAGGAAGATGTGAGACCAGAGCAAGAAGAGGGATTTTGTATTCCTGCTCCTTCCGCTGTTGCCTTACCTACTCCCTTCCGAGCCCGCCTCCTCAAGGGTTGGGTCCGGGATTGGTCATTTTTTCTAAGCTTCTTCCCATGGCAAACCTACTAGCTTACTTACCCTTTACCTACAATGACCATATCTTCTGAACTGAACATGGTGGGGGTTGGGGCATGTAGTCTAAAAGGGGACCAAATATTTAAAGTCAGAACTGTAACCCAACCATTTCATCCCCCCTCCTTCCATAAGCATCAGGGTAAAGGAAGTTGGGGAGAGGGTGGGAGGCTTTGGGAAACAAGTCTTAACCTCCCTTTGAATATGAAGAGTAAGCTCTGTTTTTTTCTTTTCTTTTTTTCTTTAGAAGCAAAATGGATTTGCCTAATAAGGTTTCACCAGTATCTATGCTCCATCTCCCATTGATCTAGGGCCCCTGTACAAACATCCCTGGGTTTGTGTCGTTAGTGTGGCCTCCTCATACTCTTTCTTATGGAGAACAAGGAACAAGTACAGTCGACCTCACCAGGGAATGTCCAGTCGTGTTTTTAAAGTTCTACTGGCCTGGAGTGTCACGGTTAGCTTGCCTTTCTTCTGATGTATATTTTGCCAGTCATAGTCCCTCTTTTGGGAAGCATCTGGAATACTCTTTTTGCTTTCTTACGATGATTGTCTTCTGTGAGATCTATCAGCTAGGGCTTCATCACTTGCTAAAAGGGTGTATAAACCAGAGAATGATTCCTGGCAACAGCCATGTAGTTCGTGTCGTGTTAAGATTTTAACTGCCATGCTTTTTTTTTTTGACCTAGACTTGGAATTCACACATCATCACTTCTGCTGTATTTTGTCAGTCACACAGGGCAAGGCCTGATTCATTGTGGAAAGGGACTGGACCAGGGCATGGCTACCAAGAAGTGTGCATCATGGGGGGGGCCATCTTGGAGCCTGGCTACCACCCCATCCATGTGAATGAGGAAAAACCTTCTGAGGACTAAAAATAGAACTAATAATAACAAGACCAGAAGATGCTACTTCTCTGTCTTACTGATTTCTATGCAGAAACTCCTTATGTAGTTTCTGGACTGGCCTTCTTTCCCGATTGTCTTCTTACGTCTTTGCCTCTACTTTGTCTGTTTCCTTCATGCATTCCTTTCTTCAGTCTGCCCTTTCAGTGTGTTTCCTTGGGGGCTTATCTTTGTTTTTTCTCTGTTCTCACTGTGCTTTACCTGGGTGACCTTGTGGGTGCCTCCTGCTAAGGACTCAACCACGTAGCTTCAACCTAAACGTTGTCATTACGGACACCTATCTATAAAAGCATTGCACACCGACCATGTTCAAAACATAACTGACCACCTCTTTCTCTGAGCTTGCCCTTCCTGTACCCCGTTTCTGGATGAATGACCCTCCTCATCACTGGACTGTGAACTCTTTGACAGCAGGGCCAGCTTCTTACTATCTTTTTAACCCCTTCCCCTAAGCTGCTGTCTGGCATGAAGGAGATGTTGGAGTGTTTGCTGAATGAACGTATGCATTGCGAATTCTCTAGTTGTAGGCATCTTTATGCTTAGAAGAGTAGCAGAATGCCAAGCTGGTAAAAATATATTGTAAGAAAACTTTGATAAAATAATGTTTTAAAGGATGGATAATGCATTAGGGTAAAATGACAAAAGTAAATATATACATAGGTGTAATATTTATGGACTGTTTTGAGTGCTTAACTTATTAACCGGAAGAGATGTCTGAGAGTCATTGCTAACTATTCCCTGAGGTTTCAAAGCCCAGTTCTGCCAAAAGGGGGCCCACAGTTGCAGGCATTTTCAGGATGGGAACAGAGCTCTGCCTTTTCAAAAAAAATTTCTATTGGATATTTTACAATGTGGCTCTTTGCAGCCACTCCTTGCTCCAACCCTAGCAGAATGCCAGCTTTCCCCCTTTGACCTACCTGCTGTCCATATAATGTACTGGTTCTGAGAAGCTTGGACTGAAACCTCTGTCAAAGGAGAAGAAAAGAGAAAATGGTGGCAGTGGTGATGATGAGAAGGAGGAGGAGGGGATGATGACATAACGATGACAATGATGATGACGACGACGGTGACAATCATGACGACAAGTGATAATGATGGTAATGATAATGAGGATGATGACGATGGTTAACATGTACCAGTTGTTGTCTAATGTTCTAGGTCCTGTGCTCAGTGGTCTATCTGCATTATCCCATTTAACCCTCGAAACAACTCCATGGGATAAGTGCTACTCTTTTTAACCCCATTTTAGAGATGAGGAAACTGAGGCTCCCAAGATCACACAGTGAATGAGAGATGGATTCAGGTGGAGACTGAAGTGTGTCTGACTCAAGACCTCTCTGTGGCCCCTTCCTTACCATTCAGCTTCACCTTGATGGTTGCCAGCTGCATACTTTTCTAATTTTGCCTAGAATTACCGAACTAGGGAGAACACTATAGGTCATATATGTTGCCTAGAAATCTATATAGGTTGTATATGCTCGTAGAAGACACGAAAGCTTCTGCTGATAGTTTAGTTTTCTCTTTAATTTGAAACTCTCAACAGCTCAGTGAAGTGCCTACAAAAGCTCTTTGTCACCGTTTATGGGAAAATAAGGCCTGAAGCAGCTAAGTGATTTGCCAGAAGTCATCCAGTAAGCTTGTGACAGAGCTGGGACTAGAATCTCGGTCTCCCGAAACTTAGCTCATTGTTTTTTCTTCAATTTTAGTGTTTGCAACCACCTTTCTAATCATCATTAGCCAGTAGATACACATGGCTGTTTATTGTTCTGAGACCTCTCAGAAGATAGATACTTTTAAAATTGGGGAACAAAGGACCCAATATCAGTTATGAACTTGAGAATCACCCCAAAAGTGTCGACTACTCATTTGCCTTCACCCAAGCGCCCTCTTGATTCCTTTCACTTAATTAAAACAAGTCTATTGTCCTAGGATTCCCAGACCCTCCTGAGGTCCTCTGGCAAGGTATGCTTTATAATTTTTTTAAAGATTTTATTTATTTATTTGATAGAGAGACAGCCAGCGAGAGAGGGAACACAAGCAGGGGGAGTGGGAGAGGAAGAAGCGGGCTCCCAGCGGAGCAGGGAGCCCGATGCGGGGCTCGATCCCAGGACTCCGGGATCACTCCCTGAGCCAAAGGCAGACACTTAACGACTGAGCCAGCCAGGCGCCCCCAAGGTGTGCTTTAATACAGCTTCTCCCCACAAGGGGGAGCCAAAAATGCTTAGGGGGCTGGGAGATGAAACCACTCAAAGACCAGGCTGGACTTCTCTCTCGTTTGGTTTCCCACGAAGGCCCTCCAAGCACACAGTCTCCATAAAGGAGAAGCAGACGGTGCTGATGTTGATGGTGGTGTGTTTGTATATGGCCGTGGAATGGGGGTGGGGACTTTTGTCTGAGGAAACTTGGCTCTGACAGACAAAGCCAACTGAGCAACCAGTCAACACTCTGCTCTCCTACCTGTTTCTCCTGCTGGAACTTGGTCTTGCAGAGCCACTCTTGCACCGCTGTATGTGGGAATCCGATCGGCTGCTGGCAGAAGCTGGATCCCTTAGCACTCAAACCATCATCTTGCCCCATCAACCCACTGGGCTGCTTCTGTCCCCTCCCACTAAGGCAGTTAAACAGGACTAGGCAAGAGGGCTTCTGCTACTTCTTTTGCAGCAGCTCGGTGGATGGGGGACTCCGTAGGACTATGCCTTTTAGCACCGCTTAGACTTTAGTAAAACCCATACTTCAGCTAAGCCAGGAGCAAGAATGGTTGCTCATGCCTTTGACAGCTACAGCAAACTTCTAAATCTACCTCTGAAGAATAAAGATGGCTAACAACCGGAAGTGCATATGGGGGGGACGGGAGTGAAACCTTTCTCTGTATGTAAAAATTAATTAAACTATTGTTTTCATTGACACCCTGCAGATCTCTTTCCAATCAGAAATATTTAAGAAATTTACATGTGATAATAACTTTCAAATACAATATTTTCAAATGTCAAGTTAATGTGTTCAGGGAGCAAAAAGACTCAAGTACTCAGTATGAGTTTCACATAACATCTGCTTCCACAAGTGCTTTGGGACCCTTTGAGGCAAAGACAGTAGGGAACCTTGACTTATGTGCTAGACGTGGAGGTGAAGATGGGAACATCCCTCCCATCTCCCTTCATTTTTAGAAATGGAGATGAGGATTTCTAAGTATAACCGATTATTTCAGGAAAAAGCCAAATTATGAATCACTTGAGTTGCATAGGTAACAATATTTATAAATGAAAAATGGGGTTATTTTTGAGGATGGAGAGAAGCAGACTATACAATGACATATTTTGAATAATGTAACCCCCTAGCTAAGATGTAATTACTGAATTTTTTAAATAGTAAAGCAATAATCTAGTAATTCTAAAAATCCATTCGGCTTTCTGTAGGCATTTAAGAATTATTGTTTGTTTTTTTGGCGTGGAAGTAACATCTTTCTCAGTTAGTTTTTGGAGCCTGGCCACTGCTGAATGAAGAGTTCCAGTTGTGCATTGTATTTCTTCTGTATAATTGCACTGAAAGAATACATTGGCATATTGTATGGCTTATAATGAGCTGGAAATAAAAATGGAAAAAAAAGCCACAAATCCTCAACAATGAATTAGTTATTCTGGATGTTTTCTTTTTCAAGCAGTGATACTATATAAATGGAACAAAATGTCAACAAAAAAAAATCTTGTTGGTATTTAGTGTGAGCATTAAGCTGAAGCCTCCCAGCTACAGAACTGATCAGCGACTAGACTTCTTGATTCTACCAAGGAGGTCCTTCATAGGGCCATTTAGCTTCTGTCGACACTTGCCCTTGAAGACAATTGAGGTCCTGTCTACAACTGCCCTTGAAGACGTGTTGAGTTAGGTCTGAGCCCCTTCTTCTCTCACTATGGCCCCAAATCAGGCACTGATGAGGTTTTGTGATCCTGTGGCCCCAGATGCAACCAAAGTAGTTAATAACAGCTGTCAGGAACATGTGCAGTAGTTATGTGACAGTGATTATCTTGAGCCACGAGCAGTCCTTTGATCTTTAGGCTGTACGTTCCTTACGTTCTTCCTGATTCCTTCCATGGATCTTGTAGGAGTCCAGTCCGGGAGCACAGATTGTTAAAAACTGCAAAGGGTCTGGGATTTTCACCTGATTCTCAAGCCAGCATGTTAGTCTGAAACTGTTTCGTGGAGGCTGGTAGGGGGCACAAGACTCTTGGAACAGAGAGGAACAGTTTCTTATTCACAACAGTAGCAGTAGCCAGAGGATCGGCAGTTTTGCCCTGGTCCTCTGAGTCCTGGGACCCACGCGATGATGTGAAGATGGCCAGTGGGTAACTGCACACTCAGTGAGCTGCCCTGAAGGAGAGGGACCCTCAGCTTAGGGAGCTCAAATCTGCTATGATAGGTAGTAAGCACACTGGTCCTTTGCTCCAGAGACAGAAAGACATTATCTTTTTTTTTTTTTTGAGTAAATTCTGCCACCAATGTGGGGCTCAAACTCATGACCCCAAGATCAAGAGACACATGTTCTACTGACTGAGCCAGGCAAGTGTCCCCAGAGAGACATTATCCTTATTAGAACTGGATCATAGTCATCTCTGTCTTCCAAAGCTGTACGCAAACGTACTCTTTCAGAGCAAGATACTATCTCTGGATTTCAAGGCTGTTGGCTATACAAGCATTCTTGAAAAGATATCTCGGAACAAAGGCGCTCTGTGCTTCTGTTCGCAAGATGTACAGAAACACAAGCGATCCGTGGAGAATTGTCTCCCAGCGCAGACTAAGGCCAAGATGGCCTCTGAAGAACTGTTGCCTGGTCCGCCCTTGGGCGTTGCTGCTGACAGCATGAAGCACCCCAGTCGTCACCATCATTCCTGTTTTTGCTGTCTGGAAGAGTATCGTTCTGAAGCTACTTCATTACCCCAAACCAAAAAGTCTGGACTCCATGCCTGACTCCATGTTTAGCCTGAAGATTGGAGCCAATGGTCCAAAAGTTACCATGTTACTTTGACTTACCACCATCCTCTCACTTAAACAACAACAACAACAACAACAACAACAACAAACTGACCTGATTGAGGCTTTATGTAGCCCCAGCTCAGAGGCTCAAAGTTTTTAAAGGGAAGAACCACTCTATTGGAAGGAAAGAGTTGGAATTTGGAAGCTCAGGCCAACTCCCAGTCCCTGAAGAAAAATCAATCTCCTGACGTAGCCTTTAATAAGCCTCTGGACCAAGGGGTCAGGTGGCCAGCCAAAATATTTCTGTTTATCTGCCACATTTTCCTCATTTAGGTAGAAATGTTATTTTTAAATAAACAAGCTGTACAATCTGAAATTAACAAAAAATTATATTGAATTATAGAGCTGTATTGGTCACAGAGGTCCAGAAATGATTCTGTGTCTTTAAAAATTATTTTGCCTTAAAAATACTTGTTTCTCCCTTGTCTGATTCTAGGACTTCTAACCTGAGAGAAGTCTGTATTGCCAGATTATATTTCATAGACTCTTAAAGTTGGAAAGCATCTTGGAGTCCTCCAGCCTAGCCTGGTCCCTAGGGCAAAGTCCTTGCTGCAGCTCCTTGCCAGAGGGTCATGTGCCTTCTGCTCAGAGAGGTAGCTGGGCCATCAGAGCCCTGGACTGGGTGAAGCCCTGCATCTGTTCTGGGCTCTGCCTTTGATGGGCTATGACACTTTGTGGATATCGCATGTCTTCTCAAAGGCCAGGTGTAGTCAAGCTAAAGAGAGATGCCAGATGATCTCCTGCATGCCTCTAGAGGGTCTTTAATTTCTGGAACATGTGAATATTTAAAATTTTTGAAAGGATGATTCTTTTTTTCCAATGACTGAAGTAACATGTACTTACTTTAGAAAAATAGGAATATATATATATATATATATATTAATGAAAGGATCCTTTTTGACCCTGTTGCCAATTTCAGTGCACATTTTTAGCCTATTTTATTTGTGTGTGTGCATGTGTGATAAAATTGAGATCACAGTGTTCTGTAATTTGCCTTTTTTACTTCAGATAGCATGAACATCTTACCATAGCAGTTGGACTTTATCCTGAAGGCAATAGATAGCCGTTGAAGAGTCGTAAGTAGATTTTCCTATAAGTCATCCCTGTCCAGATCAGAGATAGAGAAGAGAGAAGACCACTTTCATACATTTTTTAACTTGATTCGTTCCATTCTTTATTGCTTTCTGCACAGAAAAAGAATAGCTCATGGTTATCTTCATTAAAGATCGAAGTTATAGATTGTTCTAGAAGTTTAGCTGTCTTGAGATGCTCTATTATTAGCACTTGCATGTGTACATTTATCTGTTATGAAAACAAACTAGAATGGCACATTTGAAGGTATTAATCATGTGGAGACTATTTAATTACACTGCTCTCAAAAGTATCAACTACATGGGGCACCTGGGTGGCTCAGTCGTTAAGTGTCTGCCTTCGGCTCAGGGCGTGATCCCAGAGTGCTGGGATCGAGCCCCACATCAGGCTCCTCTGCTGGGAGCCTGCTTCTTCCTCTCCCACTTCCCCTGCCTGTGTTCCCTCTCTCACTGGCTGTCTCTCTCTCTGTCAAATAAATAAAATCTTTTTTTTTTTTTTTAAAGATTTTATTTATTTATTTGACAGAGATAGAGA
>NW_024423319.1:7242654-7389603 GCF_017311325.1 Ursus maritimus | reverse complement strand
AGATGGCCTCTGAAGAACTGTTGCCTGGTCCGCCCTTGGGCGTTGCTGCTGACAGCATGAAGCACCCCAGTCGTCACCATCATTCCTGTTTTTGCTGTCTGGAAGAGTATCGTTCTGAAGCTACTTCATTACCCCAAACCAAAAAGTCTGGACTCCATGCCTGACTCCATGTTTAGCCTGAAGATTGGAGCCAATGGTCCAAAAGTTACCATGTTACTTTGACTTACCACCATCCTCTCACTTAAACAACAACAACAACAACAACAACAACAACAAACTGACCTGATTGAGGCTTTATGTAGCCCCAGCTCAGAGGCTCAAAGTTTTTAAAGGGAAGAACCACTCTATTGGAAGGAAAGAGTTGGAATTTGGAAGCTCAGGCCAACTCCCAGTCCCTGAAGAAAAATCAATCTCCTGACGTAGCCTTTAATAAGCCTCTGGACCAAGGGGTCAGGTGGCCAGCCAAAATATTTCTGTTTATCTGCCACATTTTCCTCATTTAGGTAGAAATGTTATTTTTAAATAAACAAGCTGTACAATCTGAAATTAACAAAAAATTATATTGAATTATAGAGCTGTATTGGTCACAGAGGTCCAGAAATGATTCTGTGTCTTTAAAAATTATTTTGCCTTAAAAATACTTGTTTCTCCCTTGTCTGATTCTAGGACTTCTAACCTGAGAGAAGTCTGTATTGCCAGATTATATTTCATAGACTCTTAAAGTTGGAAAGCATCTTGGAGTCCTCCAGCCTAGCCTGGTCCCTAGGGCAAAGTCCTTGCTGCAGCTCCTTGCCAGAGGGTCATGTGCCTTCTGCTCAGAGAGGTAGCTGGGCCATCAGAGCCCTGGACTGGGTGAAGCCCTGCATCTGTTCTGGGCTCTGCCTTTGATGGGCTATGACACTTTGTGGATATCGCATGTCTTCTCAAAGGCCAGGTGTAGTCAAGCTAAAGAGAGATGCCAGATGATCTCCTGCATGCCTCTAGAGGGTCTTTAATTTCTGGAACATGTGAATATTTAAAATTTTTGAAAGGATGATTCTTTTTTTCCAATGACTGAAGTAACATGTACTTACTTTAGAAAAATAGGAATATATATATATATATATATATTAATGAAAGGATCCTTTTTGACCCTGTTGCCAATTTCAGTGCACATTTTTAGCCTATTTTATTTGTGTGTGTGCATGTGTGATAAAATTGAGATCACAGTGTTCTGTAATTTGCCTTTTTTACTTCAGATAGCATGAACATCTTACCATAGCAGTTGGACTTTATCCTGAAGGCAATAGATAGCCGTTGAAGAGTCGTAAGTAGATTTTCCTATAAGTCATCCCTGTCCAGATCAGAGATAGAGAAGAGAGAAGACCACTTTCATACATTTTTTAACTTGATTCGTTCCATTCTTTATTGCTTTCTGCACAGAAAAAGAATAGCTCATGGTTATCTTCATTAAAGATCGAAGTTATAGATTGTTCTAGAAGTTTAGCTGTCTTGAGATGCTCTATTATTAGCACTTGCATGTGTACATTTATCTGTTATGAAAACAAACTAGAATGGCACATTTGAAGGTATTAATCATGTGGAGACTATTTAATTACACTGCTCTCAAAAGTATCAACTACATGGGGCACCTGGGTGGCTCAGTCGTTAAGTGTCTGCCTTCGGCTCAGGGCGTGATCCCAGAGTGCTGGGATCGAGCCCCACATCAGGCTCCTCTGCTGGGAGCCTGCTTCTTCCTCTCCCACTTCCCCTGCCTGTGTTCCCTCTCTCACTGGCTGTCTCTCTCTCTGTCAAATAAATAAAATCTTTTTTTTTTTTTTTAAAGATTTTATTTATTTATTTGACAGAGATAGAGACAGCCAGCGAGAGAGGGAACACAAGCAGGGGGAGTGGGAGAGGAAGAAGCAGGCTCATAGCAGAGGAGCCTGATGTGGGGCTCGATCCCAGACCGCCGGGATCACGCCCTGAGCCGAAGGCAGAGGCTTAACCGCTGTGCCACCCAGGCGCCCCTAAATAAAATCTTTTTAAAAAAAAAAGTATCAACTACAAATATCAAGTCTCACAGCTCCCAAATCAGATATTGGTAACCATTGAGCCAATTTTTCATAACATGTGAGCCAACTGTTACCAAAAAGCTTCTAGTGGCCAAATTCATGTAAGATTCCATATACCTTCAAAAAGATGTGATTCTATATAAATATAGAACCTTTAAAATTTTAAAACCAAGGAGACCAAGGAACCAGAAAGGGTGGATACCATGAGATATCTGGACAAGCCAATCCAATAGTCTGTTTCCTAGCAACAAAAAGTAAACAGGAAAATACATTGGCTTGTATAGTTTTTATTGTTGCTGCAAAAAAATATTTATACTTCTTTCTCCCAGAAAATTTTACCCTGAGACTTATTCTATGGGCCCTTGTGTGAGAGATAATAGGTTACAGTAGACACCTTCCACTACAGTTTTGCAAACGAGCGACAACCCTGTTGAAATGGATGATTCCTATATCGACCTTCTACATAAGGGTGAGAGTGTCATACTAAATCGTAATTCAGTGTAGACATTTCTTTGGAGGCTGAGATAATACAGTCCAGGTACCTGGCTTTCTGATGATTTAATTTCGTCCAGAAATAGAGCTGGGGAAACACAGATGATCATCGAGCTACCATGCCTAGTCGGTTCTTTCTCAAGGGTCAGATGTCTCTAGTGAACCATCCACTGATGATAGCTGGCATAGGAAACGTCAGTCAGGTAACTCTAGGACTCAGGTCTAGGTTGATTCATATGTTTTGAGCAGGTGTTCAATAAAGTTTTGTTGAATGAATAACTTACCAGGGTCCACAACATGGACAGAGTCTTTCTTCCCTCTTGGTATTCTCTCTCTACTAGGGACCACCCTACATGAATCCGTTTTTTCATATACTGCTTGACTTCTCTCCTTATTTATCTCTTTCTTTTAATGATTTTATTTTTTTAAGTAATCTCTACACCCAACATGGGACTCGAACTCATGACCCTGAGATCAAGAGTCGCACGCTCTACCAATTGAGCCAACCAGGCGCCCCCTTATTTATCTCTTGAGGATGATCTCTTCTTTCTTTTCTTTTTCCCAGTTCTACCCTTGAGCAGGTTGCAACTGCCATGTTTCGGGACAACAGCTGTCATAGAATGCAAACACAAGTGCGTTTCAAAAATAACTCCTCCCTTAATTGCAGAAACAGAAAACAGCCAGCAATAAAGGATTGGTTAAATTATAATATAGGAATATGATGGAATCACATGTAGCCGTTAAAAAGATGTCATTGAAGGGGATTTATATAAGATTTTATTTATTTATTTGTGAGAGAGAAAGAGTGAGCACAAGCAGGGGGAGCGGCAGGCAGAGGCAAAGGAGGCAGAGGGAGAAGCAGGCTCCCCGCCAAGCAAGGAGCCGGATGTGAGACTCGATCCTAGGACCCTGGGATCATGACCTGAGCCGAAGGCAGATGCTTAACTGACTGAGCCACCCAGGCGTCCCTGAAGAGGATTTAATAACATGAATATTCATGATATGTTTTTAAGTGGGGAAAAATGTGTGTGTGTGTGCATATACATGTGTTTCTCTTGAGAGAGAGAGAGAGATCGATCTATCTATAAAGAGGGAAAGACAGACATATAGAGTGTGCCACTTCGGGTGGTAGAATTACAGATGATTTTGGTTTTTTTACATGTGCTTTTCTGTATTTAAAAAAATATTGTATAGCAAACGTGGATTATTTGTGCTTAAACAAAATACATAGAGTGTAAAACTCCTTAGCAGAGAATACAAAGCCCTTCAGTATGTGTTCACTGTGTATTCCTTCAGCTTCTGTCTTAATGATCTCCCATCCTTTGCTGTATGTCCTATAAACTCCAACCCTATGGCCCCACTTGAATTTTCCAAAATGCTCTGGGATCTCCCCAACCAGACTGCTAGCTCGTGGCAGCAGGTGCTGGCTGGGTCTTAGCCACACCCGTATCTCCTGCCCTTAGTGTGGTTCTCAGCACTTAGCAGGTGCTCAGTGCCTGTTTGTTGAATGAATAGCCAAAGTATCATGTTCTTTTCTCAGTTTTAAGCAGACCCTCCCTCCTCCTTCCAGGCCACCGGTGCACTTCTGCCCTCACACTTTCCGATCGCTAGCAGGGTCATGTATTTGAAATACAAACGGGCAGTCTGGTTCTCAAGTGGTAGACCTCACAGCATACAGCTGGTAGTGATATGTTAATGTGGATAGGCACTGAATGTGTCCAAGGTTATGTAACAACAACCCTTACAGATGTTCTTGCCCTTATACATTATTTAACCCCTAAACAAGCTCATTTTATGAAATCATCCCTTCATTTTAGGACTTACTTTGAATATATACGAGGAAGAAATGATCCAAAGGCATCCTAACTATTAAAACCTGTAGGATCTATTTCCCTCCTGAAACAACATATCTGGCTCTGTTTTCCCCTAAAAGTAAAATCAGACCTCGCAGAGACAGTATGATTTAAACAGCACCACCCAATTAATTTTCTTCTGGTCAGTTTTGTTTCAAAAACAGTAATTAAGCATGGCGCTCTGTAGCATCTATTCTTTCTCTTCCCCAAGGAGAGATCTTGTATTACTTCTCTTTTGTCTTTGCTCAGCACTTCGGCACGTGTGAGTCTTCATTAACCATTCTGAATGTAGGCAAAAGCAACGTGGTAGGAACAAACACAAATCAAGACCACATAAATTAATAATCTTTTTAGTACCATTGTCCTGTGTGCCTTTAGAAATTAATTTTCATACCGGCAAACCAGTTCAAAAGCTCCTGCTTCTCCAGCTATTGTAAGAAACACAAACTTCCTTTGGCAGTTTTGTGAATGATACGGGATCGTTTTTGTCTGTATTTAAGTAGCAGGTATCATATGGATTTATGTAAGGAGACCAAAACTTCACAGCAAGAAACCAGCCACCTGTGTTAATCAATACGGTATGTGGGAAAGTGAAGTGTAAATTATGACAGGTAGAGCTTTTGTTTCTTGTTCTGTCCCTTTCTGACTAATTGGGTGTATGAATTTATCTTGCTAAATCCTAAGGACTTTCTTCAGAAAATATCAGTCAATAAGCACCTCCAATAGGTTTATTAAGGAGGAGAGAGTGTCTTCTGAAGAGCTGGGAGCGAAGAGCATTGAGCGTGGTAATGTTCATGGTTCACAGCAGAGACTCTGGACCTCAGCTGAAATTTGGCTCTAATCCCAGCCTCACCACTTCTCAGCTGGGTCAGTTTAGACACATTGTTGCACCTCAATGTGTGAAATGGTGACAATTCCAGTACTTACCTCATAGGATTATTGTGAAAGTTAAGTGAGTTAGTATTTGTAAATTACTTAGAACGCGCCCACACTGGGGTGCCTGGGTGGCTCAGTCGGTTAAGTGGCTCAGTCAGTTAAGCGGCCCACTCTTGATTTTGGCTCAGGTCATGATCTCAGGGTCCTGGGATCGAGCCCCATGTAATGCTCCATGATCAGTGGGGAGTCTGCTGGAAGTTCTCTCTCTTCTCTCCCTCTGCCCCTGCCCCCTGCTCACTCACACACTCTCTCTCTCAAATAAATAAATTAATTAATTAAAAAAACATGGCCACACTTTGTAAGTGCTAGTATTTTTAAATCTCTAGATTGCAAAATGATGCTATTACTGGCATAATTAGGTTAATTTTATAAAATATTCTATAAATTAACCTATAATAAAATGGACTCTTTTGGTATAGTTTTTTTATTATTTTTTTAAAAGATTTTATTTATTTATTTGACAGAGAGAGAGACAGCCAGTGAGAGAGGGAACACAAGCAGAGGGAGTGGGAGAGGAAGAAGCAGGCTCCCAGCAGAGGAGCCTGATGTGGGGCTCCATCCCGGAACGCCGGGATCATGCCCTGAGCCAAAGGCAGGAGCTTAACGACAGAGCCATCCAGGCCCCCCTAGCTTTTTGATTATTAACACATGCATAAATTCATGTGACTTACCAGCAAAATGAGGATACAGAACAGATGCATTGTTTCAAAAAACTCCCTCATGCTACCCCTTTGTAGCATCCTAGCGCTAACTACTGGCAGTGCTGATCTGCTATCACTATAGTTTTGCCTTTTCCAGAATGTCACTTAAATGACATCTTACAGTGTAACAATCCTCTGAGACTGATAAGTATAGGTTTAACTTTATCAGAACTGCCAAATGGTTTTCCAGAGTGGCGGTACCATTTTGCATTCCCAGCAGCAGTAGATGAGTGTTCCTGTTGTTTCAGGTCCTTGTCAGCACTTGGTATTTTCAGCAGTATTCATTTTAGCCATTTTAGTAGGTGTGTAATGGTATCTCAGCAGTAGCTTTAATTTGCATTCCCCCAGTGGCTAATGATGTTGAACATTTTCTTTTCATGTGTTTATGGGCCATTTATGTATCCTCTTTAGCAAAGTGTCTGTTCAAGTGTTTTGCCCATTTTCAAATTGGATTGCTTGTTGTCATACTGTTAAGTTTCTTTAATATAACATTTTATTTAGAAATAGTTTAAAAATCAGAATAAACTGTAAAAATAGTACAGAGAATTCCCAAGTACCCTTCACTTAGATTGCCCTGATGATAATATCATACATAACCATAGTACATTGTTAAAACCAGGAAATTGACATTGGCATAATACTATCGACTTGGGCATACACTAAATTAGGATTTCACTAATCTTTACATGCACTTTTCTTCCTGCAGTGTTCTACAAAATTTTATTGCATCTGTGGGTTTGAATATACATGAAAATGTATATCAGGATACAAAACTGTTTCATCACCACAAATAATCTCCCTTGTGCTACCCTTCAGCAGTCATACTCCTCCCTCAACTCTAACCTATAGTAACTACTGATCTCTTCTCTATTGCTATAATTTCAAAACTTTGAGAATGTCATGTAACTGGAATCATACAATAACCTTTGGAGATTGGCCTTTTTTTCTCCCAGCAGAGTGCTCTTGGAGATCTCTTCCTTGAGAGCTCTTTATGTATTGTGGATACAAGTCCTTGTAGAATATGCGATTTGTTATATTTTCTTCCAGTGGCAGCATGTCTTTTTGTTCTCTTCCAAGGTGTCTTTCTCAGAGCAAAAGCTTTAATTGTGATTAATTACTCAAACTTATCTTTTTTTCTGTAACAGATTGTGCTTTTGGTGTCATGTAAAAGAACTCTTTGCCTAAGCCATGTCAAAAAGATATCTCCCATTTTTTCTCCAAAATTTTATGGTTTTATAATTTACATTTAGATCCACAATCAATTTTGAGTTAATTTCTGTATAAGGCATGGCTTTGGGGATAGGTTCATTATTTTTTTTAATTTTTAAAAATTTTAAAATATTTTATTTATTTATTTGACAGAACAAGCAGGGGGAGTGGCAGGCAGAGGTTAGAAGGAGAAACAGGCTTCTGCTGAACAAGGAGCCTGATGTGAGACTCGATCCCAGGACTCTGAGATCATGACCTGGGCTGAAGGCAGCTGCTTCACCAATTGAGCCACCCACCTGCCCCAAGAGGTTCATTATTTTTCCATACATGTTTCTAATTATTCCAACACCATTGTTGAAAAGACTGTTTTGGCTCCATTGAATTGCCTTTGAACATTTGTCAGAGCTCAGTTGGTCTTATTTGTGTAGATCTATTTCTTTTTTTTTTTTAAGAGAGAGAGCAAGTGTGCAGGGGGAGGGGCAAAGGAGAGGGAGATGGAGATTCTCAAGCAGGCTCCATGCATGGAGCCTGATGTGGGACTCAATCCCATGTCCCTGAGACCATGACCCAAGCTGAAATCAATCAAGAGTCAGACACTCAACCAGTGGAGCCACTGAGGTGCCCCTGTGTGGATCTATTTCTGGACTTTCATTTTATTCCATGGATCTATACCAATACTACCCAGTCTTCTGTTGAGGATACCAGAGCTTTTATAGTAAGACTTAAAATTGGGTGGTGTGGGGCACCTGCCTGGCTCAGTCAGTAGAGCATGTGACCCTTGATCTTGAGGTTGTGAATTCGAGCCCCATGTTGGGTGTAGAGATGACTTTAAAAAGTAAAATCTTAAAAAAATTGGATGCTGTGATTCCTCCAATTTTATTCTTCAAAATTTTTTTGGTTATTCTGAGTCTTGGATTTTCATAGGAATTTTAGGTTTAGCTTGTCTATGTGTGCAAAGAAGATCTTGCGTGGATTTTGGATGGCATCATGGTAAATCTATAGATCATTCTGGGAGCAATTGACATTTTTACTATGTTGAATTTTCATGTACTTTGAAGCTCTGTTATTGGATATATACACATTTAGAAATAGTTTTCTTTCTTGTTGGGTTGACCCTTTTATCATTATGTTGTAATGTCTCTCTTTATCCCTGATTGTTCTTTTTGCTTCATACTCTACTTTTCCTAATTTTAATATAGTCACTCCAGTTTTTTTCTTTTTTAAGATTTATCTGTTTAAGCGGGGAGGGACAGAGGGAGAGGGAGAGAGAATCTTAAGCAGACTTCATGCTGAGCATGGAGCCCTATATGGGGCTCAGTCTCATGACCCTGAGATCACGACCTGAGCCAAAATCAAGAGTTGGATGCTTATCCGACTGCTCCACCCAGGTGCCCCCCAGTTTTCTTTTTAAATTTTATTTTTTTTAGTTATCTCTACACCCAACATGGGGCTTGAACACATGACCTCTAGATTAAGAGTCACATGCTCTTCAGACTGAGCCTGCCAGGAATCCCCCAGTTTTCTTTTTAATTAGTATTTACATGGTATGTATGTTATTTTCTATCCTTTTAATTTCTACATATTTGTAGATTCCCCAAATTTCCTTCTGTTATTGATTTCTAATTTCACTCCATTATGGTCAGAATATCCTTTATATCGCTTCAGTTCTTCTAAATTTATTTATAACTGTTTTATGATCTAATTTTTTATCCATCCTAGAGAATGTTCCATGAATACTTGAGGAGAATGTGTATTCTGCTGTTTCTGGAAGGAGCATTCTAGAGACGTTCGTTAGGTCTAGTTGGTTTACAGCATTGTCCATGTCTTCTTTTTCCTTGCTGATCTGCTGTCTAGGTGTATTATATAGATTATGAAAAGGGACGTATTGAAGTCTCTATTGTTGTTGAATTGTCTCTTTCTTTCTTTAATTCTATCACTTTTTCTTCCGTGTAATTTGGGGCTCTGTTTTTAGATTCAGATATGATTATAATTGTTGTATCTCCTTGATTGATTAACCCTTTACCATCATAAAATGTACTTTGTATCTAGTGAGTATTTTGGTCCGATATTAGTATGGCCACTCCAGCTCTCTTTTGGTTACTGTGTATGTGTTACAGCTACATCGTTTTCCATCCTTTTACTTTCCACATACTTGTTGAGTATTGAATCGAAACTACATCTCGTGTAGACAATATATAGTTGGATCATGTTTTTATATCTATTCCGTCAATGTCTGCCTTTTAATTAGAGGGCTTAATAAATTCCTGTTGACGTGATTACTGATAAGGTAGGATTTACACCGGCCATTTTACTATTTGTTTTTATGACTTATGTTTTCTCTTGTTCCACTATTTTTCATTTCTGCCTTCATTTGTTTTAAATAGATATATTTTACCATGCCACTTTAATTCCCTTGTCATTTCTTTTGCTATATATTTTCTAGTTATTGTCTTAGTGCTTGTCCTTGGGATCGCCGTTAACTTCTTAATTTATGACAAACTAGTTCAAATTAAAAATAATATACAAAAACTTTGATCTGTTCCTCTCTCTCCTTTATGTTGTTATTGTTACAAGTTACATACTTACCCACTGTGTTTCCATAAACACAGATTTATAATTTTGCTTTATGTAATTGTCTTTTGTTAGGTAGAAGAAAAGAAGAATTATAAACAAAAAATACATTTATACTGTTTTATTTATATTTGCCTATGTATTTACCTCTAACGGTGTTCTTTATTTCTTAATTAGATTGGAGTCACTGTGTAGTGTCCTTTCATTCTGCCCTGAGGGATTTCCTTTAGTATTTCTTGTAGTGCTCTTCTGCTAGTGATGGATTCCCTGGTTTTGTTTATCTGGGAATGTCTTTAATTTCTCCTTCATTTTTTAAATTGAGGTGAAATTCAAGTACCATAAAATTAACCATTGTAAAGTGAATAATTCAGTGACAATTAGCACATTTACAATGTTGTGCACCACCTCAATCTCCTTCTAAAACATTTTCATCAGCTCAAAAGGAAACTCTAGCCATTAAGCAGTTACGTGTTACGTGTTTACTGGGTCAAGTGAAGCCAATCCAAAGATGAAGCTTAACTCAGGCCAAAGCAATCTATTTCAACAGAATGATTTTGAGTGTGATTGACAATTGAAGAATTATTTTAATATTTGTTTTTTAATATGAGCATCTTTTTGGCAAACACAAAATTCTAGGGTCAAAACCACCGTATTTTCTTGAACTATCCATCCCCGAGCAATAAATGTTTCTAGGCATGTGATCATTATTCATCTGGCACAATTTTCAGGTCCACAGTGGATATAAAGATGAATAATACCTACGCCAGCAGGGGTAGATATCATTACCTTTGTTATGTAGGTGGGGGATCTGAGGCTCAGAGGGTTTGCTCAGCCAGCAAGTGGTAAAACTAGGCCTTGGTCTTAGGTCTTCTGACTCTAAAGTATGTGTATCTCGGTAGGCCCGTATTGCCTTTATCAAGTTCATAACCTGAGACAACAGGAGGGAAATGCTTCAACGGAGAGATAAGGTAACTGTCCGTTCTGCCACAGTTTGAACAGAACTATCCTCCATGTGCTAATATCCCCAAATGATAGATAAAAATGACTGCGTAAAGATTGTCTTGTTGCTGCTCTTCACTTATTTGGGCCACTCAAAAATGTGCCAGGATTACACAGGTATTCAAAATAGGAATAATTGCCTACAGCCTTTACCAGAATTCTTTTGTCCTTCTTAGGAAGTCACAAAGCTTATTAGTCAACCGAGCACACACGTTGTGAGCTGGTGATAATTAGAATATGTTTATATTTCTGTTTGGAGGTTACCCTTGGTCATTAACTCATCCTCATTTTTCAACTATTATGTGTTAAAAAAAATGATTCTGTCACAAATGTTGCTATAGAGGCATGTGGCTGGAGAGATCACTTTGTATGCATTCGAAAACTTTCGTCCTTTGGTTCGCAGGCACGATCCCTTTTGCAGGACTTGACAAAAGGCGTTGGGGTCTTACTATGTGCTGGCTATTGGACTTCTGGCCTACGTTTTCTCAGTCATGACTTTGAGCAGTCGGTTTGAGACCCTGGAGCCAGAGCGTGTAATCACAGAGCTGCACTAACTCCCACCTGCCAGCTAGCTGTCCCTCTGTCTTTTGTGCTCAGCTCTCTGTAGGCTGCCCAGTACCTTCAAAAGCCCTTGCCAGCCTGATATCATTACGCTCTTTGCTGCTAGCCGAGGACAGCTGGGATATTCTTTCTGTGAGAGAGAGTATGTGAGAGTATCGGGTTCAAGCTAGGTGCCCTAATTAATGATTTCTTGTATGGACTTCTCCCCATTCACTCCGCCCAAACCCATGGCCCCACTGCCTGCTCTGACTTCTGACATCTGTATATTTCTTTACCTCTGTCTTGCCTCTTCGGCTCCCTGACCTCCTGATAGTGCTACCGACTCGTTTGGTCTTAGCAGACTCGCCGGTCCCACAACCCATCTGGTGACCCTAGGTTTACTGTCACTCAAAGTCCCAGCATGTTTTATGGAAAACAAGGTGTCCAATCCTGATTCCTTCACACCAGGTTGAACTGCTGGCTTCTGTTACCCACAGCTAAACTGCATCACCTGGTGGTTGTGATCAGTAAATATTGCACGAATTTGCAGGAAAAAAATGCATTAGCAGCACTCCTGGAAAATGAAGTCAGAATTGACTGTATAAGATCTATATCTTATGCTGCCCGTTACACTCTGGTTACCACTTCTGCTTTTATCCTTAGAACTGGGACACTTACTTCTCTTTAGTTACATTGAGTATCATGACGACACTGGTGACAAACATGGCTTGAAGACGTGAGGTTTCCACGTTTTATTTCTAAGCATTTCCTGAGCAGGCCTCTAGGCTGTCACTGGCTGCTCCCACTGTAGATGAGAGCGTGCAGTTCCGTCGTGGTTAGCTGTGGGGCCCGAACTTGATTTCTCCGTGACCAGAGAGACAGTGAAGAAAACAGCTCAGGCTTAGGCTGGACTGGAAGGACGGCAGCGTAATGGGAGTAGAGGTGAGAGTAGATTTTGGAACCATAGAGATCATGGTTTGAATCCAGACTTTACAGCTCTCCGCGGATGACCTTGAGCAAGTTTCCTTAAGCTCACGGAACCAGTTTTTTCATCTTTAAAATGGAGATAACAGGGGCACCTGGGTGGAGCAGTCGGTTAAGAATCGGTCTCTTGTATCCACTCGGGTCATGATCTCAGGGTTGTGGGATCGAGTCCCGCATCTGGATCCACACTCTGCCCCTCCCCCTGCACTGTCTCTCTCCAAAATAAATAAACAGATCTTTAACAAAATGGAGATGACATCCTAATGGGGTTGCCGTGAGGATGAAATGAGATATTATAGAGAGCACACTTGCACCCGTGCCCACCACCGATGCGCACAGAGGCTGCGTAACTTGCCCACACTCACGCGGCTAGTAAGTTGTAGAGTCCAGTCAGGAATCGACACGGTTTGATTCCAAAGACTCCTGCTCTTTCTACGGCTTTTTTTTTTTTTTTAAACTAGTAACAGGGCGTTTGCGTTGTTAGTACTTAGAAACACATTAGCTCAGGACTGGAAGAATTCAAACAGTGTCCATTATGCCACTGATCCGATATTTGGTTTCCCTTCATGACATGTTTCACAGAAGCCCTCTAGTTTGTGTGTAATTTACTTAACCTGTGTTGAGCTTATACTCCGTGGCGAAAACAAAAAAACAAAACCCCAAAAACCAGCCCACCCCAGACTGGTGTAATTCAAAGTGTCTAACCCTGTTGGTGTTCTGTGCAGTGGGCACAGGGGAACGGAAGGCGTGACGAGAGTGAGATGCAAGAACAGGGACACAGTTTAATGTCTGCCTCCTTCAGTGCTGGTAGCAGGTTTAAAAAAAAAAAAATCCATCCGTAGAGAAAATCACCAAGGCGATCTCCAGCCCAGCCTTCCTATGAACTAACTTTATCGTAGTGTGCCATGAGGTGGGCTGGGGGTTGTGGCATACCAGTTTGAGAAAGAACCGTTTTGACCTAGACTCAGCTTCATTTTTGCTGAAATGAGGGATCTTGCCAGATTCCCACAGGGATTGGGCTGTCTTTTATTGCCGTAGCGGAGATAGCTATAACTTTACAATTTGCCCAGAGTTTATGTGGCCTATCCACTCTATTGAGCTTGTTAAGTTGTTTGGGTAATTTGCTTTTTTAGCTCCCTGTAACACACGTTATGTTCTGGGGGGCAACCGGTCTATTTCACTCTTCATTACCTGTTGTTCAATAAACATCTAAGGAATTCAAGGTGTTTGGTGCTGGAGCCCCGGTTTAAGTCCTCATCGTTCGGATTACACAGCTCAATCAGTGCTCAGAGTTCGAGTACTTACATTAACTCTGGAGACGCCCAGCTGCTCGGAGACCAAGGTGGCGGGAGGTGGGGGGGTGTCGGGGGGAGATGGTCCTTCGGTCTCAGCTCATTTCAATTCCATACTTTGGGGAGGATGCTCTTCTGTCTTGTTTAATGTCATAATTTTAAACCACTTGGAATAATATTCTCCTTCGCTTTAATGTTATACATCCCTGTGCATGTTCTTCGGTAATTGAAAGGGATATTGGACAAATTTGATCTGTCTAGCTTTGACTTATGCTGTCCTTATCTTGGCCTTTGTGTCATTAAGAAAAAAATTGGTATTGATCTTGGACCGTACCACTACATTGTGCTGCAATTTTTCTTCTTTGCTAGTGGAATATAAATCGATAAAAGGCAGCTGCTTTAGACGAGGGCCAGATATGGTGCTGTCATTTATATATTGTAAATCCAATGATAGCTGATCACATCAGTGCCTCTCCTGTTCCAAACTTGACATGATTGAATTGTCAATAAAAAAGATTTTACAGTAAGGGAAGGAGAGCTGACAGTGTAAATGTCTGAAACCCCAATGAAGTTCAATATAAAATGAAACAATGAGCTAGGATATCATTTTATAATTTCCAATGGGAAAAAAAATTTAGTGAATCACAGCTGAAATTGGGGATGATCACAGGAGGGGTGGGGAAGCAGGAATGAAAAGCCAGCTAACTTGCATTATAATTTTTGAGAAATCTGAAATGCAAATTTGCAGATGTAAATTTTAGGGATTATGCATCTGTACTCACTGAGTTGTTTATTTACAGAAATGGTTCAGAAATTGTCCACCTCCTCCCTTCTCCATGCACATATTTTCTAGTGAGAATACCCAGTTGCTGGGGAAAAGAAACCGGCATCTCCTTCCGCAGGTGTCCTGCTAACTTCTCGTAAGCGATTCGGAAGGAGATCTGATAGAATTTGATCCTGCATTCTTGAAGTCATCCAGTAGAGCTCTGGTTGCACTTCATAGATCCCTAGAAGTTGTCAGATTTGTTTTTTAAAAGCAAAAGCTCCAAATAAGTAGCCATGGAACTTTCTTAGAGAGATACACCTCTCCTGGTATGGGGCCCATCAAACTTCGCTTAGGAAATGAATCTCTTACCCCCTGAAACTTGAGGAAGTCCTGCCATTTTTTTTTTCAAGAGACCTGATTAATCTCTTTGTGGATGTGACAGCCTAGAACTCATTTGTATGTTGAAAGGCATAGCCAGTGCCATTGGGAGAGGCCAGGCTGGAACTGATAAGTGGGGGCTGTTTCATTTCAAAGCTGCCGGGGGTGTGTTTGCATGACGTGCTTGCCTCAGTAGTTGTTCTGAATGCATTGGCTTCTGAGAGACGTTTGGCTTCTGCATTTTCTGCTTGGAAACAATTTTCTGAGCCCGTGGGAATATCTTTTGGAGGGCTTATTTTCCAAATTTTCTAATGACAACAGGGTTAACCTGATCTTGTAAACCATGACCAATGGTACTACCAACACCACCAACCAGTGCTCTGGTGTCCGCGCCAGGCACCGAACTGGAAAGGAGATGAATCACCACTGTGCATCTAGGGTAAGACCCGTCTTATTTTCTGATTTTGACTTCAGACAACTCAAATAACATTTGACATTATTCTCTTCGTCCTTGTTGAGGCACGTGATACTACTCACTATCCTCTCCCTCTTTCTGTCAGACGCTCTTCTCCTCTCTAATATTGCTCTTTTTTTTTGAAGCTTCTCAAAACCACTTTGGTAGCTTGTTCTTTGTCTCATTCAACCACCTTCTTTTTTTCTCTTGTCCCAGCAGTGGAGTTCTCATAAAGTTCAATCTATCGCTCTCAGGTTATTACCATGGCTACCATATGCTAAGAGTTTTTACAAGTCAGGGACTGACTGTGCTGTTCAAATTACATGTATTATTTCATTTAATACTCACAAAATCTCTATACAAGTCAGCCATCTGAACCCATAGAGAGGAAAAAGGAGGGCCGAGAATCTTCTAGATTCTTGGTTAACACTCAGTTTTATTGGCCAAAGAAATGGAGAAATAGTGATCAGAAAGGAAGGTGGGCACCAGGAAGGGCAGGATCCTGGAAGCCAAGAGAAGTTCATGCGATACCCACTGTGAATATGACTCCCCAACCTGTACATCCCCGTCCTCACTTTATTGCTCATGCTTTGTACCAAAGTTTCTGTGGATGGTTTTGCGGGGGGGGAGTCACTGACCCTCTGAAATGTGATACGAAATTTCACGTGTGCACATGTATACTGTCTGGGGAATGGGTTTGCAGATTCCACTAGGGGCCCATCAACAAAACAGAGGTGCGTCTTCAGGTTCATGCCATACACTTCCCATTGGTTATTTGCCACGGTCCCCTCAAAGTCAGCACATCTAAAACTTCATTTAACCTTTGCCGCCTCCCTGCAAACTAGTCATTCTTCTCACCCTTTGGTGGTACCATTCATCTTCTCGAAGCTTCTAGGATTTACTCTTTCCCTGTTCTTACTTCACCACCTTCTCTTGGGACCTTTCCTCCTACGCTCCGGATTATTGAGGTTTTACTTAACCAGAGTCCTTGCTTCCTAACCCTCTCTGTTTCCCAATGATGCCAGACTTATTTCTGGAAAATTGCCCTCCTTACATACGGCAGGATACTTAAGAACACAGTGTGTATGGGCAGCGGAATCAGACCTATCTGGGTTATGTTCCCAATTTCTCCTTTCATTTGCTATGTAACTCTAGTCAAGTTGTTTAATATATATTTTTTTAAAGTAAGCTCTACGCCCAGCACGGGGCTTGAACTCATCACCCCAAGATCAAGAGTTACATGATCTACTGACTGAGCCAGCCAGGCACCCCGATATTTTGGATTCTCATTTTGCCCATCTGAAGATAGGGTGGTGTTACCTGCTAGGCTTGCTGCAAAGACTCAACAGGATAATCCGTGGAAGGAACTTGGCCGAGTACTAACACGTGGGAAGCTTTCAGGAAAGAGTTACTGTTTCTCACTGAGGAACACAACGTGTCTCCCTAATGCTTACCTCACAGCACGTACCGTCTTCTGTCTGATTGTTCAGGCCTATCAGAAGCTGGTCCTGACTGTCACCTCTCCAACCTTACCTTACCCTCTTCAAGGCTGCTTCCTAAGTGTGCTCTTATAATGCATACCTCACTCCGAGCCTCTCCTAGAGCATCTGACCCTATTCCTTCAGCCTTCCTTCCAGTCCCAGCTCCTGTACTTTCCCTGACCGTGGCGGTCCCCGCAAGTTCTCACCATTTTCTCGTTTCTCCCGTACTTCCGAATTGTCCACGCTGTCCAATTAGTACCTTCTAATACACGGCTCTGCATGGTTTGTGCTTTACTTACGGGCTTCTCATGCTGCAAAATAGGAAGCCGTTTGCTTATTCTCTGCTCATTTCATGTTTTCATGTTCGTTTCTTTTTAAATCCAATCCAGGCACCTTGTGGCCAGGGATCAGCTCGGCCCTTGCAACCGTTTCTCGTTACCATGTACTTACTTGGGATATGTGTTGGTTCATTTGGTTGTTTTATCAAACTCCTCAAGTCCGCAGGCAGAGGTTATTAAAAATTTGCTGCCCGGACTTATTTTTTGTGAACTCAGGTATTTGGAGACTTGGAATCCAATGCCAAACTGCGGCTCGGGGAGAGCCAACCCCCTTCTCGGGCGCCTCATTCCCAGAAACATGTGGCGGAGTAAGTGTGTAAGTCCCCCGATCTCCCAGGACTCCGGAACTCTGGGAAAACTAAGAATCTGCTCCAAAGACCTGCCCCGCTTCACTCTCTGCCTTTGCCCCGGCTTGCTTGGGCTTTGACAGAACGCAGCATCTCAAACGAGGCTTACGTGCTGTCCTTAATTGAAACTGTTTGTCTCTCCTAGTGAGCAGACAAGCCTCAGTTTACGAAACCACATCAGCAGATTTCATTCCAGGGTGGGGAACTGTTTCTGACAAGGAGCCCCACAAAGTATGTGTGCTTCAGAGAAAAGGGAAAACCGAGTAAACAAATACTCCCTTTGCTGAAGGAGGATGTGGGTTGAAAATCATATTATAGAGGAGGTATCCCGGAGTGTCCTGGGTAACCAGCCAAAAATTGGATCTGGTTTCTCTTAGCATGGGGTAACTCACCACGCCAACTGACATATTTCTCCAGTGACCTCTACATCCGAACATGTCCCCTAAAAGCACAGCTGTCTGTTCTCCATGCTCCAAGCCTCACTGTATGCCCTAACAGCCTGCAAGATGCCATTCTGCAGATGTTTCTTCAGCATCCCTCGACACAAGGGCACATTAGGCTCCATTACGTTTCTGACATTTGGGCGATTGAATCCCCTCCTGGAGCTCGGGAGTTGCTTTTGTATGGTGCGGGCCATCCGTGCCTGAGAAGCCTGGCCATCGTGGAGCAGCATCCTAATGCTGCCCTTCCACTGTTTTCTACCAAGTGCCCAGATCTGGGTTGATGTTAATTTGCAAGTTTCTATCCCAGGCTATTCTAGTGAGCAGAGTGGGAAGAAAAAACACTGGCATGTCCTCCAGAATTTTAACTAACCAGTGGGCTGTCTGCTGATGGGTACTCCGTGCACCGCTAGCTCCAAACCTTCCCTAATTATGCAGACTCATCAGGAACGTCACCTGGTGTTCTTCCATTTAATGGGTGGTTGTGCACCATACTTCTTTCATTCCACATCAGAATTATTGACATGATATTGACATTCACGGGCAGGCTGGTTTTCTAATGCCGGCCAGAGAATCAAAGTTTTTTTTTATTTTTTTTTATTTCCTGACTTTACCTATCCTTTCAGAAAACCTGAGAGTGTCATTAATACTTAATGCTGCATATAGTGTTTCCACCAATAATACTTTCCCCAGAGATTAGTCCTCAGAGTACACAGGACAGGGTAATTAGGTCTATTGATCTTTGCTACAGCCAGTGTTATCGGAATGGTGATCAACTTTATAAGTAAGATGTGGATATTCATTTTAGCTAAGGAGCTACAACAGCTCTTGTTTCTTGAACATTCTTTGCTCTAACAGAGGCATTGCTAAGCAGCTACCAGGAGATCCCACGGAGCTAAAATCTCTCTCTTACAGGACTGGTATTAGGGGCTAGAAGGAGTAGGTGCTGGCTGTGCCAAGAATGAGAAACCTTGAACTTAAACAGACTTAACCCATGGGGCAAGTTTCATAAAGTCAAAAACTCTGTCAAGGAGCTCCTACCCTGACATTTAAGTTGACAAGTGAATTCTCTGAAAGAGAGTTTCTCAGGTAAAATGTTCAGTTTAGAACCCTTCTCAGGAGACTCTTCCTTTCCTTCACTGAGCCTCAGAGTGGGGGCAGGTAATAGCTTGTAGCTGGAGATAAGTCTTAAGCAAGTGGTTTTGACAACGGTTTCGGAACTTATAGAGGTAGATAAACATCTACCCAGAGACCCAGAGAGTCTGGGCACTGGGCAGGATTGTTCCCTGCATTGTCTGGCACGTAATTCCTAGAGTCCAATAATATGAGCCCGCTGCGCCAGAGAGAGGCCCACAGGGAGCCAGAACACCTTGTGTTTATTGCATATATTAGCCACCCTGAGCTATTTTCTCTTTGGTGTCCCAAAGATGGATTGTTTTAAGAAAGCAGAGGCTCAAATATTCAGAAACAGTAGGTTCGGTTATCTGGCTGGTGGGGGTAGGGGGGAGGAGGATGAGGGCTAAACTATCAGGCAGGCACATAACAAGTATGCAAGAGTCCAGTTACAAGGGAAATGGTCTACCCAAACTTGAGTCGGGCCCCAGGCAGCAAGATCAATTCAAAGTCAAGCTAGGAAGACCTGGTCTGAGGGCTCCTTTTATCTCCTCGACCCCCATGCCCACCACCCATCCCCAATTTCCTGTAGGGCTTATGTCAATCATGGCCACTGCTTTCCAGACACATCTGTATGTCTGTATACATAGCCCAAGTCAACCAGGTCGAGATCCAAATTCATTTCAGTTTATATATTAACAGCATTTTGTTTCTCAGATGGCTTTGGATTAAAAAAAAAAGTATATGCATCTAGCTAGAATGGTAAATAGTTTTGAGAGGAGACCTGACTGCAAGGTACCTCTTCACTAGAAGTATCTAAATATTTTTATGTGACAAAGTCCATCAGATACACTTAATATCTGTTTCTAGCTTGAAAAAAACCCAATCAAAATATTTAGATTCCAATGAAAGTTCAACAGGATTTTACCCAAATGACACAAACGTTTGTTGAAATTTGGGATTATTTCATCGGTTTAGATATGGCTTTGGGTCTTTACTATAGCTTGCTCTCGCCTTTTTTTTTTTTTTTAATCCCAGAAAAGGAGGTTTGGGATCTTTCATCACTATTTCCAACAAAATCTCTTTTCCTTATTTGGTTTTTAACTAAAACTCTTATGAAAGACACATTTTAACTAAGTCTAGGTACCTGTTGAAGGATTTCTTTTAAGGAGCCTCAATATTAATGAAGTTACTTAAACCTGAAATTCTCAGGACAAGTTTAAGCTAGCACCTCACGCTCTGTGATTAGTCAGATGGGAATTGTTTGTGGACACCTGGGGGCAGAGTTTGGCCTACAGGAGCAGCTATGTTGATTTTTGTGACTTCAACGGGCTAGTTTTCAGAATTAGACCTTTTTCTCTCAATTTAACTTTTGTGCCTTGACCTACCCTGTATGTAAATGATGTCTGATGATAAAAGGGAATGAGTCACACCTAAGCAGCAGCGTCAGTGCTCATTAAGCAGAATATAAATAACTGTCTCTAGATATGCAACAAAGATCTAAAATGGCCCCATGGGAGCTAAATTATATAGGAGAATTTCCTGTGTAATTATTCCAAAACAAAAAAACAAAAAACCCGCACTGATTTCAGCTAGGAGAGTTCTCATACTCTTTAACCAAATCAGTGAGACTCAACTTTATGCTTCCCTTACTCAGACTTGTTGCTTTTTATCTCACTGGTCTTATCCCCCCCTCCCACCCTCCCTCCCTTCTACTCTCTATCTTTCTCTTCCTTCCTTCCTTTAGGAACAAAGCTCTGTAATTTTAAGTATGGTAGCTAGAGCTATGTAATTAGCTAGAGCTGTGTACCAGAGTACAAAGCTTACATTTTTAAATGACTCACAGATAGAGCGATGATATAAATTATTGTCCAAAAAGGGATGTTTTTGAGAGTGGAAGAAAGTACTAAAAATAATCAATGGTTTAGTTGATGTACAAGGTATCAGCTGAGAGGTAGCAGGTGAGTCAGGATGGATGGTCACAGAGATGATTATTCACAGAGATGACTAGGCTGGAGAGGTGAAAGAGGCTTTGGAAAGCATCTGGTCTACCGCCTTTAGAAAAGGAAACAGCCTGTACCCACAATGACTCGTTCTAACCCAGGTCTTCTAACTCCCAGTCCGGGCTTCTGTCAACTACTCCCCGTCCCTCGCCACTGCAGCAAGCTGGAAGGACATACAGTGCGAGCCACCTTGTTCTCATAGTTTTTTTTTTTTTTCTGTCCGACAAATAGCTTTTCAATGTGAAGCTTTTGAGAGATGAGACTCTCCAGCTTCCCTTCTCTCCAGATCAGTGCCTCAAAACTAAGCAAGTGTCCCGATTCCGGTTGAGCCTCCACTGCAAACTAATTGTGGTCTTTGCCATACCTTTTAGTAGTTGAATTAGGATGGGAAGTTTACAAAACCTAAGCCAATTAGGTATTATAGAAACACTCAGGTAGTTTAAATTCGAAAATACCATTCTTTAAAAAAAGAAATGAAATCAAGTGACTCTTTAACTGATTTTGAGGCACACCTTCCAGACTAGCCATATTTGAGTGATCACCTGCTAGTCAACAAGCTAGGGCTACAGAGTAAGTTTTTCCCAAAATAATGAACTTGAGCTTGTGCATCTGGGTGAGAGGTGAGAATGAGTAATATTCTCAGCTGCACCTGACATGTCAGAAAAGGAACAGAACACAGCTGAAAGAAATTGGGCCAGAAACCTGGATTAAGGTTATATATGTAATGCTTGGTATCTCCTCTTGCCATTATTCTGTGTCTATTCTCTCTTCTCTGTTCACATAGGAGATTCATTTGCCCTGGTGATAGGCAGTGTGGGGATAACCTCATTAATGAAGAGGATGGGCTCCCGCAATACACTTTGTCGTCAGCAACTTTATTGCCATTGGTAGAAATGACAGAGCAAACGCACAGATAGGTTTAAGAATACATGAAAACAAAGACTTACAGAATAAAAATATTGTCAGATCCTAATGGAAATATGGATGTGACTGATACAAGGCCCCAGCATTGACATCAATATCTCACTCCCCTTTTATGTGTAGCTCAATAATCATTTGTTGACTGAATGGCAGTGCTGGATGCCACCATTGATTCGCCACGCCAATGAGTGTTTCCTTTCGTTTGTCTAATGACTCTGCGTAGGAGGAGGTTTTGTGGCCAGCAGGAACAACATTGGCATTTGTTTTCCCAGGGACTGTACACTTCGATCACAGGGCATCAGCTAAGGCTAGGAATTTGGGCAGCTGCAACCCAGCACACCTCGACTGGCCAGGGATGGAATATGAGGATGCCTCTAGTGCCTTCTCCCTATTCTCCCTCCTTTCTTCCTACCTTGTTGGCACTGTCTCCGTTGTGAATTGATCGTCCTGGGACTTGATCCTCTCCCATCCAGAAAACCCCCCGGATATCCAGGCAAGCTAGCCGTTTGGCTTCACAAATCGCAAAGTTTCACAAATGGCCAAAAAGAGCTCCAACATAACTAATAACTTCATTGGAAGTTAGAACATTTGTTGATGGCGGTGTATAAAATTGAGTGAGTGTTGCTGTAGGTCGGTCAATGATTTCCTCAGGTCATTGGTTTGTGTACTAGTTGGTTCTTCCCGTCACCTTGTCCTGCCTCATATTCTTCTTGCACACTCTATGCAGTTGAGGTGTCTCTTCCTGGCCCTCATTTGGGGTTCACTTTCTAGCCTTGCCCTTACATGCTTGTGGTTTTTCTCCATCTTCTGTCTCTTCTCCACATCGTGGAGCTTATTTAAATTCAGCGAACAGGGATGTGAACAGGTAAAAGAAAATAACCCGAAAGATAGAGTTAAATGCCAATTTTTCTAGTACATTCAGAACATACCTTCATGCAAATACATGTGTTTGTATTTGGGGATACTTGAAGCCAAGAGTCATCTTTTTTACTGTGTATGAAGTTTCATTTTGTGTGTTATGCCTCTTCGTGTGTGGCAAGATATGTAGAACTACAGACAAAGTTGTAGGTGGTGGTGTCATAAATGTGCAAAGCTGGAACAGGTGTTTGGTTGTTTTCCGGTTTTATAATACTTACTCCGTGCTGGGCACTTTAAACACATTCCCGTTGAATTCTCACGACAATCCTGTGAAGGTGTGGAGTCTTGCCCATAGTCTCACAGCCAGTAAGTGGTGGGACAGGAATTGGAATGTAGATTCGTCTGGCTCCAAAGCCCCAGTCTCTTTCCATTATACTGTTTCTTCCAAACATAAATGATTCTGGGTTTTACTACTTTCTGCTATTATAGCATATAAGGACTAGGCATATTTCCCCACTGGCCTCAGTGTTCTTGTGTTCAATTTCTTTATAACCTGACGTCTGTAGAGTAATTTTTCTATTTTCAAAGCATTCTAAGCTTTGATTTCTATTTTGGGATTGGATGACCCTTCCCCCATTTTCTTTCCCCAACACATATGGATTACTTTGAAAAATAAAACTGTCATTTGAGACTAAGAAGGAAAGGCAGAGTGTGTTAAATTTCTCCTTTTCTTGTGGGCATGGTTTTCATTAAGCTCTCTCCCTTTCTTGTAGGGAGCAACCCTGGGAGCCCAGGCTTATGCTTAATTTTGTTTTATGCGGACATGGTCTCCTCCCTGTTCTCAGGGCTTGTTCATGATTGCTTCATAGTAGTAGAGTCAAGTCATGCCAATGGCATTGTAGCGCCTTGGCCTTCAGCACTCGGCCAGTATTGTTAACGAGTTGCTTTCTATCTGTTCTGCACTAAGCACCAGATGTTCATCCTTCAGCTGTATAATCATTGATTTTCCTTAATTCCAAAGTAGCAGGTTGTGCCTTTGTCACATACAGCCAGGTATTAAATATAGTGTACCCTTTTCTTAGGATAAACTTGGTAAAATTTTAGGCTTCACCCTACGAAATTGCTGCTATTTTACTTTTCTTTAAATCTGAAAAAAAAATGGCCATTTGGTGTGGTTCAAACTAATATTTTAAAATAATACAAATTTAAAATAGGAATATAAAGTGATTCCTCAAGCCACTTAACTGCAAAGCTGATGATAAGAATAAAAACTAACATTTATACAGTCCCTGCTATGTGCCGTGTACTTTATATGTAATTTCTCATTAACTCCTCTCATTAAAACCTTAGAAGGCATTATTAATACTGGTAATATTCCTTCCTTGTAAAGGAGTGTGAGATGGGGACAGGGAATTGTTGGAGGGGTAGGGAGTGGACCGGGATGAAGCCCTATAGATGGCCCAGTCTGTGACGTTACCACGACTTTCTGTATTTGTTTGACTTTTGTGTTCGTTGTGTTTTCCTTTGATTTGCAAGACTAAATAATAGATCTGGTGATTCAAAGGCTATAGCTTGAATTCTATTTTTTTAAAGATTTATTTATTTATTTTAGAGGCAGAAAGTGCATGAGATAGACAGCACAAGCGGGGGGGAAGGAGGGAGAGAGAGAAACTCAAGCAGACTCCACACTGAGCGTGGAGCTTGCCCCGGGGCTCCGTTTCATGACCCTGAGATCACGACCAGAGCCCAAAGCAGGAGTCGGATGCTTAACCGATGGCACCACCCGGGCACCCCTTGAACTCTATTTTCATATATTCAGCACAACTCGAGGGCCAACTTTGGCCCAAGTGTGCCTGCTTCTGAGTAATCTGGCAGATCAACAATCTCTCTGAAAAACTGATGATGGAACTTGCTTCTTCTGATACTTCATTGATACTTTAATCAGGACCTATTTTAAATGGACACCATTTGGTATCTAATGGTAAAATTCCATCTTTGCATACAGATAATATAATATTCCTATTAGATTTTTGTAAATAAAGCAGGATATTTCCTAGGGTTCATTACTTTAAAAAATATGTACGTGATGTGAAGAAAAATGGAAAATGCAGGATGGTGAAGGTTTATAATAGATTTTTTTTAATTGTTAGCTTTAAAAAAATTTTTTTTAAAGATTTTATTTATTTATTCGACAGAGATAGACACAGCCAGCGAGAGAGGGAACACAAGCAGGGGGAGTAGGAGAGGAAGAAGCAGGCTCATAGCGGAGGAGCCTGATGTGGGGCTCGATCCCATAACGCCGGGATCACGCCCTGAGCCAAAGGCAGACGCTTAACCGCTGTGCCACCCAGGCGCCCCTAAAAAAATTTTTTTTAAGGAATATTAAGGTATAAGATTGGGAACAAGTTAGAATTCTAGTTCGTAGAAATGCAAGGGATCTTGGCCCAGGTCTGTTTTTCATGTGAAGAAAAGCAACCTTTTGGGGGGAGCATCCAAGATGGTGACATAGGAAGACCCTGGACTCCCCTCCTTCCACGGACACACCAAATCTACAGCTACATATGGAATAATTCTCACTGAAAAAGGACTGAAGCCTAGCTGAACAGCTCCCTCCACAGCAAGGGATAAAAGGACTACATTAAGATAGAGGCAGAGACAAGGTCTTACCAAAAACCCCTCCCCAGTACGGCGACGCACAATAGGGGGCTTCTTCATTGGTCCAGAGCTTCTCCCTAAGGAGCAAGAGGTTTGTGTCCCACATTGGGCGCCCCATCCTTGGCATGTGCATTGCAGAAGTGAAGCCTCAAAAATGTCTGGCTTGGGAAACCGACAAAGCTCATATCCTGGGGACCTGAGGGGCTGTGGGGATCTGACATACTCCTTTTGAGGGGCTCATGCATAGATTCACCCATCCAGGGACCCAGTACAAAGGCAGCAGTTTGAGAGGTGACTGGATTGTATGTGAAGAAGATTCATTTTGCTAAACTTCAAGTGTCTGTCAGGGGTCAGAGACCCGTTGGAACTTCCTTTGTGGACAAAGGCACAGGGTGTATCATTTTTGCATTCTCCCTCTACCCTGCTAGGGCAGGTGTGTGCACGTGGACATAGCCTCATGAAAGCCACAGGCATGTCCTGCCTCCATTGCTCTTCTCCTAAATCATTGAAGCCACAGGTGTGCACCATGCCCAGTGATCGTCCCAGGCCCCACTAAATCCCAGGGCATGCCCCGCCCCAGCACTCTTTCCCTGCATCATTAAAACCTACATATGTGCCCCATCAGTATCTACCACAGCCTCGCTGAAGCTGGCAGGTGAGCACAGTCTACCCAGGGGATGCCTCTTGATTGCCTAGCTCTGGTAGCCAGACGGTCTTGTGTTCCCGGGCCCCACAGCACTGTGGCAATAAGAAAGACCATTCAGAGCAGGCTACCACAGCCAGGGCACTGCATAGACAGCCGACTGAAACACACCCCAAGTCTGCCAAGGAAAAAGGCCCAATTACTTGTCCTGGAGCTTCAACCTGAGAGCTAGGCTTCAGGTTTCTTGCACATCTGAAGGCTCCAGGGGCACTCTCAGGGATTGCAGGCGGGGAGACACCATCTTTGTGCCTTGCCTTGGCCTCCCCATAAGCTCACAGGCCCAGAAAGGAGATTATACATTTGTCTGCAGCCCCAGTTCTTGCAGCTGTCACCCCAGGGGACACCTCCAGATCTGGTCTGGCGGTTGGCAGGATCTACAGTTGTGGTCCCACAGGACGGTATATATTTGCGTGTGTTAAATCGGCTGCCTGAGGATCTGGCTTTCAATCAGCCTGAACAGGTGCTGCCTGAGATCACTCCCTTTGGAACTCTGACTGGTCTTGGCACACCCTCAACAACTGGGACCTATCAAGAATGAATCAGGCTTACACATTTAATGCAATCCCCATCAAAACATCAATAACATTTTTCACAGAGTTAGAACAAACACTCCTAAAATTTGTATGGGACCACAAAAGACCCCAAAAAGCCAAAGCAATCTTGAAAAAGAAAAGCAAAGCTGGAAGCATCACAAGTCCAGACTTCAAGTTATATTACAAAGCTGTAGTAATCAAAGCAGTACAGTACTGGCAAAAATATAGACATATAGGTCAATGGAACAGAATGGAAAACCCAGAAATGAATCCACAGTTATATAGCCAATTAATCTTTGACAAAGCAGGAAAGAATATCCAATGGGAAAATGATGGTCTCTTCAACAAGTGGTGTTGGGAAAACTGGACAGCAACATGCAAAAGAATGAGACTGGACCACTTTCTTTTTTTTTTTTTTTAAGATTTTATTTATTTATTTGACAGAGAGAGAGAGACAGCCAGCGAGAGAGGGAACACAGCAGGGGAGCGGGAGAGAAAGAAGCAGGCTCCCAGCAGAGGAGCCTGATGTGGGGCTCGATCCCGTAACGCCGGGATCACGCCCTGAGCTGAAGGCAGACACTCAACCGTTGTGCCACCCAGGCGCCCCTGAGACTGGACCACTTTCTTACACCATACACAAAACTAAATTCAAAATGGATTAAAGACCTAAGTGGGAGACCTGAAGCCATGAAAATCCTAGAAGAGAACACAAGCAGTAACTTCTTTGACGTTGGCCATAGCAATTTCTTTCTAGATATGTCTCCTGAGGCAAGGGAAACAAAAGCGAAAATAAACTATTGGGACTACATCAAAATAAGTTTCTGCACAGTGAAGGAAATAATAAAGTTAAAAGGCAACCTACAGAATGGGAGAAAATATTTGCAAATAATATCTCTGATAAAGGGTTAGTATCCAAAATCCATAAAGAACTTATCAAACTCAACACCCAAAACCCAAATAATCCAATTAAAAAATGGGCAGAAGACACAAATAGACATTTTTCCAAAAAAGACGTACAGATGGCCAACAGACACATGAAAAGATGCTCAACTTCACTGATCATCAGAGAAATGCAAATCAAAACTACAATGAGATATCACCTCACACCTGTCAGAATGGCTGAAATAAACAACACAAGAAACAACAGGTGTTGGCAAGGATGTGGAGAAAGAGAAACACTCTTATACTGTTGGTAGGAATGCAAACTGGTGCATCCACTCTGGAAAACAGTATGGAGGGTCCTCAAAAAGTTAAAAATAGAACTACTCTATGATCCAACAATTGCACTTCTAGGTATTTGCCCAAAGAATATAGAAATAGTAATTCAAAGGGATACATGCACCCCAATGTTTATAGCAGCATTAGCTACAGTAGCCAAATTACGGAAACAGCCCAAGTGTCCATGGATTGATGAATAGATAAAGAAGATGTAGTATATATATTCAATGGAATATTACTCAGCCATAAAGAAGAATGAAGTCTTGCCATTTGCAATGACATGGATGGAGCTAGAGTGTATAATGCTAAGAAAAATAAGTCCATCAGAGAAAGACAAATACCATAGGATTTCACTCACATGTGGAATTTAAGAAACAAAACAAATGAGCAAAGGGGGAATAAAAGAGAGAGAGAGACAACCCAAGAAACAGACTGTTTACTATAGAGAACAAACTGATGGTTACCAGAAGGGAGGGGGGTGGGGAAGATGGGCTAAATAGGTGGTGGGGATTAAAGAGGGCACTTGTGATGAGTGCCAGGTGTTGTATGGAAGTGTTGAATCACTATTTTGTACACCTGAACTAATATACTGTATGTTAATTAACTGGAATTTAAATAATAACTTAAAAAAGAATAAATCAGGCTACTTAGACAATCACAAAGGTTCAAGAGACAACTGAGAGCTAGGACAATGTTGAATGATAAGGTTCATCTCCTACTCAAGGCTATTCCTTCAAGACTGAGAGAGGTAGCTGTTTCACATAATCTGTAGAAACAAAGACAGATAGTCAAGCCAAAAGACGAAATAGAGGAATAGAAGAAGAATAAGACAAAACCTCAGAAAAAGATCTTAATGGAGATAAGTAATCTACCTGATAGAGAGCTCAAAGTGACGGTCATGCAAATGTTCACTGAACTCAGGAGGAGACTGGATGAACACAGGGAAAACATCAACAAAGAGAAAACACAAGAAAGTACTAAACCGAAGTCATGGAGCTGAAGAATACAATAATTGAACTGAAAAATACACTTAGAGGGGTTCAACAACAGACTAAATGAAGCAGGAGAAAGGATCAGTGACCTGGAAAAGAGAGGAGTGGAAGTTACCCAAACAGAGCAGCAAAAAGAAAAAAGGAATTTTGAAAAGTGAGGAGAGCTTAAGAGACCTATGGGACAGCATCAAGCAGAATAACATTTACATTAAAGAGGTTTCAGAAGGAAAAGAGAGAGAGACAAGGGGGACCAAAAATTTATTTGAAGAAATAATGGCTGAAAACTTCCCTGACCTGGGGAAGGAAACAGACATCCAGGTCCGGGAAGCAGAGAGAGCTCCAAATAAAATGAACCCAAAGGGATCCACACCAAGACACATTATAATTAAAATATCGAAAGTTAAAGAATCTTACAAGCAGCAAGAGAAAAAAACAACTTGATAATGTATAAGAGAACCACCACAAGACTATCTGCTAATTTTTTAGCAGAAACTTTGCAGGCCAGAAGAGAGTGGCATAGTATATTCAAAGTGTTGAAAGGAGAAAAATTCCAACTAAGAATACTCTGCCCAGCAAGGCTACCATTCAGAATTGAAGGAGAGAGAGTTTTCCAGATGAGCAAAAGCTAAAGAAGTTCATCACCATTAAACTAGCCTTATAAGAAATGGCACTAATTCATAACAAGAACACATTTTTTCCTCTAGGTTACTGTAAGAATGCAGTATGTAGCACATGTAACATATAAAATATGTGTTAATTGACAGTTTATGTTATCAATAAGGTTTCTGGTAAACAGTAGGGTATCAGTAGTTAAATTTGGGGGAGTCAAAAGTTATATGTGAATTTTCAACTATGTAGAAGGTCAGCACCCCTAACCCCTGCATTTTTCAAGGGTCAAATGTAGAAACACAAAAGACAATGAGAAAGGAATCCAAGCATAATGCTAAAGAAAGTCATCAAACCACAAGGGAAGAGAGCAAGAGAAGAAAGGAACAAAAAGAAATTACAAAAAGAGCCAGAAAACAGTGAACAAAATAGCAATAAATACCTCCCTATCAATAATTACTTGAAATGTACATGGACTAAATTCTCCAGTCAAAAGACATGGAGTGGCTGAATGGATTAAAAAACAAGCCTCATCTCTACATTACCTATAAGAGAATCACTTCAGATCTAAGGACACACACAGACTGAAAGTGAAGGGACGGAAAAAGATGTTCCATGCAACTGGAAATGAAAAGAAAGCTGGTATAGCTATACTTATATCAGACAAAATGGACTTTAAAACAGACTGTAACAAGAGACGAAGGGCATTACATAATGTTAAAGATATCAATCCAACAAGAGGATATAACATTTATAAATATTTATATACCTAACATAGGAATACGTAAATATATAAAGCAAATATTAACAGACCTAAACGGAGAAATAGACAGTACAATAATAGTAGGAGATTTTAACACCCCACTTAACATCAGTGGGTAGATCATCTAGACAGAACATCAATAATGATTGGCCTTAAAGGACACGTTAGACCAGGTGGACATAGTAGACATATGCAGAACATTCCATCCAAGGGCAGCAGAATACACATTCTTCTCAAGTGCACATGGTATATTCTCTAGGATAGATCACACGCGGGCCATAAAATAAGTCCTGATAAATTTAAGAAGATTGAAATCAGATCATGCGGCTTTTCCAACCACAGTGGTATGAAACTAGAATTAATCATAAGGCGAAAACAAGAAAAATCACAACTATGTAGAGATTAAACAACATGCTCCCAGACAACTAGTGGGTCAATGAAGAAATCAAAAACCATTAAGACAAATGAAAATGGAAAGAAAACAATACAAAGTCTATGGGATGCAGCAAAAACATTTTAAAAGAAAAGTTCATAGGGATACATGCCAACCTCAAGAAACAATCTTAAACAGTTTTTAACTTTACACCTAAAGGAACTAGAAGAAGAACAAAGCCAAAAGTTAGTAGAAGGAAGGAAATAATAAAGATCGGAGGAAATAAATGAAATAGAGACTAAAAAAAAATAGAAAAGATCAATGAAAGTAAGAGCTGGTTCTCTGAAAGGACAAACAAAATTGACAAACCTTTGGCTAGACTCCCCATGAAAAAAAAGGAGAAGGCTCAAATAAATAAAATCAGAAATGAAAGAGAAGTTATAACTTACCATAGAGGATTATAGCAGACTACTATTAAAAATTACACACCAAAAAAATTGGACAACCTGGAAGACATGGATAAATTTCTAGAAACCCATAATCTTCCAAGACTGAATTATGAAGAAATAGAAAATCTGAATAGACCAATTACTAATAAGGAGATTGAATTAGTAATCAAAAAACTTCCAACAAACAAAAGTCTAGGACCAGACATCTACAGTTCTGAATTCTACCAAACATTCAAATAAGATTTACTACGTATCCTTCTCAAACTCTTCCCAAAAAATTGAAGAGGAAAGAGTGCTCCCAACCTCATTTTATGAGGCCAGCATTACCCTGATTTCAAAACCAGGCAAGGACATCACAAAAAAAGAAAATTACAGGCCAATATCCTTAATGAATACCAATGCAAACACCCTTAACAAAATATTAGCAAACCGAACTCAACAGTACATTAAAAGGTCATACACCATGACTGAGTGGGATTTATTCCAGGGAGATGCAAAGATGGTTCAGCATACACAAATCAATCAGTGCGATACCCCACATTAACAAAATGAAAACAAAAGATAAAAATCATCTCAACAGATGCAGAAAGAGCATTTGACAAAATTCAACATCCTTTTATAATGAAAACACTCAATGAATTGTGTATAGAGGGAACATACCTCATCATAATAAAGGCCGTGTATAACACACCCCACAGCTAGCATCATACTCAATGGTGAAAAACTGAAACCTTTTCCTCTAAATTCAGCAGTAAGATAAGGATGTCCACTGTGGCCACTTTGATTCAACACAGTATTGGAAATCCTGGCCATGGCAGTTAGGCAAGAATAAGAAATAAAAGGCCTCCAAATTGGAAAGGAAGAAATAAAATTGCCACTATTTGCGGATGACATGGTACCATATATAGAAAACTCTAAAGACTCTACCAAACAAACCTGTTAGAACCAATAAATGAATTCATTAAGGTTGCAGGACACAAGATCAGTATATAGAAATCTGTTGAATTTCTACACACTAATAACAAACTATCAGAGAAATTAAGAAAACAGTCCCATTCATAATTGTATCAAAAAGAGATGGGGAGCCTGGGTGGCTCAGTCAGTTAAGCATCTGACTCTTGATTTTAGTTCAGGTCTTGACTCAGAGTTGTGAGTTCAAGCCCTGCACTGGGCTCTGTGTTGGGCATGGAGCCTACTTAAATTTAAAAAAAGAGAGAGAGAGAGAGAGAGAGGTAAATTTAACCAAGGAGATAAAAGACTTGTACACTGAAAACTATAAGACATTATTAATGAAAGAAATTGAAGAAGACACAAATAAATGGAAAGATATTCCATGCTTGTGAATTGGAAGAATTAACATTGTTAAAATGTTCACACAACTCAAAGCAGTCTACAGATTCAATTCAATCCCTATCAGAATTCCAAATTCTATTTTTCACAGCACTAGAACAAACTTTTCTAAAATGTGTACAGAACCCTCAAAGACCCCAAATAGTCAAAACAATCTGGAGAAAGAACAAAGCTGGCGGTATCACACTCCCTGATTTAAAACTATACTACAGGGGCGCCTGGGTGGCACAGCAGTTAAGCGTCTGCCTTCGGCTCAGGGCGTGATCCCAGTGTTCTGGGATCGAGCCCCACATCGGGCTCCTCCGCTGGGAGCCTGCTTCTTCCTCTTCCACTCCCCCTGCTTGTGTTCCCTCTCTCACTGGCTGTCTCTATCTCTGTCAAATAAATAAGTAAAATCTTTAAAAATAAATAAATAAGGGGCGCCTGGGTGGCACAGCGGTTAAGCGTCTGCCTTCGGCTCAGGGCGTGATCCCGGCGTTCTGGGATCGAGCCCCACATCAGGCTCCTCCGCTGGGAGCCTGCTTCTTCCTCTCCCACTCTCCCTGCTTGTGTTCCCTCTCTCGCTGGATGTCTCTCTCTCTCTGTCAAATAAATAAATAAAATCTTTAAAAAAAAATAAAATAAAAATAAATAAATAAAACTATACTACAAAGCTATAGTATTGAATAGCACAGTATTGCCATAAAAACAGACACATAGATCAATGGAACAGAATAGAGTCGCCTCCCCCCAAAATTTATGCATATATGGTCAATTAATTTGCAATGGAGGTGCCAAGAATATACAACAGGGAAAGGACAATCTCATCAATAAATTATTTTGGGAAAGCTGGGTAGCCACATGCAAAAGCATGAAACTAGACCACTATCTTGCATTACACAAAAACTAACTTAAAATGGACTAGAATGAAATCATAAAACTCCTAGAAGAAAATATAGGCAGTAAGCTCCTTGATATTGGTTATGGTGTTGAATTTCTGGATCTGATACCAAAAGCAAATCTGTTAGTTGGTTACATCAAACTAAAAAGCTTCTGCACGGCAAAGGAAACCATCAACAAGATGAAAGGCAGCCTACTATATGGAAGAAAATATGTAGAAATCATGTATTTCATAAGGGGTTAATATCCAAAATATATAAAGAACTCAATAGCAAAAAGCAAAACAATCCAATTAAAAAGTGGGCAGAGGATCTAAATAGACATTTTTTCTTTCTTTTTTTTTTTTTTAAAGATTTTATTTATTTATTCGACAGAGATAGAGACAGCCAGCGAGAGAGGGAACACAAGCAGGGGGAGTGGGAGAGGAAGAAGCAGGCTCATAGCGGAAGAGCCCGATGTGGGGCTCGATCCCATAACACTGGGATCACGCCCTGAGCCGAAGGCAGACGCCTAACTGCTGTGCCACCCAGGCGCCCCCTAAATAGACATTTTTTCAAAGAAGACATCCCGAAGGCCAACAGACACATGAAGAGGTGTTCAACATCACTCATCACCAGGGAAATGTAATCAAAACCGCAATGAGATATCCCCTCACACCTGCTAGAATGGCCAAAATCAAAAGAGAAAAAATAACAAGTGTTGGTGAGGATGTGGAGAAAAGGGAGCCCTTGTGCCCTGTGGGTGAAAATGGAAATTGGTGCAGCCACTCTGGAAAACAGTACGGAGGTGCCTCAAAATATTAAAAATAGACTTATCATAGGATATGGCTATGCCACTATTGGGTATTTATTCAAAGAAAATGAAAACACTAATTCAAAAAGATACATGTACCCCTGTGTTCATTGGAGCATTTGTTACAATAGCCAAGATAGGGAGCAACCTGTGTTCATCTGTGGATGAATGGATAAAGTATATGTGGTACACAGACACACACACAGACGCACATACGCACAATAGAATACTACTCAGCCAGGAAATAGGAGGAAATCTTACCATTCGTGACAACATGGATGGACTTATGCTAAGTGAAGTAAGTCAGAGAAAGACAAATAAGGCAAATGAACCAACAAAACAAACCTTGTAGATGCCGAGAACAGATTGGTTATCAGAGGGGAAGGGGGCCTGCGAGATGGGTGAGGAGGGTTAAGGGGGTCAATTGTATGATGACGGATGGTAACTAGACTTATTGTGGCGATCGTTTTGTAGTGTATGCAAATGTCAGGATATTATGTTGCATGCCTGAAACTAATATAATGTTATATACCAATTTTACCTCGATTAAATTTTTTTAAGAAAAGCAAGCTGAAATCAGACTTAAGGAAGGACCAAGTTGGAGCAGAAAAGAGATAGATTGAGTGTTTTGGCCTCAATGCATTTGAGGTGCTGCTGAGACACCCAGAGGGCTTGTCTGGGGCTCACAAGAAAGGTCGGGGCTGGAGAGAGATGGAGGAGAGCAGGGTTCATAACGGAGGATGGGATGGTCTGCTACAGGTGGTCGAAAATGCAGATTTCTTGGTTCTGCCCTGGGAGGTTCTTAGATGGGGCCTGTTCTTCTGTGTTGTTGTTTTGTTTTGTTGTTTTTCCCTCTTATTTAATAAGCTCCCCAGGCCATTCTGATTTGCAGCCAGGTTAGTTCATTGGCTCATCCATCAAGTCAGGACTTGGCTGTTGCTTTGTTGGCTCCAAAGGGGATCATAAAATGTGAAAGATTCTTCTCCTGTCCTTTCAAAAGAGGGTAGTTTCCAAAGCAAAGCAAGTTTTAGAAATATGTTTTAAGGAAATGTTTATGAAAACTCCAGAGACAGTGGGGCCATTTCCCTTGCAATCCTGGGTTTGATTTGTCTTTTTAAAGGAAAGGAAATCATTGTTTTGAACTTAACCCAGAATTTGAATGGGTAATTTTTACATATTTCCCAAAGTCTCATAAAGAGTGATAATTTAGAACAAAGCTGGAATAGTGGGCTAATTTTATTATGTTAAATAAATAGAGTATACTTAGCAATTACTCGTGGCTTCCACACTAAATATACTGTTTTATTTTTTAAAAATAGAGCCCTCTAGAGATGAAAATCATATCTGGACTTCAAGAAAAAATTGTCTTCGGACAGGTACAGATGGTGGGCCATATCTGAGGTTGACTTTTGGGTATTTTCCTCTAAGAGTTATCTCCAGCTCTAAGTGTAATCCCAAGGCACTCCAGCTTTCTAAATCAGATGTTTCTCGTTTGAGACATATGGAATCGTCAACATCCCATTTGACTGTATCGTAGAAGAGAGTACCGTTCCTTTTGGATACACTTATGGCCAGTCTAATCAGATTGAAGGCTGGAGGAAGCAGTGGCTATTATAAGCCCCAAAGGGTTAGAAAGAATCCACGGACTTGTCCTCTCAACCTAGAAACCTAGAATGGGACCATTTTGAACCATGGTACCTGGAAATGTCAATTAGTCTAAATTCTTGGTATTAAATTAGTCTTTAATTCTTGGAATTAAAACAGATTCAGTCTACTTTGGTTATCGACTTAGTCCAACATTTTGTTTTTGCCAAGCTCTGCTGTAGTCCTATTTTGTGAATTTCTTGTATATCTCTCCAACTCTGCTCATTCTCTCCCTCTGCTGATCTGGACAGCTGTTTCCCCGTGGAGCTGGACACGTTCCCTATTCCCTGGCAGGAATTCTCATTAGATGGGAAACTTGGAAAGATTTCGGAATGATTGATCAGTCACTAGCGTGGAACATATGGATCGTTTATATCGATAAGGTGTTACTGTTGCTTATCTGGGAGCGAGTTTTCAGAACTGTTTTAAATGTGTCATCTGCTTCTCACAAAAGTCCTGTGAGATAGAGGGGGTAGGGTAGGTTTAGCATCACCATTAATAACCGGAAACCAAGGCTTTGGAAGGATCTCAGCCAGGGGTCCTTGCTTTTCAGCCTTGCCATAGAATCAGGAAGAGTGATGGATAAGAGAATATATGTTCATGGGCTTTGAAACCAATTTTGCAAATCTTCAGGCATGGGATCATCATCATTCCTAGTTTGTCCATAGGGGGAAAATTAGGAAGCACAGTGTTAAGAACCACACAACTCATATAACACTGTTGAGGCTGGACCGTGTCACACAGCTGGCTCTTAACATAGTATGTTGTTTTGATTATAACGCCTCCTTGCAAAATGCTATTAACTTTTCACAAATTGATGCAGGTAGGTGTGTGTGTGTGTGTGTGTGTGTGTGTGTGTGTACAAACCAGAGTTTCTTGACTCTTCTCTCAATGATAAAGGGCATTTGCTCTTAGCAATGTGCTCATCTTATATATAATATTTAAGATCCAGAATGCATGATCCCGTGAAATGCTCTTTGTGTCCAGAACTTTAGGAAGTTAATTATTCATCTCTGTGTTCTGTTTGTATGGACTCTCACATCGGGGAAGGGGTTAAAGGGCTTGGGATTTATGATGAAGAGTGTTAGAATTTATAATTAAGTGTGTTGGGAATGGCCAACAGAGATGGAGATGTCAGTAGGTGTTAGGTTTTTTTCTCTAGGCCCGTTTTCTGTTTCTTTGTTGCATTCTCTGTCTTGAAGCGTGCGCGCGCGCACACACACACACACACACACACACACACACACACCTCTGGATGGTTAATTCATTCATGTGCAATTAAACTTCGAATGCAGACTTCATGGAGACAACACGTAAAAAACAAAAGCTTAAGAGACCTATTAGTGAAGTTCATCAGAGTGCCTGAGGTACAAAGAATCTTTACAGCCTTGACAAAATGTATTTCTAAGTGTTCTTTGTTTAACCAAGATGTGCTAATACATGCTGTATTGTATTTTAGTGTTCTTGACCTTTTAATTAAAATCCCTTGAAATGAAAGCTTCAGGAGATGACTTAGATGTAGTCGAAGTTACCGAAGATGACTGTTTGTTAAGATAATGCCAGTTTTGCTGTCAGTTTTTGACAACCACACTTGCTGTTTCTTTCCCTAGAGGGAGGGAAAGAAATGTGGTTTTTTTCCCTTACAAGATTTTATACAGTTGCACTAGACTTTACATGGATTTGCTGGATTCCTAAGCAGAAAGATGCGTATAAAAACACATGTTAGCAAGCATATCTTCATGCAACATTAGACCAACGAACCTCCACGGACCAAAGTAGGAAAGGACCCAGCAGCGGCACAGCTCCATTGCTCAGAATCCTCTCGGTGGGACCTGACAAAAAGCAAAGAATGTATTTCAAAGAGCATCTCTGCATGGGCCAAAGACTGGGACCACCTATCTATCTAATTTCTGTGTCTGCTTCAGATGAAAAGCTCTTGGTGGTAGACATTTCTCTTTGAATAAAAAAGAAACCCCCTTGGTGAATAAAAAAGAAACCCCTCGGTGAACTCTGTTGCCACCATTTTTTCTTGGGAAGTGTTCCTTACAAGAAAGTTTCAGGATTCATCGATCAATTCTGCCTCTCCTACTGACCTTGATCAGTAATGCTCAGAACTCCTAGTTCATTTACCGGGGAGACGCTAGTTTTTTCAGCTAGTTGCTGGTAAGGGAAGATGTCCTACATCGGTACACTTCAGATAAAAGCAGTGATGCTTCTTGGAAATGGACACGTGGACGTGCTTAAACAAAAGGCTTACCTCTCGCATGAAATGACCATGGGCTACTTCCCCTAGGAAAAGACGTGGCCTTCAGCCTGACTCTGCGGCTCTTGTCCTGGACGCGGGTCATCTTCTTTGATGATGCTTTTTAATTCCATTAAATTCCAAGCAGAGTGCTGGCCCTGTTTTTGATCATGCCAGACCTTCCACTGTGCACAGCTCTCATTAGAGAGCTCTCTCTACAGTCTATGCAGAATGCACTTAGGACATTTTCTGCTTTTGCTTTCTGAATCTGCAGCCCACTCTATTATTTGCAAAGCCATTAGCATGTGATTTTTCTTTCATTCTTTTTTAAAAAATAGATGACCACCAAAAGAGATTTCAGAACAAAATGAACCTCCAAAGCCTAGACTGACGTACTCATCGCCTTGCTGCCTGTCTCCACATACCATCATAACCGTATTTCAAGAGTTGTGCTTGCTTGCTCGTTATGATGCAGGGGATTAAGTCAGACCGAGAGTAGGACTTGGAATCCTTTGTTCAAGTTCACGGAAATCTGAGTGCCCTGATTTGTCATCCCTAATATCTGCGCTGGTCTGATGTTTTAACAGTATTGTCCCTTCTCTGCATCAGGAGACTGAACATTTCTGCCATACATTCAGTAAAGTTCTTTGGCTCTGAGGAGCGCTCTGATGGTGGAGGAGGTCAGATGAAGCCCAAGAGCCTTCTAGTCCCATGACAGCATCGGTATTTTTGGTCTGTTCCAAAAACTGAATTTGGTTCTTTTTTTTTTTTTTTCTTCACCACCTCAGTTTCTCCAAGACAGTTGATCTTTGGGAATCGAAAGAAAGATGGGATTGGAGGTAGCCCAGGTCAAAGACAGTACAAAGCCATCTCTTCAGAAGGGGGCTGCTACCATTCTAGATGGTTCACACCACACCGGTCAGAAAGCAGAGGCTTCTCTCCAGAGTCATTCGTGTGCCTTTGTGTTGACACATGGAATCATCGGGGCACCTCGAAAGCACTGGAGCCCATCCTTCCAGACAGGGGGCTAGATAAAGTGCTGTTGGAAGACTGCCATTCCTTCTTAGTCTCCGACTTTTGCCCTTTCAGGCTCCAGGGAAGTTATCGGCTAGCTGAAGCCCCCTGTGGGTGTAACATATGTTTCCAAACGAGAAGGCTGGGACCCACGATCTTCTCCTAGAGGACCGTGCTGGCCTTGAATGGGGTGAGCAAAAAGGCATCCAGGAGAGCTTTGGGAGAGGGACTGCTTCAATAAGGATCTAGGATGTAAAGAACAGACAGGGGATTCAAAGAAAGGCATTTCAGGCGTAGGAAGTAAGCAGCGTGATTATGAGGACAGTCCTGTTTGTAGCCCATGTTACTTTAACAAGTCTCAGCCCGAGGCAAAACAAAAATATCCGGGGACTTTTTTGTATCCTTCTGTCTTCACCATGCCCCTCCCCCACCATCTCTGCCCCAGTGTGGGAAGCTTCAGATAAACTCATTCCTCCCCATGTTTAGAGGGCTTAGAAGATGCAAGAACTATGTGCCTTTTAAAAGATAGCAGGCAAAGGGCAGTATTCAAAGGAACGCATTTTTAAGGTAGACTATTTGTTTTTGGTTTTTGGGGCCCTTTTTCTAAAGCAAGGTGTTTATCGTAGCAACAGCAGCAACAAAAGCAACGTTTGAACCGTGCTGTTTACAGAACTCATTCTTGCATATTATTCCATGCACGAGGCATAAGCAGTCTGATGATTTCTGTGTTCTGGTCATCAGAGGTAAATAAACAAGCTAGATGGATCTGCTAAGCTCCGTAAAACAAGCATACCCATCCTCTGTCCCATGGGGGTCAAATACCCGGGCTCAGCATCTAGCGGTTTCGGGGGCCGCTGTAGGAGGCCTCAGCCCTGCTCCTTCCTCTCTTGCCAGCATTGAATTAAAGTTGCAAAATTTTTTTATTGAGGTAAAATTGGTATATAACATTATATAAAGGTGGAAAATTTGAGTACCGAGGCAAACAAAAAGAGGAGGTAGTGGCGGGCTGAGGGCCCCACGCATCTGGCAGACATCTAAGCCAACTCGCCCGAAGACGCGTAGACCAGACTGTCCTCGTGAACACCATCATCGTGCCATCTGTGTGACCAGCACCTCTTTTCATTATTTACGGTCCGATCTTCCAGAGGAGGAAAGCTGCTTTGCTCTATTATTTTAGCTAGATACATCTAAAATGAAGTATAAAAATCCAGTTGAATTTAAAGTTGACCGTTCTTCACTTGGGCTAAATAAGCCTTATTAAAAAAAGGGACTCTTGATGTTTTACCCAGCTTGCTGTACAGAGAAAAGATTTGTCTCCTTGAGACATGAGGAAACTTCTTCAGGAATTTCATCTAATAGCTTTGGGAGGATCGAGAGAAGACTTAAGACGAATGGGAGAAATTAGATTTAACAATCATTTTTGCACTTTAAGCACAAAAACTACGGCACTTGTCCCCTCAGCTTCAAGCAGATGTGGGGAAGTGGGGCTGGTGATCAGAGAAAATTCCAGGGGCAGGTAATAGGAAGATGTTTATTTTTGTGGGCACAAGACCAGGTTTAAGTAAATGTGGCAGCAGGTGATAAATATCACAGAAGTGTACTCATTCTGTCCCCTCTAGGCTTTCTGTGTGCTGGGCATTGTGCACTGGTCTATGGAATGCAGGTGACTGTAATAAGGTCTTGGTCTTGGCTCTTGAGTGCAAAGTCTAGGTGGGGAGATCAACATGTGCCCAGTTGGGACATCTGATTGCAGCGGAGCCCATCTGACTCTAGTTAAGAACTTGGATTTCTATATACAATGGAATATTACTCAGCTATCAGAAAGAACGAGTTCTCAACATTTGCTGCAACACGGATGGCACTGGAGGAGATAATGCTAAGTGAAATAAGTCAAGCAGAGAAAGACAATTATCATATGGTTTCTCTCATCTATGGAACATAAGAACTAGGATGATCGGTAGGGGAAGAAAGGGATAAAGAAAGGGGGGGTAATCAGAAGGGGGAATGAAGCCTGAGAGACTATGGACTCTGAGAAACAAACTGAGGGCTTCAGAGGGGAGGCGGGTGGGGGAATGGGATAGACCGGTGATGGGTAGTAAGGAGGGCACGTATTGCATGGTGCAGTGGGTGTTATACGCAACTAATGAATCATCGAACTTTACATCAGAAACCAGGGATGTATTGTATGGTGACTAACATAATATAATAAAAAAACTTAAAAAAAAAAAGAACTTGGATTTCTAATCCAAGGCTCAGGGGCAGGATTTCTAATCCAAGGCTCAGGAGCAGCCCCAGGGCAATCCAGAAGAACTAAAATTCTGACCGGGAAGCCAAGACAGGAACGCAGGCAAGATCCAGCGTCAGGATGGGCCAGGATCGCTGGAAGTTACCCAGGTATATGAATCACAAGAACTTACCAAAAGCCCAGTTATTGCAACCAGGGTAAAAAGTCAGAGCAGGACTGGAGGCCCAGGGAGACTTGACCCTGAGCGCTGGGCCTCCTGGGAGCTTCCCTAGCTTTGGAGATTATCCCGATGCTAGGCGGGGCTGGCCTACCAGGAGGAGTTCTAAGGAGGGGTTGTCTATAGTCACTCAGAAAATAGCGGTGATGAAATTGAGTGAGTTTAACTGTGGAGACAAAGATAAAAAATGTTAATGATTCTTTGAAGACTGAAAAAAGAAGTTATCTCTGACAGCTTATAAATTGTGCCACTTAAACTGTTGGTTAGTTTGGAAAAATATGTCCTCAGAAATTCTGATTTGAGTGTGACCCCCCAAGTAATTGAGGGAGTGGAATGTTAGAGAAACCTCATCTAAATAAGCACTGAACTGATCTGGAGGAATAGAGAATGTTCCAGACTTTGAGAAGGCTGCCTTTTTAAGTAGTTTCTGTTTTCAGTCTCAGATAAGGTATACCCAATTCCTAATTACCTTGCTTTAACTTAAAACCATTTATCTTCTCCCAGTTCACGCATTTCTCGATACTACTGTAGCTAAGGTCTAAATTGTCAGTACGTTTCTCTTCAGGCACATTTAAGGATTTGTCATAACCTGATGGAGAGTCGTATTTTTAAACTGGGGTCCTTTAAAAACTGTATCAGCTTAGGGTTGATCTTGTACTTACACTTCAGCATACAGAAATGAAATTTTGTTGGTGTGTGTTGGAAATGGCTCTTATTGCCTTCTGAGTTTCAAAAAGAAAAATCTAAATTACTGAAATATTAAACTATGAAAAATGGCTGTAGTCACTGCCATAAGTATTGAGATACATAAGACAGTCAACTTGTTTTACTGTTTTTTTTTTCTTTTTGAAGATTTGAATGAAAAATTACACTTCCCTGGATAGTTTTCATGACAATCTATCTTATCGGACCTAAGCCAGGTTGCTCAGAATAGAAGCTGGAAATTTTCTCTTGCCTCACCCCACCTTGACCAGGCATTGCAACATGAATTTGGAATTGGGACCATGTGTGACCCTTATCCATTTATTTAATATCTAATCCTAGCAAAGCATAAGCAGACTCTTTGCCTTTGTAGTTTTTCATGGCTATGACCACTTTATATGAATTACCGCACGGGAAGGACATGGTCCCTGACAGGCAGATAAAGGATAGTCTTTCCAAAGGACATTGTTCCTGAGGAATGTAACAGCTTTTTAAATGTTCCTTGCTTCTTTTGATTATATCAGTTGTTTTCTGGTTGGAGTAGCCATATGTGTCTTAACTACTAAGTTTTGGAAACTTTCTATGATCCACACATGAGATTCTTCTCAGTTGGCATATTTTAGGCTGAAGCCACCATTTTGTTGACTGTGGATACAGGGGCTTGGTTCGGTTAAACAAACACTTATTAAATGGCTCCTTTCTGTGTCAGACTCTGAGGTAAATACTGAGACATAAAGATGAGAGCTACAGGTCCTAGCCTCTAGGGGTTCACATTCCAGTGGGGAAGACACATGGATAAATAGGTATTTTCAATAGATCATGACAGATTCAGGTGGAGGGTTGCAGTAGGTGCCATTGGAGCCAATATGGAGTCATTGTTTCTGCCTCTTGGAATCTGTTCTTCTACTTACTACTCACCAGACAGATTTTTAAATCTTCCCTAAACTAGACTAGGAAACCATGAGCATTTTCAGCCTCTCAGTAGCCAACGTTTTATCATAGGGAAGAGTATCGACAATGGAGATGCTGTGGAGATCGGGTACATTTAGGCTCCGGGATGTCCAAGGCCACTGTGGAGGCAGGTCTACAACCCTGATTCAGGTTTGTGGTCTTTCTCTTCCACAGGGTGGAGACGGAACAGATAATGAGTGGAAGCAGGAGGAGGAAGGGAATGGGAGAAAGCCAGAGAGGTGCTAGGAGGAAGGAGTCGAGAAAATGAAGAGGCACTCTTTCCCCTCACCTCCCATCTACCGGCCTTTAAGGCTAAAAAGGTGACTGACCCTGGTGTAGACTTCATATATTTTCAATAAGCTATATTTAGCCGTCTCCTCCTTCCATTCCTTCTTAGCACATTTCACCCAAACGACGAGGCCTCCTTTGTGCTCAGGGACAGTCTCAAGCACTTACGTTTTTATCCTGGAATTCACGGGCCCTGCTCTGTTCTGTGTTTTATTGCTTTCAGCTTACTTCCTGTTCTCTTGATTAAAAACTAAAGCCTCTGTAGAAATGAGAAGAAGTTAACACCGGGGTAGACACCAAGCATTGCTTCCCGGGGTCCACGCCCTGTCCAGGTGAAGCCAACCTAGGGCACTTGGGATTGAAAGCCCCACATGGAACCAGCTTTCTACACACATTGATTTAGAGGCTTTGCCTTTCTGCCTTTTCGGTGGAGTAATTTAAATAAGTTTAGAGCTGTGTATTTTTTTTCTTTCCTTCTGCTGTCTCGTGTGCAGATGGAGGAGAAGCCTCCCATATTAGCTTGGCTTAAGTGATGCTAAAAGGGATACATTTACCGGCACTTATCAGGGGGGCTGACTGAAAATGATCACCTCCGACAGCACAAGATGGACCAGCTCTTTCTTCTTCACCTCCTGAGGGTTGAAACACTGTCAACTTTATTCACAGGAACTTGCAGGGACCAGCCTGTTCAGCCTATCTAGTTCCAAATGAACACTTGAATTCATCAAAAGCTTACACGGAGGCGACACGGGTTTATGGAAGAAATACCATACAAAAGCCTCACAGAGGTCCGAGGCAATGATCTAGTTTTGAAGCTAGAGACTGGTGGTTTTCCACACAGATAGATAGGCCGATAGCATTGTGGGCAGCCTGCGGTTGCAGCCTGAGGGGTCGTGTGGAAGACCGGAGTCCATAAAATGATGTACCCGGGGTGCGGAGAGCACATTCTGAGTTTGGTAACTTTGGAAAAAATATGAGGAAAGTCTGCTAGGATATAAGACTCGACGTCTATTTATTAAGAGCATCAGACTTTTTATTTCACAAGAAGGTATGGTTAAAATTCAATTTATATATATCATAGCAGCTAAGAATTCAAAAGCAATAGAAGATGCGATCCCAATAGAAATTCACATATCAAAGTGTGTTGGGTTCTCATTAAGCCCTTAAATTTCTTAATAGAAATTATGTGCATATGCCCACACTTGTTAAGTGTAATAAGTTTTTCTTTATATATATTTTCATGCACGCATTTAATATTGTAGCAGGGTATTCGATTTTTGGATTGAATTATACCCCTTTGTAAAACTCCCCAACTTGTTATAATGGGTACCATGTTTTAATTAAAATGTGTTTTCACCAAGTTACAATGATAAATTTCTCAGAGAGGCAAATAATCAGCTTGTAAGGTCAACTTCCTTTGATGCCATGAGTTGGTTTTTTTTTGGGGGGGGTGATAACTCAGGGTAATCATAAACCAAAAGATTATCATTATCATTTTATTATATTACTCTAGTTAAAGAGAATCCATCAAAGGAAGATTGCTTTTGGCAGCCCTTTGCATAACGGCCTTTTGTTGCAATGAAACGTGGCTCCCTCCCCTCGTGTGCATAGAACAACCCAGGACACTTCTGGCAGCTGGCCATGGAGTCTGTCCTGGCTTTGGCAAGAACAGATGGTTTTGGGGTCTGTTGTTCACATTTGATTTCCATGTTACAAATTTTGAATGAAGTCTTTACTGAACCCTTTGTCCTGCAGTCTGCAGCTCCTCACATCAGGGGGCAGTTAGGCGCCGTTCCCGACATGCCCATTTGACACCCGAGTCCTGCCATTTATCTGGAACTTGGAGCCCCTACCTCTGGCCCTCTGCTGGAGGGAAGCAGTAAGTGTGCGTATACTGCCCTCTGGTGTCCGGCTCAGAGAGGTGCGGAGGAGCCGGAGCGCCGGACGCCAGGAACCAGGGGGAGACAAACACTTGAGCTCTCACTTAGCACTTGGCGACAGCTGGGGAGGCGCCAGCTGGAACGCCACATCCTGATCAGAACATGCTCGTGCTCAGTGCCATGGAGCACCGCCGTGGTCCCTAGACTTTCAACTCTGGGGCGGACCTCGAGCTCCTCCGTCTCACCAGCTTCGTTGTCTCGTTGGACACACGTTTATTGAGCATCTACTATGCCTTTAGTTTTTAGTCAGACAGATATTTACTAGCACCTACAGGAGCCGGGCCCTGTGCTCCGTAGCTAGGGATACGGCAGCGAACAAGACGCGGTGACAAGGGGGTGCCTGGGTGGCTCAGTCAGTTAAGCGTCTGCCTTCCGCTCAGGTCGTGATCCCGGGGTCCTGGGATCGAGCCCCACATCAGGCTCCCTGCTCGGCGGGAAGCCTGCTTCTCCCTCTCCCACTCCCCTTGCTTGCGTCCCCTCTCTCGCTGTCTCTCTCTGTCAAATAAATAAATAAAATCTCAAAAAAGAAAGATGCAGTGACAAGGAAAAATTCCCTGCCTTAACAGAATTGAAATTCTACTGGCAGGGCCGGGGCTGGAGGGCGAGGAGACAGCCACCAAGGAAATAATAGATGAATGGACAGGTGGAGGGATGAAGGAAAGAATGAATAAGGCAATTTCGATTTTATGGTAGGTGCTATGAAGAAAAAGTAAAGCAGGGCAGAGGTAAAGAGGGATGTGGGTGGTGGTGACAGAGACGGTGGTGAGGTAAGCCTCGCCAAGAAGGGAGTGTTTGGAAAGAGAGCCGAATGGAGCGAGGGAGCGAGTCATTTGGAACACGCTGAGCGAGCTGAGGCACAAGAGGGGGAGAGACCGTCCTAGATACTCACAGCTTCTTCAGGGGTGGAGGTCCCACTGGAAGACACGCTCCCTGATTCCAAAGCCAGTGTTCTTCTCGAAGAGCTCCAGTGATGTAAAATAAGAGACAAAAGTGGTGATTGAGCTTCTTCTCTACACCAGGTAGATGGCTAGACGTGGGTCAGGAAGAGACACACACACATGGGTGACCGCCCTGCCTTGAAGAGGCCCAATGTCTAAATGGTTGTGTCTGACAGGTGTCTTCTGCATGGAAGGGTCGGCAGTTACCCACATGAATGGCACGCTGATTGCTCCAATGTGGCATTGCAATCCCGCGGTGTCTGGGACTAGCCAGCTGAGCGTCGGGTGGCGTTTGTACCTCAGAGGATGGGTTTCCGGGGTAGCTGCAGCATCGGGTCACTTGCTGTTTCTCCCCCTACCGCCCCAGCCCTGCCCGGCACAATGGCTGCTCCTTGTATTCTCCTGGATTCCATGTTGGTAGGGAGGGCTGTCTTGGCTGGCTTTGAAAGGAGCCAAGTCAGGGGGACTCTGTGGAGGGAAGGTCTCTATTATTCACAAAGTGGTGGGGTGATGCTCAAAGGTCATCAGATTCAGAGACAGGGTCAAAGCACTAATGAACTGGAACCCTCATCCACATGGCAGTGCAGTCCCTTAGGAGAGACAGAGGAGATGGTTGCCTTTGTGGAGAGCCCGCCCCACGCGCACTTTCCGGCATGCCCTCTGCCCTCCCTGCTCTTACCTCCCAACTCCTGTTCCTTTCATGGAACTATCTATACTGTGTGGTTTGGCCTAGGATCTGTCTTCAGAAGAATTAGTCTTTCTTTCTCATTTCTTTTCACATAATGGTTCCAAGATTGGATGGGAGGATTTTTCTAGCTGACATTTAAGGCCCAATGTTCATCTCTCTCAGATCTATTATCATATGTAGATATGGTGTCATATCTGACAGCGTAATTACGGACGCGGGTGTGAACACACCAATAGGTGTGTTTTAGGGTTGTGGTAGGTGATTGCTTTGGCCTTTATTTACCTCTGGTTTTTCTACCAGAGGAAAATGCGGTTTTTTTTTAATGAGCATTTTTGGAGTACAGAAATTTCTAGCAGGAAACATGTCCTTTTGAAAGGTAAGTATATTTCATCTTCGACAATAACGTACCCTTTTCTCTCCCCACCACTGACTCAGAGAATGACACATGTGACAATCAAAAAATGAGAGTTTGAAGTGAAATATGATGAGTATAATCTGAGGTCAACTTTTAGTATGGCCTGTGTGAGTGTAATCAATCTCCTGAGGAAGTGATCGCCTCCTCTTTCCGGGGAGAGAAATGTTCCATGTGTCTGGTGGGAGGGGAAGAAATTCTTTGCCTCTGGTGCTTGCTGATATTGAGGACCTCTTTCCTACATGTAGTTCTTTCTCGGGGCTTTCTGATTCATTCCCATCCTCTCTCCCCCTCTTCCTCTTCCTCCTTCGTAAATCAGCCGGTATATCTTTTTTTTTTTTTTTTTTGTGGCAGATCTTCACTTCTTCCACGTCTTTCAGCCATTTGACTCCTCATTTATCAGTTAGCAACTAATTGTGCACTAATGACCCTAGCCTTCTCCTGGCCCTGGCTGGGGAGGACCCTGCACTCGTTGACCTCATTTCATTGTATATCCTGCATCAGCACTGTTGGGGGAAAGAAGGGATAGCCTGAGGGAGCTTACATAAAAACAGTAGTTAACCAGAGTGCCCCCAAGTTTTCAGCTGACCGAGAAATGTCCCTTCCTGGAAATTCTCCACTAAGTGCTCCCTGCTCTCGTTTACCACTGTATTTGCTAAAGTTGAAGGATGGCAAAAGGATCCATGTGTGCTGATTTTAAAATGATAATAGCTTATATCGGCACGGTACTTTCAAAGCCTGTGTGTGCTTGGCTCGTTTTTCTCCCGTGGAGGATATGGGGTGACCCCCGTTTGATGGCGAGGCAGCAAGAGAGTGGAAAGCACTGCAAACTCAGAATCAGAAAACCTGGTCTCGGTTGGTAGTCCATGGAGGTGACAGATGTCCCCTGAAGACTCTGGAAGTAGGTTGTTCTCTGATAATTAAACTTTAAACAAGATGCAATAGATCAAACCAGAGAGATGTCACTGGGAGGTATTAACATTGTTAAAGAAGTAATATGTCAATGAGAACAGAGGCTGAGAGAGTGAGTATAGCAGAGCCTGTCCAGCTCTGTCTAAGGCCATGGGTGTCAAAGGGCCACTTCCTATGGCAGCTTTGTCTTCATTGTGGACACTTGATGCCACTGAAATTTGACATGGTTTTGCTAACTCGCCTGGTAATGATTCCAGGCTCACCCAGCAACTTTCTGATTATGATTCATCCTTTTCACATAGCTTGTCTGTGGACAGTGTGACCAGTGAATGTGAGAATCTGGTCCCCCTAGTAGTAATAATTCACATTGCAAGTCAGTACCCAGGCATTTTAATTATTTATGCCACTTTCTTGGGAGCTTTTAAATTTTTTTAATTTTATTTATTTGTTTATTTTTGCATAGCTCTACACTCAACATGAGGTTCAAACTCACGATGATCAAGAGTCGCATGCTCTACTGAATGAGCCGGCCAGGTGCACCTCTTGGGAATTTTTTTGTTTTTTTTTTGTTTTTTTTTGTTTTTTGTTTTTTTTTTAGCATGAGTCGGATGAGCACCTAGGACACTGGCAAAATCAGATTTCTGGATGGGTAAAGTTGACCAAATTTCAGACCATTGTAGATTTGTCTGAGTGAAGCCTCATGGTACCTGCCTGGTCTGTTGGTCTTCCTGGGGGACATCCTTCCTTATTGTCATGCACACGTTCTTTGGAACATCTAAGGATTTTCGTATTTGTAGGCCGTGTAGCCTTGGGTAAGTCTTTTCTCTTCTTTGAGCCTCAGTGCCTCTTTAGAGCACTCTGGAATCTGTACAAATAAATGTCAGGTGGTAGTGTTAGGAGGAGGAGGAAGAAAAAAACCAGGTGGAGGTTTGGCATCAAAAGTTTGTCTAAACCATATACCTAGCTGATGGCGGCCCAAAGTAGCGTTTGACCCTTATTGTATTCTTCTCTACCAGCGGACGTGCACAGGACAGGAAGTGGCTGTGACGTGCGGCGGGGGTAGGAAAGCGAAAACGGAGAAAGCTCTTGAGTAGGCGAAGGCACTGTAGCTCTTGTATCAGAGGTGAAACAAGGAGGCTGAGCCCTACCTGAGAAGAAGGAATTTGTCACCGAGCTTTGGACAACTGGTAATAGTGAGAAACACCTAACCCCACAACTGAGTCCCTCGGCGCCTTCTCCAAGGATCCGGACAGACCCTTAAATTCAAGTTTTACTTCTGCCCACCTTCTAGGTCTTGATCTAGAGCCCAGGAGCAGAGTTTTTTCCCCTAAATTTTTGTCACGCCCTCCCTTTGGTTACTAGATCTCTTTACCTGGGAAGCTAGCGGCATTTCCCTTGGACTATGGCAGATACTTCTAGATCTTAGGTATATATCTCATCAAAAACCTTTAAGGACAGAGACGGAGTCCTCTTTAACTCCCAGGGGCTAACATAATACCTAGAAAAATAGTAATGAAAGCATAAATCACCAACTTACCGAATGAAGGTCTCTTTGTGAGGGGGTATATCCTATCTTCTTCATTCCAAGTCCTGATGATGATAAGAGGAAAACAGAGAGTGGCCAAGGGTCTTGGAATTGGATCATAGGATGCAGAGAGAGATAGAACATCTAGTTCCACCTCCACATTTTACAGATGTGAGCACAGAGGCCCAGAAGATGAAAGCCACTTCCTGAGATCATACAGTTAGTGACAGAGGTGGGACCGGAAGCCAGATCAGCTGACTTCGGATAGGATAGGATAGGATAGGATAGGATAGGATAGGAGTTGTTGAGCAGAGGACCGACCTCACTGCTACTTAGCAGCAGCGTGGGGGCCTTTCGGCACCTACCACTACTCTCTGTTTAGTCCACCCTGTTCAAATCGCCTTTGTGTTGAAATGGAAATGGTTAATTGGATTCCTAGAGATTCCTTACCACTCATCCAGGGTCTCTCCTGTCTAGAACCAAAGCCCGACTGCTGGAAGGAGTAAAGAATATCCACAACACGGTGGAAAAAATCCAAAAAGTGAATTGTTGTTTCTTACAGTCACAGAATTTGCCATGGGATCCTTGGGAAGTCCGGGAGTGTCCCCTTTCTATGGTTATTGCTAATGAGTGAGAGAGAAAAATGTATATGTTCCGCTATCAGGTTAATGACACAATTGTATCAGATTCCTGACTCCTTTGGTCAATGTTAGAGGCTCCCGTCTGTTCTTCCTGGATGTAATTTTATTAGGCTTGAATAGTGTCGTGGACCAGGGATTTGAATGGCCCTAATTCTTTAAGACTATAAGAAATCCTCTAGAAATGGAATTCTGCTGGGATCCCACTGCTTTGTGATTATTTTCTATTGCTATCAATAGTATTAAGCACCAAGTTATTATCCATCCAACCTGAGAAAGGAATTAAATAACCACTACAGATGGAGTCCTATGGTAGCCCCTTTGTTTTTGTCCACCCACCAGACAGCCTGTGTGCACAGTTATGAAATATTTGACTTTGAACTTTCTATTAGTGAAGATAGATGCTTGATTGTGTTTAAAAATCTTATTGGGTTTTCACACATACTGTATAAAATACGTATCCTTTCTTTTGACAGGATTATGTTTAAAGTAGCCTTTTGATGAGAGACATTTATCTTTTCTAGATCTTTTCTCCCTGGTGACTTGCTGTAACTTTTTATAAATCAAAGGGCTTATTGATCTATAGATTTCATATTATACTGTGCTTGAATGGCTGTTGCCATATTCCTGGAGAAACTGGCTGCCATATAGTCAGGGTAAAACATATTGATTTTCATGGACTACAGTATTTGCAGAAAGAACATGTTGAATTTTAATTTCCTGAGAATGTCAACTCGCCTTGCCTGTCAAGAAATTAATCTGGGGCTGGTGTTTACTGATGTGATATCAGTCTCACATACTTGATCAGACATCGTGTCATCTTATTACATCAATATCTTTCCAAGGCATTGCCAGTTTTTATATTCAGAATCCCATCTCTCCTTCTGAAGGTGTGCGCTTAGCAGTAAGGAAGCAACCAGCAAATGCAAAAACCAGTACCTGGCCCACAATAGGCATTTCATTTTCAATATCATTTATTGAAATCTTACTAATACCTGGTGTGGTACGAAGTTATCCATCTATATTTATATCTATCTATCTATATCTCATTTAGTCCTCAAAATCAATCCCATGAGGTTGGTACTACCATTTCCCTTTCGAAGGTGAGAAACCGAGGCTCAGAGAGGTCGTGTAACTTGCCCATCGTCACACAGCCTGTAACCCATAAAAAGTGGTAGAGCCGTGGTTTGGACATAGTTTACCTGACTCTGGAGTCTACTTAGCTATACTACGTCTGGCCAACAGCCTGGAACTGGCTTCGAGGAATTTAAATCTACCCTGTCTCTGACAAACAGCAAAGACCCCCACCCCCGCCCCGCTCCACTTTCCCAACCAAAGGAGAAAGAGAGAATCACACCTGGCGGGAAGATCTGTGCACAAGCAGTGCTGGGAGCAGCTGTCTCTATCGATAAGCAAAGGTCCCCAAAGGAAGTTTCTGTCAAGGAAGTTGCATACTGGTATGGGAACCTGGATTTCACATGCACCCACCTCAACAGTTCCTACAGATTGACTGTCTCCAACAGGGAAACACCCAGGGGATACTTTAAAAGCAGTATATAGACCAAAGCCCTTATGCAGCAAGGAATGATTGTCCAGAAGAGGCAAATCCAGAGGGACAGAAAGTAGAGGAGTGGCTTCCCCGGGCTGGGGGAGGGGAGTGGACAATGGGGAGTGACGGTAATGTGTCTAGGGTTTCTTTTTTGGGGTGCTCAAAATGCTCTGGAACCAGACAGCGCTGATGGTTGGGCATCTGCAAGCACACACCAGAAACCACAAAATTGTACACGTTAAAGGGGATGAATTTTATGGTATGTGAATTATATCTCAGGTTTTTTTTTTTTTAAAAAAAAAACGGAAATGTAACATCTGCCTAGAGCACCCATGTCCTTGGGGGTTCACAGTGCTCTGGGATGCCATTTGTGGCCTATGACTTTTGGCCAAACAACAGTGGGTGTTTTTGAGATCAGCTTTGCCCGGGAGCTGGTCAGCATGGGCTCCTAGTTACCGATGGAGATTTTGAACTCCCCAATTACCAATTTGCTATGAAAGTCACAGAGCCAGTTGGGATCCCAGCCTCTCTTCAGGACACTCAGGTAAGGGCTGGGGTTTTCTTTTTCTTCCTTAGAAGAAATATGAATAAAGTGTAACCCCCCAAATAACTTGATTTATCTTGAAGTGCAGCAATTTGCTACACGTGTGTTTGTCAGAAAGCACTAATCAATTCCAGGTCAGAATCAGTTAAAGCACCCCACAAATTGATAGTGAGGTCTTAAAAAGGCTCAGCAGCTTTGGAACGTTAAATTTACTTGCTGTAAATTTGGAATAAGAACATAAAGAATCACTTTCCAGCAAGATGATGAAAATTCATCATGTTCATTATGTGTTTCTTCAGAAGCACACTACATTAATTTTCCAGCTCAACTAAGTGGAGGAAGTAAGGTTTCTTGTTACTAATACGTTGCTCTGATGTTTAGAGAGGCGGTCCAATTCCATTAATGAATCCAATCTGCTCGGACTTGGCGATACTGTTTAATGTGTCCTAAAAACCCTAATGTTGGGAAGTGTCATACAAACCAATATCAGGTTTTTCCCCCTCCGTAAACCAAGGCCCAGGTGTTTGTAAAACTTAGTTTTGTTTTCCAAGGAGCCAGATGCTTACAGTCCGCTCTCGGGTACCCACATTAATGGAGGCGCACAGAGGCGTGGCCCTTCTGAAAATGGTCTCTATTTGCCTTTGGGGTATGTCTTGGTATTCACTTGACTCTGGAGGATGCATCAGAACGAAGGAAGGAGGAAAATGAAGGGGTTCCTCTGGTCAGCATCTCCTCAAAGCCCTCTTCGGGGACCTGTCCCACTCTAGACTGTGCTGGAGAACCGTAGCAATGCCTCTGAGCCCAAAGGGGCCTTCTGCCAGCTAGGTGAAATAGTGAAGTGTTTCCGTGCTGAAAAGCCCTCTTGCTCAGTTGCAGGCCAGCCTAGAGAAGTGGAAAGAAAGCTCAACTTTGTTAATAAGAACTTGAAAACAGGAGAACCCACCCCAGGACACCTGAGCCTCACTGGCCCATGGCTTCAGGCCCTGTAAAACACAGCTTTCCATCTCCTCTTGAGGGACCCCGGAAAGCTTTGCAAACCGACGCCATGGTCTAGAATTGCTTCACACCGCCTGAAATGCAGCCTATGTTCTCGTGGATGGTACCAGCTGCCAAGTAGCTCTAAAAACACAGTCGGGAAGTTCAGCTCAGGAAGGGGAGGTTGCACCTAGGCTTCCTATGGTCCCAGCGCCTCCAGGCCCGCAATCCCCGGCTCGGGCCTCTGTCTACTTGGGCTTTCCTGACCAGGCTGCGTTCTAGAACACCTGTTCCACGAGCACTTTTTTTGGCCGGATGTCTGCTGTGGTTGCCCAGGCCTCTCTGTCCACCCTCTGCCCCCTGACCCTTTGGCGTCTGCCGGCCTCTGCAGGCCTCTTGAGCTCTCAGGGCTAGCCTCTGCTCACCTGCTTCCTTGCTGTCGGAGTTGAAAGCTTTAGCAGCCTGTTTGCCGAGATGTGGCACCTCTTCGTGTGACAGAGCTCTGTTACCATGGCAACGAGGCACCGTCTATATGATAGGCACCCCGTCTAAATCTCTCTGGTCATTTCTTGGTTGTCAGTGCTAATGGAAGGAAGCAGAAGCATGGGTAACCTGATGGAGTAGAGGATCCAAACTTCATCTGTGTTTGATGTTGGAATGGGCGCGCACCGTCCCTCGGGCAGCCGTGGATGAACAGAGACTGCCATGAAGTCTGGTCAGGACTTCCGTTGTATAGTAAGGTGCCAGGGGAGGAACGAGAAGAGGAAGTGGGGCAAAGGAGAAGAATAAGAGGGAGAGAGAGAGAGAGAGGATAGCGAGGGGCAGCTGGAATAGGACCTGTAAAGAGACATACTGAGACGCTCAGCGTTTCTGTGAATTAAAAAAGGGGAGCGCTGAGCTCTTCCAAGGGTAGCTGGCCTGCTCTGCTGGGCTCTCCTTTTTCTTCTGTTCACGAAATGGCACCTCAGATTTGCATTTCTATCACCATTTCAAGCTTGATTACTCTAACAAGTGCTCCTCAGATAGCCACCTTTTTATTATACTTTCCATAGAGATGAAATTTAGCAAGTGGTAGTAATTACGGTGAAGGTCCCAGCCTCTAGCAGAGAATGTGAGCTCACGGAGCAACTGATTAGCCGTGGTGTGGCATTGGTGTCGGGCCAGGGGCTTCGGGCTAATACTCCGTCTCCCACAGAGAAGATGGAAGGGAATATCTGGGGTCGTCCATAAGTAGGATCCCTCTGGTAGCATTTAGGGCTGTCTCTTCTCAGAGCAATTGCTATTTTGGGAATGGGCTCACTGATGAATCACTGGTTTGCATGATTCACGGAGGTCTTTGCAAATGACAGTGCTTCTGACCCAAAAGGAATTATGGATTTCTGTTCTCGGAAGTACCGGGAAGATTAAAGCCCCCCAGGAACCCTAAATAAGCTGGTGAGGGCACAGGAGAGGCTGGATTTCACACCAGGCAGGAAATGCCTTTCCGGCGAGAGTCATCCCTGAATCTCTTTTGGGCTCTCGGAACCGTTAGTACAGGTGCTTGGCACAGAGCGTGTGCTCACCGTACTCAGGGATGGAAGCTAAACAGGTAAGGGGAGCTTTGTGTTACTGGATTTTCCTGGCCTCGCCCAGTTCCCTCACTTCCTCCTTGCCTCTTCTGCACCTTCCTGGGGCATGTCTTGTCCGAGGGTTTCAGAAGAGGAGTCTACTTCAGCGTATCACTGCGGCCAAAGATCTGGAGATCCCCTTGCAACAGAAGAAGTCAGCGAGTAAAGATAGTGGTGCAAGTCATTTTCTCAGTTTGTTGAAAAAGTGCTTTATTGGTCTCCTGTCAGCCTGGCCTTAAAGTCATTTCATGGAGTCCCCCGTTGCCTCATTCTGAGCCGTGACACCTGGCCCAGCTCTAGCCTCTGTGATCCTGGCAGTGTAGCCAGCCAGCTGTGACAGTCGCCATCTGGCCTGGCCTTTTGCTCTCCCTGCATCAGGACCGACTAATGTGGCAGGGAAACATTCCCATTACATTTTTGTGGACGAGGCAGGCCAGTGGGTTTACTTTTGAAGGGAAGGAAATGAGACCGAGAGAGATTTCCTTCTAGCCGATATTGCTAGAGAACTTTCTGTCAGTAAGGCAGTTGAAAAGAATAGGGAGCTACCTTTATACATGCCAAGGATCGATTCAGAGAGAAAAATAATAAAAAGATATGGAATTAAAAAGGAACAAAATGTAAGGCTGTAATCGGGGGAGGAAATACAATATCTTTCATACCAAGAACATCATTTCTGCAATAATTTTCAATAAGTCAGTGGGAGCATTGTAATTCCACAGGGCTTGAGATATGAGAAAAATAAATATTTGGAATAAGCCATTATGGAGAAAGGTCCCTGATGAGTTGCTATTCATTATGGCTGTACTATAACGCTACTAAAACAGAAATCGTTTGGAGGCTTTTTGGGAAGTTTTCACCTAGGTACTCGAGTTTGTTGTTTTCTTTCCCTCTGGGGTGCCAATGGCCCAAGTAGACTGTGAGGGGTTTGATTGAGGTGGTCATGCTACCCATTGATCTCCTTCTAGGCCATTAGCAGGAGAACATGCTTCTTTTCGAGGCTAAGGACTACATTTCTGGAGGATGGCTGTCACTGAGACTGCATTTCCAGTGTTGTCAAAGCAAGTTGGTAGGTAATTATATGTTCCCATAGAGATTGCTTTCAGAGCTGGGTAATTATTGTGAAACTGACTAGCTGGAACTCACAATTAGCTCAGGTCCAGGCTTCCCAGGCCACCAGCAACTACCTGTCTTTCAGGCAGGGTAATCTTGGACACAAATTGTCTCTCTTAAATGTTCTAAGACACAAAGGCATTTAAATTGAGGTATGGCTGAACTCTCTTCTAGAAAAGCAGAATCTGTTATTAAAACAAAGTACAAACGCAAATATTAGACCATTAAAAAAAAGCCTCCTTGGGGAGGGACAAGAAGAGGGACGCTCTGAGATAGTTGGGCAGTTTCAAAGTCTGATATAATTAAAACTATTTCTTAAGGCTAAAGAGAAATGAACTTTGCTATTGAATAGTCAGGAAGCTATAAACTGCTTTCCTGGTCTCCAAGTAGCATTCTCTTCTTTTCTTTCCCACTTTCGTAACCCAGAAAAATGTAGTTCCTTTCCATAGCTTATAAGATCAAACCTCAACTCCATGGCATGGTGTCTAGGTGCCTTCCCAGCCTGGCCCCAGCCTGCTTCCAGCCTCCTCTTTCATATGGTCCCCGTAACCATCCCATTTTGTCTATGCACATGACATTTATGGAAAGGTGCCAGGCACAAGCCACATTACTTCACTTTGGTGGGGGCTTTCTTAGTTCACCATGCATCCTACCTGGGCCCCATTAAACAAAATTATGAGGTGCTAAGTGCTTGGGCTGGGGCTGCAGCAACAGCCTAGGGATAAAGAGGGGGCTAGGATGGCGTAGGAGAGGGAGGAAGATGAACCAATGAAGGAATTTGAAGAAACCCCAGCGAAGAACAAAAATGATGGATGTGCTCCGCCTCCTGTTTTTGATTTTCAGCGATTTTCCAAATTCCTATGAACTCCCATAAAATCATGCAAGATGAAATTGGCTAAGCAAGCCATGATGTATTAACCCCATGGAACATCGCTTAGCTAGATGGAAATGTGTCTGTGAAATAGTGTGATTAGTAATTGCTGACATTGATTACTTATTATATGCCAGGTACTGTTCTAAGCATTTCATATATACACGTATTCTTTATTGCGTAACCCTCAGAACAACCTTCTGAGGCGAGGTGCTACCATTATCCTGATTTTACAGGTAGAGAATCCAAAGTACAGAAAGATTAAGTGACTGGCTCAGGGTCACACATCTAGTGAGCGGCAGAGCCAGGATTTGAAAGACTGGATTCTGGCTCCAGAGTTCATGCTATCAACTGCTACACTGCCGTTGTCTCGGGACGTGAGGAAGAACATCAGAAAGTCTGTGAACCCAGCTCCGCATCGATAAAGACAATTTGCAGTGATACAACTGAAAGGATTTAACATTGAATTCATTCTTCCGTAAAGAAGCATAAATTCCTAAGAGAAAGGAAGGAGTGAAAATAGTTTAGTGTCACGAAGGTCAAGGGAAAGCAATTTAGGAAGGAGGATAGCAACAGTGTCAAATGTCAACTGAGTCAGTAATTAACTTAATAACTTGAAGCAAGTCGTTCAGCCTCCTTTGTAATTGTTTCCTCGTCACTAAAATTTGCTACTGCCTTACAGCTATCTTTTGAAGATTAATGAGATAATGTTAATAAAGTCCTTGTGGTTTCCTTCGATAATAAAGACTTTTTTCAAAATACCACGCACAGTTGCAGACCATTTCCTAAGGGGTAAACCGAAAGGCAGAATATATGTGAGTTTTCCAAGTCTTGCACAGTCGGCTAAGATGCTTTATATCTTTCAATTCTGGTTGAGTGGCAACATAACCTGAAATGCCTGGGTATTTAGAGGGAGAAAAAAAAGCAAGGAGGCTGCTCGTTTGGTGCCACGTAGACAAACCAATTGATGGATTGACTAACGTTTTCCTTTTTCAGCATCCATGTGGCGCCGCGTGACCCATCCGCGATGGCCAGTCAGCGCCCTTTGATTTCTCTTTCATTCGTTCACGCGTACCTATTCATTTAGCAAACGTACACGGAGACTCTCCTGTGTCCCCATAGCCTCTGTAGGTGTTGGCGTCAAGATGAATGAGACACGTAGGCTAGCCTCAGAGCGCTCAGGCCGGGGAGGTGAGTTTGCCAGCACAGGCTGTGCTTACATCCAGTGCATACAATTCAGCGTGGGCCGTACACAGAATGTACTGTGGGAATGCCCAGGACAGAGACCAAGCGAGGAGGGCTGTTGGTTCTTTGTCATCGAATTGGAAGTTGGTGTCATCGTTCTCTCTTTCCAGAACAAAATACGGACAGGTTGAAAAGCAGAGACGACAACGGAAATTTCTTTTTTCTTTTTTTTTTAAAGACAGAAGAGTTTCTTTTTTTTTTTTTTACTTTTTTTTTTTTTAAGATTTTTTATTTATTTATTCGACAGAGATAGAGACAGCCAGTGAGAGAGGGAACACAAGCAGGGGGAGTGGGAGAGGAAGAAGCAGGCTCATAGCAGAGGAGCCTGATGTGGGGCTCGATCCCATAACGCGGGGATCATGCCCTGAGCCAAAGGCAGACGCTTAACCGCTGTGCCACCCAGGCGCCCCGACAACGGAAATTTCTTAACCCTAGCAACTACACGCACAGCACAGACTTCTAGGCTCTAAGGCCCTGTGGTGTCGCAGGCAACACTTGCCACACGAGGGGTTCCCAGCCCATGTCACATTTAGAGCTAGCGGTCGTCCTGTTCCCTCTGATCATGAATCGAAGTCCAGCGCCTTTGTCACATTGTTATTATAACTCTTCAGAGCCCCACCTGCTATTTTTTGAATCATCCCCGGGCCCTATTTTGTTATTATATTCAAACCAAGCTCTCAGAGGCAGCCGAGCTGCCCCACATCAAGAAGACAACTTAGTATTTCCAGGCGACTGTGTCTCTCATGCCTTTGGCTGCTATATTTAACCAAGTTTGAAGTGACCTTTTACAATTTAACCAAGTGAGAGATCATGAGAATGCTGTCATAGGTTTTATGTTCATCTCGCCCTGGCCAAAAAGGACTTGATGATTATCTTAAACTCTCTGTCGTTTATATTATCTAAAAATCACACTGCTGTTTCAATTAATGTCCATCGCTCCGGGTCCATTACTCATTTTGTTTTCAAAATACGTATCTGCAGTGGCAAATGTGATTTGTGCGCATCTGTGCCGGTGGCTGTGTGTAATTTATAGCTCAACAATAAGCAGCCGCGGGGGCGGCGGCTGAGTGGCTAGGACCCATTCGCTCCTTCTTCACGACGGCGTCTTTCATAAAGAAAGGGTACCAGGTAGTTCAGATAGCTCGAGTGATCGTTCCGGGCTAATGCTCTCATGCTCCAGCTCATTGCGGACGCTCAGCAGACCCTCCTGCTTCGGACCCCCTTGAGTTTGGGGTGCGGGGTAGGGGAGAAATCATAAGTCTGCCGCAGTTAATACCTGTCACCCCAAGATGGTGGCCTTCGGGAGTGTGCAGACCTTTTCAAAGGAAGGTTTTTGAGAGAGTTTAACAGATAGTCCACTGTGTTCTTCACAAAACAAGCTTTTTATTGCAAATGGACTTTATAACTAGCTCTTACACAAGATAGTTCTGAAGTCCTTCTCTCAGCAGGAGAGAAAGTGCTGGAAAGTGCTATGATGAATGAACAAAAACCTGGGACTCATGGGACCTGGATTTCAGCTCTTGTTCTCTCAGTTTCCTCATCTGTGAAATGACAAGCTTTGATAATCAGTGTGTCTAGATCTAAATCTGAATCCGACATGCCTGGGGAGCTTGTTAAAACGTAGATTCTTGGGGCCAGTGCCTAGAAACTCTGAATTTATAGGTCTGTGGTAGGGCCTAGGCATTTCCATGTTTAACAGGCATCCCAGGGGATCTTGATATCAGAGGTTTGCAGACCAGCAATGTCTAGAAGTCACTGAAATACACTATTTCTAAGCTCCCTTTCAGGTTTAAACATGTGTAATTCTAATATCAAAGATTTGTAATCTAGGCAGTAGATGAAAATAAGCAGAATCAATAAGAGGAAGCTTATATTCGTATTTTCACGCCAGGCTTTATGTTCTGAACTCAGACTTCTGGGCGTCAGGCCCAGCTGGAAGATGCTGGCAAGGTTGTGGGTCCAGCGAGTGGAGTCAGGGCTCAGAATCCTACCCTGGAAAGGGAAAGTGAGCACTGTGAGGTCACCATCTGGGGGCAAGAATTTGCGTCCAAAGGTCTGGGGCAGGCAGTGAGGCATAGACAGGAGCAGAAGGCTACCTTACAGGAATTGGCTAAGATTTGCAATGCAAGTAAGAAGCGGCGAAGGAGGGGCAGAGACCAACAGAGAAGTAGATAAAGGTGAGTTGAGACCAGGAGAATAAAAATAAGACCTTGGAATGAACTGATGGTCCATGCATTAGTAAAGAAAGACGGTGACTGTCTGGTTTCTGCACCAATTTTTGAGGACATGCACTGCTGTAAGAGGAGGAGAGCAGGTGCACAGGCTGCGATTGGAACAGAAATGTCTCAGGTCAGAAGGTATTAGAGATGCACCTGGCCCGGTGTTCTTCTGACCTTTGGAGCGTCGGCGCAAGAGCTGAGGGGAATGGTTCTAACTGGAAAGGGATAATAGCCAGACGGTGTGAACAGAAGGTGGGGGACGATCTGAAGGAGCCCAGGCCACCCAGCTCAGATAACCCAGAGGGATCTGATAACGTGTAGTAGTGAACGACAGTCAGGCGGCTTCTGGAATCCGTAGCTGAACATAAAGGTTGATAATCTTCCACACGAAGCAATGACCTGTATGGGTACGTTTTGCTGCTTCTGTTGAAAGCCTAGAAGAATATGGGCATCCCGTCTTCAGTGCTAGCAGTAGGGACACTCTGTGGACCTCCGTGTAGCGGGAGTGGGCCAAATGGTGCCAGAGAAGGGGTCTGTGAAGGGCTGAGGCTTGAGAAATGCTTTATGCCATCCCCGGGAAGGCCAGGAGGGGGAGCCAGTCATTTGGTTGATGCCCTATAATCTTCGTCATGAGCTTGCTTGAGACAGTGTTTTGATCAGAAATAGCAATGAATTCAGTTTATAATATCTCCTCAAGTTTTCTGCCGTATATATTATTAGAAAGATATATTTAGAGTAAACTATAAAAATAACTCCATAATTACAACCCTGGAAGTTGAATGTATCATGGACTGAAAGGGCTTCTTTGATTTGACAGAAAAGATGCATTTGACCATTGTTCACTGGGCTCACTTGTTGATATTTGCCACGCACACCACATTTTTTCCCTTCTGGGAGGCTTTTTACGTTCCATTAATTCTGTGGTCTTATCCTTTCCACAGATAACCTTTAAAAATAGTTCTGGGTGTGCGTCTCTCTTGAAGCCCATAAGCCAACACCCCTTTTAATTTTTTTTTGTTTTGAAATAAATATATACTAAACGTCGTAGTTATCAGCTCTCATGAACTAATGTCTACAATTTTCAGAATGTTTAGAGGTGGCTGCTTAATAGCTGACTTCTCTGTTGCCGAGGTACCTCTTTTTCAAAGCAGGGTTCCCAATTTTGCCAAAATCACTCACATAGTTAGTCGTTTATGTCCGCTCCCATAATTTTCCTGTCAATATACAAATTCTTTTGCTTTGTCGGGGAAAGACTGTATAGTCACTGACCCCTGCACAATAACAATTTTTACAGTCTTCTATGCAGAAATGGATTTCTTTTTGACAATTAAGAGCTGGGCAGGCTAGACAAAGTGCATTCTCTTGAGCTCCAATGCTAGCAAGATGGTCAGTCTTATCTGGCTGTTTATACCAAGCTTCCCATGTCTGGAAATGTGTAGTTGGGGCCTGGAAGCTACTGCGTGGGGCCTCCCCCAAGAACCTGAAAATATTGGAAATGAAATTGCTCCGGAAGAGTGAGGCTAGAAAATCAACAAGTCATGACTGAGTACAGAACTACACAAATTCCTGTGACAAAAGAACCACGTAGTCACATATTTCTTTGTAGAATTTTGTAAAGCATAAATGTAGGAAAAGGACAGGAAGCATGTTGCCGAAGGTTGACTATTATTGGTAATAACTGGCGGGAATATGGGCGATTATTATTGTACTTCTTTGAACTTTATGTTTTAAATTTCAAAAAGAGAGAGAGCAGGACTGAGACAGAGACAGACAGACTGAGGGCCTCCTAGGGAAAAAAGACCAGACAGTAGCCTGATTGACAGCGTAACATACTTGAAGAAAGAATGTGTCAATCAGGGAGTGGGGGCAGGGGTGGTGCGGTTGGTCATGAAAGGGGATGAAAAGGAGACAGTCACAAAGATTGTAGCCCTGAGCACCCCCCCCTCCCCCGCCCAGGGAGAGAGACTGACTTGTACAGCTCTGCACCAGGCACAGACGCAGCGTAGCAAAGCAGTTAGTGAGTGGGTTCCCATACTTGGACTGAGTCGGGTTCCTGTCTCTTGCCTGCCACTCCCCAGCTTGATGACCTTGGGCAAGAGGCCACACCTTTTAAAACCTCAGTCGCTGTCTGTAACACGGAGATTTCCATAATGGTGCTTACCCATAGGGCCTTTGTGAGAATACAAGGAGATAATTTCTGTATCTAGCACAGTGCCTGGCACATCGGAGCCCCTCCTTAAGTGTTAGCTGTAGTTTTACTATGGTATTGTAGCCTCCTATGTATAGAGACATATTTTAACAGGATGCCACTATTCAACATTCAAATCTTATAACTTGAATCAACATCGATTCCATGTTTATTGAGCAAGTTGTGGATTATAATTTGGCTTCCCGTGTTGTCTACCAGTAGGGAGATCATGTGAGGATCTGTGCCTTCGTGAATTATGTTTGTCATTATAAAGTGGTACCCTGGCGTTCAGCTTTGATTCAGCAGTCTTTGGAGGGTTTGAAAGTATGGATTCAATCAATCTGGGACATTGTCAAAATTGGGTTTGGATTCCCCAAACCCTGGGCATTTTTTTTTTAATTTTGGAGATTGTGCCCTCTGTGATCTCAGTTGAAGTGAATCCACCCCTGAGCAAAATATATACTTGACTTCAAACCTCATGAGGTTTCCTTGAAGCCAGTCTTCCAGCATCTTCCAGCCAACTTAGCTCCCTTGTTTCTATCAGAAATTCGACAGAATAAAAATAAAAATTTCATGCTCTCTTTTGATGTTGTTTGAAATATCGGTAATGGTGAATATGCCATTTCAAACTACCCTCCCCTCTCCGTCTCCAAGGAAAACACGCTAGGCACCCATGCTGGGCATTGGAGAGAGGAGCTGAAGAGCTCAGGCTTTGGAACCAGATAGACCTCGCTTTGAATTCTAACTGTGTGGCTGCGGGCAAGTTACTTCTGCTTTCTGAGCCTCAGTTTTCTCATCTATAAAATGGGAAGAAGAGTACCCTATGTCATAAGGTGGTTGTGGGGGTTAAGTGAAGTAATAAATGTAAGGGGCGTAGAATAGTGCCGGGTCCAAATGACTGTGCCGTGCGTCCTGATATTAGTTGCTGCCGAGTCATTATAGAACCGGTCTGCTGCCATCGTGTTAGCCGACGGTACTCCTCCTGGGTTGTCAGTATCCGCGCTAGCTCCAGGGAGGCCGTGGCCTTCTTAAACTTTATTGAAAGAAAAGGGGGCCCACAGCATTTGTGGGGGGATGGGCGATGATGATAAGATCAGCCAACCTGGGCCAATGATAGAGACACGGTTCCAGCTAGATCGGGACCAATCTCGGTGAATGTGTTCACTGGGTCGCTTGTCAGCAGCGGACCTTTCTTGGTGTAGGTATGCGCTGGCAGGACCCACCAGCACCTCTCTTTACGATCAATAACATTAACGTTCTCATCTGGCCCGCCTCATTTTGTGGAAACAAGTTGGCAAGCTCAGGTGTGAGCCAACCCCCGTGGCCCCTTCGGCTAAAAACAACATACGGTATACCCTTGGGCTTTGACTCCAGTGAGCATTGAGAAATGGCAGACAAATTCTTCTGTCGTTTTTTTTTTTTCTTTTGACGGCAACGTTCACTGAGCTCCGTTGGTGTTCTCTGAGAGGCACATGGAAAGGAAACTGAAAACTGAACACAGGAAGAGGAGGAGGACACAGGGAAAAGAGGCGTGTTAGAATTGGTCAGCATATGAGTATTCGTAGCTTGGGGTAAAGAAGTTCTGAAAAGCTTAAACACCTAGCATGGGAGTGGGGCAGGCTAATTATGAGCTGATCACAGGGGATGACTAGAACACCGTTTGTATCAATATTCCAATGAACCATCGACATCATGGTGTGCCAGGACCAGACGACATCCATAGGCCCCTCCATACTCCCTGCCCAAAGAATTTAGAGCCGAAAGAAGAATAGAAAAGCATCCACTTCTCTAATTTGGGTCCAGTCATTCTGGGCCAGCGGCATTACCCTTAATGACTTCCAACCATGGACAGATTTTTTTAAATGATTTTTTATTATATTATGTTAGTCACCATACAGTACATCCCCGGTTTCCGATGTAAGGCTCGATGATTCATTAGTTGTGTACAACACCCAGTGCACCATACAGTACGTGCCCTCCTTACTACCCATCACCGGTCTATCCCATTCCCCCACCCCCCTCCCCTCTGAGGCCCTCAGTTTGTTTCTCATAGTCCATAGTCTCTCATGTTTCATTCCCCCTTCTGATTACCCCCCCTTTCTTTATCCCTTTCTTCCCCTACTGATCATCCTAGTTCTTATGTTCCATAGATGAGAGAAATCATATGATAGTTGTCTTTCTCTCCTTGACTTATTTCACTTAGCATTATCTCCTCCAGTGCCGTCCATGTTGTAGCAAATGTTGAGAACTCGTTCTTTCTGATTGCTGAGTAATATTCCATCGTATATATGGACCACAACTTCTTAATCCAGTCATCTGTTGAAGGGCATCTCGGCTCCTTCCACGATTTAGCTATTGTGGACATTGCTGCTATGAACATTGGGGTGCATATGGCCCTTCTCTTCACTACATCTGTATCTTTGGGGTAAACACCCAGTAGTGCAATGGCTGGGTCATAGGGTAGCTCAATTTTTAACTTTTTAAGGGACCTCCACACTGTTTTCCAGAGTGGCTGTACCAACTTGCATTCCCACCAACAATGTAGGAGGGATCCCCTTTCTCCACATCCTCTCCAACAATTGTTGTTTCTTGCCTTGTCTATTTTTGCCATTCTAACTGGCGTAAGGTGGTATCTCAGTGTGGTTTTGATTTGAATTTCCTTGATGGCTAATGATTTTGAACATTTTTTCATGTGTCTGTTAGCCATTTGTATGTCTTCATTGGAAAAGTGTCTGTTCATATCTTCTGCCCATTTTTTGATTTGTTTATTTGTTTCTCGTGTATTGAGTTTGAGAAGTTCTTTGTAGATCTTGGATACCAGTCCTTTATCTGTAGTGTCATTTGCAAATATATTCTCCCATTCCGTGGGCTGCCTCTTAGTTTTTCTGACTGTTTCCTTGGCTGTGCAGAAACTTTTAATCTTGATGAAGTCCCATAAATTCATTTTATCTTTTGTTTCTCTTGCCTTTGGGGATGTGTCATGAAAAAGGTTGCTTTGGCCGATGTCGTAGAGGTTGCTGCCTATGTTCTCCTCTAGAATTTTGATGGATTCCTGTCTCACATCGAGGTCTTTCATCCATTTGGAGTTTATTTTTGTGTATGGTGTGAGAGAGTGGTCAAGTTTCATTCTTTTGCATGTAGCTGTCCAATTTTCCCAGCACCATTTATTGAAGAGACTGTCTTTTTCCCACCGGATGTTTTTTCCTGCTTTATCAAATATTAGTTGCCCAAAGAGCCGAGGGTCCATTTCTGGGCTCTCTATTCTGTTCCATTGGTCTATGTGTCTGTTTTTGTGCCAGTACCATGCTGTCTTTGTGATCACAGCTTTGTAGTACAGCTCGAAATCCGGCATTGTGATGCCCCCAGCTTTGTTTTTCCTTTTCAACAGTTCCTTGGAGATTCGGGGCCTTTTCTGTTTCCATACAAATTTAAGGACTATTTGTTCCAGTTCTTTGAAAAATGTCCTCGGTATTTTGATCGGGATAGCATTGAAAGTGTAGATTGCTCTGGGTAGCATGGACATTTTAACTATGTTAATTCTTCCAATCCATGAGCATGGAATATCTTTCCATCTTTTTATGTCTTCCTCAATGTCTTTCAAGAGTGATTTATAGTTTCTAGAATATAGGTCCTTTACGTCTCTGGTTAAGTTAATTCCAAGGTAACGTATGGTTTTTGGTGCTATTGTAAATGGGATGGATTCCCTAATTTCTCTTTCTTCGGTCTCGTTATTCGTGTATAGAAATGCAACTGATTTCTGAGCATTGATTTTGTATCCCGCCACGTTACTGAATTGCTCTATAACTTCTAATAGTTTGGGAGTGGCTTCTTTTGGGTTTTCCATATAGAGTATCATGTCATCTGCAAAGAGAGACATTTTGACTTCTTCTTTGCCAATTTGAATACCTTTGATCCCTTTTTGTCGTCTGATTGCTGTTGCAAGGACTTCTAGTACTATGTTGAATAATAGTGGCGAGAGTGGGCATCCTTGTCGAGTTCCTGATCTTAAGGGAAAGGCTTCCAGCTTTTCCCCATTGAGAATAATATTTGCAGTAGGCTTTTCATAGATGGCTTTTATGAGATTGAGAAATGTACCTTCTATTCCTACACTCTGAAGGGTTTTAATCAGGAAAGGATGCTGTATTTTGTCAAATGCTTTTTCGGCATCGATTGAGAGGATCATATGGTTCCTGAGTCTTTTCTTGTTGATATGATGTATCACGCTGATTGATTTGCGAATATTGAACCACGCTTGCATCCCAGGTATGAATCCCACTTGATCGTGATGGATAATCCTTTTAATGTACTGTTGGATTCTATTAGCAAGTATCTTGTTGAGGATTTTGGCGTCCATATTCATTAGGGAAATCGGTCTGTAATTCTCCTTTTTGAGGGGGTCTTTGCCTGGTTTGGGGATCAAGGTAATATTGGCCTCATAGAATGAGTTTGGTAGCTTTCCTTCTGTTTCTATTTTTTGAAATAGCTTTAGGAGAATAGGTATTATTTCTTCTTTGAATGTTTGGTAGAATTCCCCAGGAAAACCGTCCGGGCCTGGAGTTTTGTTATTTGGAAGGTTGTTTATCACTGACTCAATTTCTTCATAATTAATTGGCCTGTTTAAGGAATCAATTTCTTCCGGTTTCAATCTTGGTAGTTTATAGGTTTCCAGGAAGGATTCCATCTCTTCCAGATTGCTTAGTTTATTGGCATATAGCTGTTGATAAAAATTTCTAATAATCCTTCCAATTTCAATGGTGTTCGTCGTGACCTCTCCTTTTTCATTCATAATTTTAATAATCTGGGTCCTTTCTCTTTTCTTTTGGATAAGTCTTGCCAGTGGTCTGTCAATTTTATTGATTCTCTCAAAGAACCAGCTTCTAGTCCTGTTGATCTGCTCTACTGTACTTCTGGTTTCTGCTTGATTGATTTCAGCTCTAATTTTGGTCAACTGCTTCCTCGTGCGTGGATTAGGCCTGTCCCTCTGTTGCTGTTCCAGCTTCTTGAGGTGAGAATATAAAAACTGCATTTTAGATTTTTCTATTCTTTTGAGTGAGGCTTGGATGGCTATGTATTTCCCCCTTAGGACTGCCTTTGCAGTATCCCATAGGTTTTGGACTGTTGTATTTTCATTCTCATTGGTCTCCATAAATTGTTTAATTTGATTTTTGATTTCCTGGTTTATCGAGTCATTCCTGAGCAGGATGGTTCTTAGTCTCCAAGTGTTTGAGTTTCTTCCAAATTTTTCCTTGTGGTTGAGTTCCAATTTCAGAGCGTTGTGGTCTGAGAATATGCAGGGGATAATTTCAATCTTTTGGTATCGGTTGAGACCTGTTTTGTGTCCCAGAACATGGTCTATTCTTGAGAATGTTCCATGGGCATTAGAATAGAATGAGTATTCTTTGGTTCTGGGGTGTAGTGTTCTATATATATCTATGAGGTCCAACTCGTCGAGTATGGCATTCAAAGCCTTTGATTCTTTGCTTAGTTTTTGCCAGGGTGTTCTGTCTATTTCTGAGAGTGGAGTGTTGAGGTCCCCTACTATTAATGTATTTTTATTTATATGTCTCTTTATTCTGGTTAAGAGTTGGCTTGTGTATCTTGCTGCTCCCCTGTTGGGGGCATATATATTTATAATTGTCATATCCACTTGTTGAATACTTCCCTTAAGAATAATATAGTGCCCTTCTGCATCTCTAACTATAGTCTGTAGTTTAAAATCCAATTTATCTGATATGAGAATTGCTACCCCAGCTTTCTTTTGAGGTCCATTTGCGTGAAAGATGGTACTCCATCCCCTTACTCTCAGTCTGAATGCATCTTTGGGTTCGAAATGAGTCTCTTGTAGACAGCAAATGGATGGGTCATTTCTTTTTATCCAATCTGCAACCCTGTGGCGTTTTATGGGATGGTTCAAACCATTTACATTAAGACTGATTACTGAGAGATATGATTTTAATGTTGCCATGTTGCCAGTAAAGTCTTTGTTTGTATTGGCTGTGACTTTCTGTTCTGTATCACTCTTGGGGCCTTTTTACTTTTATAGAACCCCCCGTAATATCTCCTGTAGGGCTGGTTTCGTGGTTACAAAATTGGTTAGTGACTGGCGATTCTGAAATGTCTTTATTTCTCCATCAATTCTGAATGACAGCCTTGCTGGATAAAGGATCCTTGGCTGCATGTTTTTCTCTGAAAGAGCTTTAAATATGCTCCCCCAACCCTTTCTCTCATTCCAGGTCTGTGTAGACAGGTCTGACGTAATTCTGATGCTTTTGCCTTGGTACGTGAGAAATTTCTTTGCCCTGGCCGCTTTCAATACTGTATCCTTGCATCTAATATTTGCGAATTGCACTATGACGTGACGTGGCGTAGGTTTGTCGTGGTTGAGCTTGGGAGGGGTCCTCTCTGCCTCTTGGACACGAATGTTTGTTTCCCTTGCTAGATTAGGGAAGTTTTCAGCTACAATTTGTTCAAATATCTCTTCTAGACCTCTGTTTTTCTCCACCCCCTCGGGGATGCCGATGATTCTAACATTGGATCGTTTCATTGAGTCAGTAATCTCCCGTAACCTACATTCGTGGGCGTGGATTTTTTTAAGACCATCTTCTATTTTCATTTTTTCCTCTATTAACCCATCCTCCAATTCACTAACCCGTTCCTCTGCTTCTGCGACCCTGGCCGTCAGAGCCTCTAGTTTTGCCTGCATTTGGCTCATAGAATTTTTAATTTCTGTCAGATTCGCTCTCATTTCTGTCCTTAGGGATTCTATATTCTCAGTAACCTTTTCGTTAATAGTTTTTTCAATTCTACTCATCATTTTGACCATCGTTACTCTGAATTCCATTTCTGATAATTTGGTTACATCCATATCCATTATTTCTGTGGCAGAGGCCACAGAATCACTGTCTTTTCTTTGCTGGGGGGGGCTTCTCCTTCTTGTCATTCTGATGAAGAGAGGTTGCGGGGTTTCCAGAGCCCAAATTATTGACTGGGTCCCAGGCCGTGCCCCTTGTTTTATAGGGATCTTAGGGATGTGGGCTTCTTCTTTAAAGATTTTATTTATTTATTTATGTGGCAGCCAACCAGCGAGAGAGGGAACAGAAGCAGGGGAGTGGGAGAGGAAGAAGCAGGCTCCCAGCGGAGGAGCCCGATGAGGGACTCCTTTCCGGAACGCTGGGATCACGCCCTAAGCCGAAGGCAGGCGCTCAATGACTGCGCCACCCAGGCACCCGGGTTGTGGGCTTCTTGATTTTTCAGCCTGCCTTCTGTGTTCTGGGGGAGGGGCCTGCCGCGCCGATACTCAGGCAGCCCTGTTTGGGTAGAGTCTCGGCGTCCCCTGCGAGGGGGGATGGGGATGGGCACTCCCTGAGCCGGTATTTCCAGGCTTTTGTTCTCTGGCGGCTTTCCCTGGCGGTTTGCTGTGCCTCTTCTGAGAGTCAGAGCAGCAGCGGCCGAATTTCAGCGTCTGTCACTGAACAGAGGGATTGCGGCCGGTTCTCTACTAATGTTCTGGCCACTTTAACTCTGTTTCTGTTGGTGCTGCTCAACCCTGCAGCGTCCCGGGATGTGCGCCCCACACCCGGCGTCCCAGCCCTCACTTCCAGGGCGGGCGCGTCTCTGTCCTTTGTGTTTCTAATGCCGCCAGCCGCCAGCCGCCCTGCGCGCTCCGGAAGCTCCCGGTCTCAGTCTGGATCCAGTGAGCACACCGGGATTCCGGGGTTCCGCGAGATGCCTGGTGGCGCGCACCCGGCTCATGGTCTCAGTCTGCTGTTTTGCGGGTGCCGTCCGCGAGCCCCGCCCGCTCTCCCGTGCAGGTGGCTACCGCTTCCCGGCACCCGAACGCGGCGGCTCCCTCCCCCTTCCGTTTATCCTCCGATATCTGTGCACAGTTTCATGGCTCCCCGCTTCGTACCTCAATACTCAGCGCTGGAGATGTTCATTTGTAGAGATCCAGATGCGTCTTCCTGCGTCTCAGGCTGGTTCCATTGTTGTTTAGGCTGGTCTGGTACCTATCCAGCTCGACTCGGGGACCGGCTGAAAAGGGGTCTCCTACTCCTCCGCCATCTTAACTCCCGACCCATGGACAGATTTTGGAAAATGACAAAATTGAATTTTAATTCATCTTTTCTTTTCTTTTCTTTTCTTTTCTTTCTTTCTTTCTTTCTTTCTTTTTTTTTTTTTGTGGCACATGTCCCCAACTGGAACAGTAACCTTCTGAGGGGCTTCTCCTTGTCTCTCTTTAACTGGACAGAATTTTCAGTGATGTCAGCTCTACTGTCCTAGACCCCACGAGCTGGAATTTATAGCTTGGCTGGGGCCAGTTGGGTCAGTGAAGGAGGACACAGTGCAATTGTGCAGTCTCCCTTTGCCCAGAAATCAGGCCTACCCCCCAGGCCCGCATGCAGGGCCCCCGGGCACGTTTAAAGAAACTGCTCGGCAACAGGATAAGAAGGCCTCATCTCATTAGGGAAAGTGACTCTAGCTTATATTTTAGAGATTTTCTTTGAAATGCCCAATCTCAAAATCAGCTTTTTCCAGGCACTTTGCCAAATTACAGCAATGGCCCATTTTAAAAATGCCCGTTTCAAATACGCTCTCTTGAATGTAACACTGTCGCAGAGGTCGTCCTGGCAGAAAGCCACTTTAGGCATCACATCACTCCAAGCATTATTTTAAAATAATGCCCAGGCTTTTAGTAATTTAGGTGCTGTGTTCTTTGAACCCGGAAAACGTCAGTGTACCAAAAGCAGACAGAAATGGCGCTGGCCTGGCCAACAGCTGGTTTTCCTTTCCCACAGATGTTCCCTTTACGTGGATCGAACCTTGAGAGTGTAAAGGTCCTTTGTTCGTCCATCTGGGTCCCGTGTCCTATCTTCCACTGATTCACCCCCTGCTCCCCACCCAATTCCCTCCCAGATTTAAATACTAAGTTGCATTTGGGGGAGTGAGAGATGGAGCAGTTAAAAGGAAGGAAGTCCACTGTGACCTACTCAGGGCAAAACTCCTGGAAGCTGTGAGGAGGAAGATGAGGAAGGTGAGGAAGATCCCATGCGCCGTTTTCTCCCCTAACGGGAGGAGCGGAGTCGCATGGGCTGCTGGAGGTTTGCCAAAGAGAGCTCTAAAAATCACAGGCTTGGGACTGCTGCAAATAAAGGCTTGCAGTTTGCGAGAAGCTTGGGGACAAATGGCAGCAAAAGGTGTCCGTGTCTCTGATGCTGCGAGTAGCCGAGCTTGCACTGAGCGGCGGGCTTCCTGTTGTTAGCTCAGGACCCGGGGCTCTCGCACACGTTGCAATAGGGTGGCTGCCAAGAGGTGCTCAGCCGACCCAGAATGCGAAGCTGAATCGGGCACTTGTATTTGTGGGGCTGCTGCCTTGTCCTTCTGCCCACACCCTCTTTTCTTCCAGGTTGTAATTTTAGGATTATTTCAATCACTGGCTCTCCATTTTGGGAACTTCCTGTTAAGCCCATGCCCACATTTTGTTAAAATAATCATCTGTTCACGATTGTTCGGAAGGTCAGATTCCATCAGGCCACCTCGTCCTTAGTCGTTAGCATCCCTTGGGATTGCTTTATCATACAATACAGACCGGCCCGGTGGCCCGCAGCATCACTCCTTTGTTGCTCTTGACTGTGTGGCATTCGGCATTTTCTACAAGGAGCTGTTGCACGTGCTTTATGTGGTTTTGTCTTAACGCCCATTTAAATTGCAAATCAATGAGTTTTCAATAAAACAGATGTTTCTCTAACCCACTTCTCAGGATTTGCACTAGGGTTTTAGGCTCTTCGGATAGCAGCTGAAAGCCCCAGGCATTGCTACAGACCAGAAATCAGGTAGCAGCCAAGCCTCAAAATTTAACTAGTTGGTGCAAATAGATACCAGTTAATAGTCCGTCCAGGCCTAGAGAGATGAGATGGCTTTCCCCCTAGGTTATACTGGTGCTGTGGTGTCTTTGACGGCATCTCACCATTCTAGATATCAGTAGAATTGATTCTTCATCTAAAAACCAAAGTGGAGTGGGGCACCTGGGTGGCTCAGTTGGTGGAGTGTCTGACTCTTGGTTTCGGCTCAGGTCCTGATCTCAGGGTCGTGGGATCGAGCCCCGTGCCGGGCTCCGCACTCATCGCCGAGTCTGCTTGAGATTCTCTCCCTCTCTCTTTCCCTTCCCCTCCGCCCCTCCTCTCACTCAGACTTGCGGACGTGCACGCACTCCCTAAAATAAATAAATACACAAAATCTTAAAAACCAAGGTGGAGAAGGAGGTGACATGGGGTACGAAGGAGGAGAGAGATCACAGACGGTACTTAAGTATGTACACGCTGTATTTTTGGATACATGGTAATAATTTTCTTATTAAAAGAAAGGCAATGTTAGAAAAAGATTGTCGAACACCTGCTGGAAGAAGGAAGAAAAGCTTGATTCCTGAGGCAGTCCATGGAGTCCCCTTTACTGGAGGAAGAATTCCTCATTGTAGGTGCTCAGTAAATCGTGAAACACTTCCTCTTCTGCATTAAACATTTTGACTTGTTGAGAAGCATCAGCAGTTTTCAAACTTTGCAGCAGTCGAGGCATAAATGCAGATGCTGGTGGCTGCTCCATTGCCTTGATGGCCCAGTGGGAACAGTGAGGGGAATGGAGAGCACCCGGCCCAGCGTCACCGGGCCATCTTCAGAGTAACACTGCCATCTTCCTACCAGCTGACTTGTTTTGTCAGTCTCAAAACAAGAGATTCACCCCTGCTCCCGTCCCCATTCTCTCCCAGAGTTTCATACCAGACACAAACACACAAGACTCCATTCTAAGGTGGAGGCAAAAGTCATTTTATGAAGTTTATAGAATATAAGAGCAGTGTGCCAAAAATAAAACATTCCTTCCAAGCTCAGGGGAAAGCCACATGGTTGACCCGTTGCTGGTGTTCTAGCCCTGCCCACCCACCCCTGACCTTGGCTGCGGTCACTGTTGCCACGGCCGGTTGAGTGTACCTGCACAGCTCTCTCCCCCTGAGTTCATCAAGCTAGCCTTCACGAGTCCCCTGGCCTTCTCCTTCCCTGGGTTTCACGTGCTGATGTCCCCTGCAGGAGACTGAGTCCCGACAAATGGCCAAGATCCTGGCCCCCGAGTCTTGTCTGCCGGTAGCACTTTGAAGGAACTCTGGCTCAAGGGAGGGCCTGGCCTTTTTGCAAAGGCTAGCTTTTCAATTAAATACCATAGTTTTATGATTAGAGCTGAGAGCTCTGAGATTTGATACCCATATCAATAATCCCTAGGAAATGCACAGTATTGGCCTTTTTCACTTATTTTCTTATAATTTCCATTTGCCATCGCTATAAGGCACTGCAGGCAGCGTGTTTCTAGGGAATTGCCATTCTTGGTAAGTAGTTGGAATCATTCAGACTTTTGCCTTATTCCTCACGTCTTACCCAGGTTGTGGAGTTTTTTTCCTGAAATGTCCAGTGAACCCAGTGCAGCCCAACAACTGAAATATTAAGGGTTTTTTGTTTTGTGTTTGGTTTTGTTTTTAGAGTTGAGCCAAAAGGAAAAGAAAACGGGGTCGGGGGGAGTGAGGAGAAGCTACCCATACCATGAGGCATTATTGCATAGTGTTTTAATGGGTACGCTCTGGGGTCAGACTGTTTGCATTAAAATCTTGGCTTTTCTACCTACCCATGGTATAACCTTTGGCAAGTTGCTTGACCTCTCTGTGCCTCAGTTTTCATATCTGTAAAATAGTATACCCACCTCGTAGGATGATTCTGATCATACACGAATTAATTCACACAAAACCCTCGAAATACTGCCTGGCAGAGGTTAAAGCTCCGTGGATGTTGGCTCTTATTATACCTAAAGCCAATCTTTAAGTGCTATGCACTAGTTTCCCTAGAAGGAAATGGATGTAATGGGAAAAACATTACACAGATAGGAGTCCTGTGTTGGTACACGTAGCCATATGCCTTAGAGCTGATCTTAGCTTCAACCACTTTATCTGTGAAGTTGGTATAATAATAATTCCCTGAACTACCGTTAGCACACATGCCTGCGTGTGCACCCCCCATACATACACTCACACTGACTTCCGGTGAGCACACATGCATGTGTGTGCACCCCCATACATACACTCACACTGACTTCCGGTGAGCACACATGCATGTGTGTGCACCCCCCATACATACACTCACACTGACTTCCGGTGAGCACACATGCATGTGTGTGCACCCCCCCATACATACACTCACACTGACTTCCGGTGAGCACACATGCCTGCGTGTGCACCCCCCATACATACACTCACACTGACTTCCGGTGAGCACACATGCATGTGTGTGCACCCCCCCATACATACACTCACACTGACTTCCGGTGAGCACACATGCCTGCGTGTGCACCCCCCCATACATACACTCACACTGACTTCCGGTGAACACACATGCATGTGTGTGCACCCCCCCATACATACACTCACACTGACTTCCGGTGAGCACACATGCATGTGTTCACCCCCCCATACATACACTCACACTGACTTCCGGTGAGCACACATGCATGTGTGTGCGCCCCCCCATACATACACTCACACTGACTTCCGGTGAGCACACATGCATGTGTGTGCGCCCCCCCATACATACACTCACACTGACTTCCGGTGAGCACACATGCATGTGTGTGCGCCCCCCCATACATACACTCACACTGACTTCCGGTGAGCACACATGCATGTGTGTGCGCCCCCCCATACATACACTCACACTGACTTCCGGTGAGCACACATGCATGTGTGTGCGCCCCCCCATACATACACTCACACTGACTTCCGGTGAGCACACATGCATGTGTGTGCGCCCCCCCATACATACACTCACACTGACTTCCGGTGAGCACACATGCATGTGTGTGCGCCCCCCCATACATACACTCACACTGACTTCCGGTGAGCACACATGCCTGCGTGTGCACCCCCCCATACATACACTCACACTGACTTCCGGTGAGCACACATGCATGTGTTCACCCCCCCATACATACACTCACACTGACTTCCGGTGAGCACACATGCCTGCATGTGCACCCCCCCATACATACACTCACACTGACTTCCGGTGAGCACACATGCCTGCGTGTGCACCCCCCATACATACACTCACACTGACTTCCGGTGAGCACACATGCCTGCGTGTGCACCCCCCCATACATACACTCACACTGACTTCCGGTGAGCACACATGCATGTGTGTGCGCCCCCCCATACATACACTCACACTGACTTCCGGTGAGCACACATGCATGTGTGTGCGCCCCCCCATACATACACTCACACTGACTTCCGGTGAGCACACATGCATGTGTGTGCACCCCCATACATACACTCACACTGACTTCCGGTGAGCACACATGCATGTGTGTGCACCCCCCCATACATACACTCACACTGACTTCCGGTGAGCACACATGCCTGCGTGTGCACCCCCCCATACATACACTCACACTGACTTCCGGTGAGCACACATGCATGTGTGTGCACCCCCATACATACACTCACACTGACTTCCGGTGAGCACACATGCCTGCGTGTGCACCCCCCATACATACACTCACACTGACTTCCGGTGAGCACACATGCATGTGTGCTCACCAGAAGTCAGTGTGAGTGTATGTAGGGGGGGTGCACACGGAGGCATGTGTGCTCACCAGAAGTCAGTGTGAGTGTATGTAGGGGGGGTGCACACGGAGGCATGTGTGCTCACCAGAAGTCAGTGTGAGTGTATGTAGGGGGGGTGCACACGGAGGCATGTGTGCTCACCAGAAGTCAGTGTGAGTGTATGTAGGGGGGGTGCACACGCAGGCATGTGTGCTCACCGGAAGTCAGTGTGAGTGTATGTATGGGGGGGTGCACACACATGCATGTGTTCACCCCCCCATACATACACTCACACTGACTTCCGGTGATAGATAAGGAGGAGAATTAAATGAGAATACACATTTCTAAACTCTGAAATGACATGAAACATTTAGTTACGGTGCTCGTGTTGCCATATATACTGTGTATACTTAGGTTGTAACAGATTTTCAGAACAAGGTGTTTTATGCTTTTCAAAGGAAATAGGCCATCCAGTACTTGGTCATAGCTGTTACTGCAAGCCTCCAGGGCACAAGGAGCATTTTGTTTGCATGTTTTATTCACAGTCTGGCAGACAGTGTGCCTTCGGTACATATTAAATGGAAAAAATTTAGTTTTATACAAGTGAAATCAATCTAATGATACAGCTAAGATGCCTCAGACATGGTCTTTAAATAGGTTTCTAGCAAGTGGTTAATATTATTGACTTCCCATAATGTCAGGGGCCTGTAATAATTTAGGTCCCAAACAAATTGAAATTTGGTTTAGACACACTTCTTAAGAGACTGTGTTATGGTTCAGTGGGAGAAGCAATAGCTCAACCCTTTGAGGCTTGGGATCTCTTAGCCAAGATTTACCTTATCTTTCACAAGAGAGAAGACAGTCATCGCATGGCTCTCTGGGTGTAAAAAGTGAAAAGAAAATTGTTATAAAGAGTGCGCAGTGAGTACTTGTTGAGTATGTGAACGAATAAGGCCTTGGTGGGGGGGAGTGTGTAGAAATTCTAAGTCGACTTAGATCAGGGAATTCTCATTAGTGAGAGGAGGAAGGATGGGAACACATCTTCCAGTAACCGTGGGGAGGAGGAGTCTGGTGTTTTGTAATCACCGAAGCTTTGGCTGTGAAGCACTTGCAGAAATACACAGTGCCATGGAAATCCTTAATAACGGGTTACAGACGCAGTTCTTTCCAATAACAGTGGTTGCATAAACTGCTGACAGTTGACCTTTCTTAGGGTACTCATTTAGGATCTAAGTGGTTAAAGGAAGAAAGAAGAGCAGACAAGAGCAAGACTGGGTCAAAGGAACACATTAATTGTCCTGACAACACAAAAGACTCCCTAGTTGTTGTGCTCTTTCTTTTTGAAATCTAAAGGTATATTGAAAAGAAATACAGGATTTTATTAGATAAAAGCACTAACAGGATGTTTGCATTGGAACCTTTAAATAAAGCCATTCCCTTTCTTAAGGGAGTAGAATCTTGCATTCAATATGTCTTCAAAAGCCCATTTTTATTTTCCTGTGCTATGGTTAGGAATAGCAGGTGGTTCAGAGAAGAAACTCTTTAGCCTCGATGTATGGAATTATAGTCACACACTATAAAAAGAAAATTTCACAAGTCGAGAAGACAGTAACCAGACCTAGAATGTCTTCGTGATTTTTTGGTCTAGCTAAGACACAAGCCATTCTTCTCATGACTGTTTGGAGTTATCCATGTCCGGTCCCCATAAACTCTTTGGAGAAGGACCTTTTTTTTTTTTTTAAAGAAAAAATTTTAATTAGTGGAATGATTTGATGAGCCCTGGGGGCTTTTTCACTATTCTTTGTGGGTTCTCAGAGTGACTGTAGAACTTCCCTTCCTTGGATACTATCAGGCTTTCTTTTGTAGAGACTGATCTGCAAGCTCTGAGAATGCGACCCCAGTGCCTCTCTTGGTAGGTGTTATTTCTTCACCAGGGGAACCTTGGAGAGGTAAGAATATTTCCTAATCAACCAACGGTTGGCTCATTCAAGTGAAAGCCTGGGAGCCAGTGAAGAATGAACAAAGTCTAAGGATCATGTCTTAGGACTAACTCATCTAGATAATAGGGCAAGGTATGGTCCAGCCTGAAAAATTCTGGCCCACAATATTCTCCTATAAGGACCAGAGTTATTCATGGCATGTTCCCAGTAAAATGAATTCCTGATCCCCAGTGTCTTCTGTAAGACAAACCGTCTGGAGTTGCCCTCCATTCTTCTGTTTCGCCACCTTCCTGATTTTCCAAGGGTGGCTTGTTCCTGAATGCAATGTGAAGACAGACATATGTCTTCTGAGCTGTGATGAAGCCAGCCTCATTAGGGCCTAATTTTAAAGTTGTTATATGCGTTTGACCAAAATTTTTAAGATATGGCTGAAGGGTAAAGAGAGAAAAGATTTTGGAAGGACAGAAAAGATTTTGGAAGGACCATGCATACACGTGCAACCTCAGGCCCTGAGAACTGTGGGGAAGACAGTGTTGGGCTCCTGAGTCCCTGCCAAGGGTCTGGTTGCGCACGACTACCAACACTTCTAATAGTTGCTACTCAAACCCGTGAGAATACATCACTGAAGTGATATTTTCACTGGAGGTGGTAGGTATAGGTCCTGTTTCCCTCCTCCTTATTTATCTACCTGCCTATTTATTTACACCCTACCTCGTCCCCCAAAGAGTGTAAAGTGCCCTACAAAAGTGCACATTAATAAAAGCAGAAGACAATGCAACCCAAATACATAGGGATAAGTGGTGCCAGGACTAAGGTAGGAGACAGATGCGTGACCTGAAGTTTATTATGGCTCATAGAGGCAGGCCATAAATTTCGTCTGTATGTTCTAGCAACACACGTGGAGAGGGAAAATGATTGGATGACTGTATCACAGTGTCCAGAAGGTTAAAACAAACTCGTGGTTCAGACAAGCTAGTGGAGGGTAAATGATAAGAACTAATTGGGTTGATGGAGCAAAGGGGTGGCCAACTGTTGCAGAGAAGACGATTAAAATGATTCATTCGAAGAATCCTCAGACACGAGACATGAATACCCTTAACTACTAATCATCTTCTCTGGTCTCTGATAGCCTTTGGGGGGAAATCTATACGTACCTATGTATGTATGTATATATGTTTCTATCTACCTATGAAGTGATATATGTAACAGCCCTTGAAAAATACATTACTTTCACTGTTTTCCATTCATTTCTTTACTTCTAATTGACGTACCTTGGTATTTAGAAGCCTGGCGTATGAAAGTTAAAAAGAAAGCCTACATCCACTTACAGTGTGTCCATGGGCCTACACAGATAGATGGCTCGTATTTAACAGCAACTTATTTCTAAGCTTGGTCAATTCTAGTTAATGTGGAGCATAAAATGCCAGGAAAATGCAACAGAAGTTGGAGAAACCCTTTGAGTATCTTCTCTGTGAACTATTCTAGAAAACCTGGGGGCTTTTCTTACAGCCTAAACTTGCCATTTTTATTTGGCTGAGTTTTTAAAAAGTATTCAGTATTTGAAAATAACACTAAAACGTGTTGCCTGTTTGTATGTTTTGGTCCGTTAACTTTTTCTGGTGGTTTTCCCAATTAAGATTACATTGATGCCAGATGGCACCTATGGTGTGCTGAAACTTCCTAGCTCGTGAAAGAAATGTCAAAGCAGATCGAGGAAGAAGACAGAGTGAGTGAACACTTTCCGGTGGTTCTAGTCACCAGTCACATCGAGGACGAATTTCCAAGGTCCAGTTTTTCTCATTAAAAAATTTGTATTTTAGAGTAGTTTTAGATTTAAACAAAAATCAGGCAGATAGTACAGAGTTCCTGTTTGCTCCCTCTCCCCTGCGCACATTTCTTCTGTTATTACCATTATTAGCATTAGTGGAGTACATTTGTTATAATTAATGAACCAATATCAGTACATTATTATTAGCCAAAGTCCATAATTTACAATAAGATGCACTCTTTGCGTTGCACAGTTCTGTGGGTCTTAACAAAAGTATCATGTCTTGTATCCTCCATTAGAATATCAAACAGCACTATTTCACCCCCCTAAAAATTCCCATGCTTCACCTGTTCACCCTCTCTCCTTCTCTACCCCCAAAGCCCTGGCAATGGCTGATATGGAAGGGCCTTTCTTAGGGCCCCCTTCGATCCACGTTTTCCAGAAAGTCAAATAGTTGGAATCATGGTCTATAGCCTTGTGCGAACGTGTTTTCAACTACTCCACTGGGTAAATATCTAGGAGCACAAATGCTGGATCACGTGATAACAGTATGCTTAGTTTTATAAGCAGCTGCAAACTATCTTCCAAAGTGGCTGTACTATTTGACGACAGCAGTGTTGCTCCGCGTGTTCATCAGCGTTGGTAACATCAGTGTACTGAGTTTCAGCCGTTCTGATGTGTACTAGCACCTCTTTGCTGTCTTCGTTTGTAATTCCCTAATGACATATAGCATCGAGCATGTTTTCTCAGGCTTATTTGCCACCTGCAGATCTTGGGTGAGATATTGATCTATCTAGATCTTTGGTCCATTTTTAGTTGGGTTGTTTGTTTTCTTGTTGAATTTTAAGAGTTCGTTGCGTGTTTTGGATACGAGTCCCTTATCAGTTATGTTTTGCAATTTTTTCCCTCAGTTTGAGGCTTGTTTTCTCTTTCTTCTAACAGATGTTTTTCTCTTTATTCTCTTAACATCGCAGAACACATGCTTTTACTTTTTAAAAAGTCCAACTTACCAATTTTTGATTTCGCGGATTGAACTCCTCATGTTGTATCTAAAACCTTATTGCAAACCCAAAGTGGTCAAGGTCTCCTCACATGTTATTTGCTAGAAGTTTTATAGTTTTGCATTTTATATTTAGGTCTACAATCCATTTTGAACTCATTTCTATGAAAGATAGAATGTCTATATCTAGATTTATCTCTTTGCATATGGGTATCCAATTGTTGCAGAACCAGTTGTTGAAAAGACGGTCCTTTTTCCATTGAATTGCCTGTGTCCTTTCTGTGAGTCTTTTTCTGGGCTCTGTTTTCTGTTCCATTGATCTATTTCTTTATTCTTTTGCCAATACCATGCTGTCTTTATGACTTTAACTTTATAGGAGTTCTTGAAGTCTGATAGGTGCCAGTCCTTCGATTTTGTTCTTCTTCAGTGTCACGATGGCCATTCGGGGTCTTTTGCCTTTCCATATAAACTTTAGTATGGATATCCACAATATAACTTGCAGGGAGTTTGATTGGGATTCCATTGAATCTATAGATCACGTTGGGAAGGATTGACTCCTTGGTAATACTGAGTCTTTCTGTCTATAAACATGGAGGATCTCTCCGTGTGTTCTTATACATATTTTGTTAGAATTATGCCTAAGCATGTAACATCTTTGGGGTGCTTATGTAAATGATATAGTGTTGTCAATTTAAAATACCAGTTAATTATTGTTGATATATAGAAAAAATAGACTTTTGTATATTAACTTTGTATCCTGTGACCTTATTTAAATCGTTTATTAGTTCACAGAAAATTTTTTGTCAGTTCTTTAGGATTTTTCTACATAGTCATGTCATTTGTGAACAAAAACAGTTTATTTCTTCCTTCCCAATCTGTATGCCTTTTATTTCCTCGTCTTGTTGCATTAGCTAGGACTTTAAGTACAATATTGAATAAGAGTGCTGAGAGAGACATCCTTGCCTTGTTCCTGATCTTACGAGCAAATCCTCTAGTTTCTCACCATTAAGTACAATGTTAGCTATAATTTTTTTGTGGGTATACTTTAGAACACAGAGAAAATCCCCCTCTCTTTCTCATTTGCTGATGGCTTTTATCATAAATGGTGTTGGATTTTGGCAAATGTTTTTCTCCACCTATTGATATGATCATGTGATTTTTCTTTTTTAGCCATTGATATGATGGATTACATTAATTGATTTTTGAATGGTAAGCCAGACTTGCATATCTGAAATAAATCCCACTTGGTCATAGTGTATGATTCTTTTTATACATTGTTTTGGATTTGATTTGCTAATATTTTGTTGTAGATTTTTGCATTTATGTTCATGAATGATGTTGGTCTGTAGATTTTCTTTCTTGAAATGTCTTTATCTGGTTTTGGTATTAGGGTAATGATGGCCTCATAGAATGAGTTAGGAAGTGTTCTCTCTGCTTCTGTTTTCTGGAAGGCATTGTAGAGAATTGGTATCCTTTCTTCCTTATGTTTTGTAGAATTCACCTGTGGAAGCATCTGGACCTGGTGTTTTCCTTTTGAAAGGTTGTTACTTATTCACTCAATTTCTTTAATAAATACAGGCCAATTTAGATTATCGGTATCTCTTTGTGTAAGTTTCGGTAGTTTTGTCTTTTAAGGAATTGATGCATTTCATCGATTTTATCAAGATTATGGCCATAGAGTTGTTCATAATATTCATGTATCATTCTTTTAATACCCATGGAATCAGTAGTACTGACTCCTCTTTCATTTCTCATATTAGTAAATTGTGTTTTTTTCTCTTTTTGTATTAGCCTGACTAGTTATTTTTAAATTTCATTGATCTTTTCAAAGAACTAGCTTTTGGTTTCATTGGATTTCTCTATTGATTTTCTTTTTTTAAAAGATTTATTTATTTATTTATTTATTTATTTGAGAGAGAGCGCGCGCGTGAGCGTGTGCACACACAAGTGGGGGAGGGGCAGAGGGAGAGAGACAGGCAGAGAACCTCAAATATACTCTCGGCTGAGCATGGAGCCTGACTCGGGGCTCGATCTCAGGACCCTGAGATCATGACCTGAGCTGAAATCAAGAGTTGGACGTTTAACTCACTAAGCCACCCAGGTGCCCTGTTTCTCTATTGATTTTCTGTTTTCAATTTCATTGATTTCTGCTCTAATTTTTATTATTTGTTTTCTTCTACTTGCTTTAGGTTTTTCTTCTTCTTTCTCTTGTTTCCTTTGGTGAAATCTTATTAAGTTGAGATCTTTTTTCTTTTCTAATATATGCATTCAATGCTTTAAATTTTTCTCTAAGTACTTTTTTTGCTGCATCCCACCAATTTCTTTTTTTTTCTTTTTTTTATTAAGGTTTTTATTTTAATTCCAGTATAGTTAACATACAGTGTTATATTAGTTTCAGGTGTACAGTATAGTAATTCAACAATTCTGTACATTATTCTGTTCATCATAAGTATATTCTTGATCCTCTTCACCTGTTGCACCCATCCCCCCACCCATCTCCCCTCTGGTAACTATCAATTTGTTCTCTAAGTTAAGAGTCTGTTTCTTGGTTTTTCTTTCTCTATCTCTTTCTCTTTTCCCTTTGCTCATTTGTTTTATTTCTTAAATTCCACATATGAGTGAAATCATATGATATTCGTCTTTTCTCTGACTTTCACTCAGCACTAGCCTCTCTAGCTCTATCCATGTTCTTGCAAATGGTGAGATTTCATTCTTTTTTATTGCATCCCAATTTCACTAAGTTGTGTTGTCGTTTTAATGTAGTTAAAAATATTTTTAAATTTCTCTTAAGACTTCTTTGTCCCATGTGTTATATAGAAGTGTGTTGTTTAATTTGCAAATGATTGGATATTGTCTTGTTATCTTTCTGTTATTGATTTGTAATTTAAATCTATGTAGTCTAAAAATATTCTTGGTATGATTTCTATGGATTTAAATGGGTTAAGATGTTATGGCCCAGAATGTGGTCTAGCTTGGTGAATGGTCCATGTGAGTTTGAGAGGAATGTGTATCCTGCTGTAGGCGGATGACGTATCCTATAAATATCGATGAGATCTCTTTGATTGATGGTGCTGTTCAGTTCAACTATATCCTTACTAATTCTCTGCCTGATGTATTTGTTAGTCACTGAGAGGGATGTTGATGTCTCCAGCTATGGTTGTGGATTTGTATATTTCGCTTTATAATTCTGTAGGTTTTTGCTTTACCTATTTTGATGCTCTGTTGTTAGGTGCCCACACGTTAAGGATTATGTCTTCTTGGAGAATTGACCCCTTTGTCCCTAATAGTTTTCCTTCTTCCAAAATGTGCTTAGTCTGAAATTAATTTAGCTCTTCTAGTTTTTTCTTAGTGTTAGCATGGTACGTCTTTCTCTATCCCTTTATATCTTTTTATTTAAGATGTGTTTTCTGTAGACAGTCTATAGTTGGGTCTTGTTTTTATATTTACTCTGATAGCCTCCATTTTTTACCTTGTGTATTTAAAGATTGTATGTTTAAGTAATCTCTACCCCAGACGTTGGGCTCGAACTTACAACCCTGAGATCAAGAGGTGCATGTTCTAAGGACTGAGCCAGCCAGGTGTCCCTACCTTGTGTATTTAAACCATTGACATTTAAAGTGATTAGTGATGTAATTGGATTAGTAGCCACCATGCTTGTAACTGCTTTCTATTCACCGCACTTATTCTTTGTTATGGATGGTTTTAACCTTCTTTCTCTGCCTTCTCTGGTTTTAATTGAACATTCTTTATGATTCCATTTTTTCTCCTCTCTTAGCATATCAATTATACGTCTTTTTGAAAAATTTTAGTGGTTTCCATAAAGTTTGCAATATACATTTTAAAACAATTTTAAGTCCACTTTCAAATAACACTATATTGCTTCACTGGTAGTGCAAATACCTTTTAACAGACTATTCCTAATTTCTCCCTCCTGTTCCATTCACATCCTATCATCACCAAATACATTGTTGCTATTATCGCTTTGAACAGTTATCTGTTAGATCAGTTTTTTAAGGAAAAATAAAATATTTTATTTTAGCTTTATTTATTCCTTCTCTGATGCTCTTCGTTTCTTTATATAGACCCAATTTTCTGACCTATATGATTTTCCTGAAAAACTGCTGCCAACATTTATGCAAGGCAGGTCTACTATGTCAATGTTTTTCTATTTTTATTTGTCTGAGAAGGTCTATATTTTTCCTTCCCTTTTCAATAAAAATTTTGCTGGAAACAGAATTCTGCATTGATCAGATTTTTTTCTTTCAACACTAAATATTTTCACTTCCCTCTCTTTTTTGAGAAAGAGAGAGAGAAAGAATGGTGGGGGGGGGCAAAGGGAGAGAGAGAATCTTAAGCAGGCTTCATACCCAGCACAGAGCCTGACATGGGGCTCAATCTCACAACCCTGAGATTAAGATCTGAGCTGAAATCAAGAGTCAGACACTTGACTGACTGAGCCACCAGACGCCCCACTTCCCTCTCTTTTGGTTTGCATGGTTTCTGAGGAGATGTTCGATATAAATTTTATGCTTGGTCCTCTATAAGACTTTTTCTTCCTCTGGCTTCTTAGAATACTTTCTCTTTCACTTTGGTTTTCTGCAGTTTTACTCTGATATACCTGGGAGTAGGTATTTTGATACTCAACCTGCTTGTTATTCTCTGAGCTTCCTGGGCCTTTGGATTGTGTCTACCATGAATTTTGTGAAATTTTTTTCTATTATTACCTCAAATATTTCTTCTGCACTGTTCTCTCTTCCTTTCTGGAATTTCAATGACACACATTCTACACCTTTTGAATTTGTCTCACGGTTCTTAGGTATTCTTTTCTGTTTTTTCTTTTTCTTGCGCCATTTTGGTTTGGGAACTTTCCATCGATATTTCTTCAAGCTCACTGATTCATTTCTGTTTGATTTCTGGTTTTGGTTTCTAACATCTCCTTTTGATATTTCTGACATTTTCCATCTTTGTATTTATATTAGCCAATCTGTTCTTGTATGTCGTTCACTTATTTCATTATAGCCCTTAATATGTTGATAATAGTTATTTTAAATTCCCTGTCTGGTATTTCTAAAATCTGTGCCGTATCTGATTATGGTTCTGATAATTGCTTTGTCTCTTCAAACTGTTTTTCTTACCTTTTAGCATGGCTTATGATTGTTGTAAGTAAGGCATGATATAGGCTAATAGGAACTAAGGTGATTACACCTTTAGTGTGAATTTTCATGGACCTGGGCTCTTTAATGTTTGCTGTAGCTATAAATGCCAGAAGCTTTAGTTTTCTATAGTTCCTTGTTTTATTTTTTTTCTCACCAATTGTTTTTGGGTTTCCCTAATAACTCCTTCTTAAATAGGGTCTTTGTCTTTCTGGTGGTAAATTATAGGAGGAATAGAAGTGGTCTGTAATCTTCTGATGAATCTTAGGCTTTCAGTGAGTCTAAGTTCTTGGGCTGTGACCTTCATAAGGTTTTCTCAGCTTTTGTTTTTTCCCTTAAGATAGAACAAGAGAGCTAGAGGGGGCTAGACTTGTCTAATTGCCCTTTTACCAGGTATATTAGGCTTTGGTAAAGTTGCGTCCTTTGGAGATCAGGCATTTGTTACCGAGAATGCTCATGGTGTATTCCTCAATTATTACTTTTCCCCTCCCCCTGCCTGAAAAACAAGGAGACTTTTCTTAGATCTTCACCATGAGAACTCTGTATGCTTCCTGGAGGTAAATTCATGGAGGTGTGGGGAGCTCGTAACACTGGGGGCCCAGGAGCTTTTAGGTCTCAAGCTAGTCCACATTTACCCTCTGTCAATTTGTCAAAATTGCCCTTTAAGTGTTCCTACTAGTTTATGGCTCTAGTGGCTTCTGCTCCAGGTAAGCTGATCGCACCTGTGATTCTCTGTGTTTGCCTATCTTCCCGTATTTCAGGGTGGCAGTTTGCCCTGGGACCTCAGTTCCCTGACGGATCTAAGAAGAATTTTTGATTTTCAGTTTATTCGGCTATTGTCTTGTTGTGGAGGATGGGAACAATGAATTCTAAGTTCTTTACATGTTGGAGCCAAGACCAGAAGTCTCCCAATGTCCAGTTTTCTAGGGTGATGCATATTGTAAGATTAATAAGGGGTTTGGTGCTAGACTGCCCTTCATTCAAATTCAGGCCCTGGCATTTCATTAGAGGTGGTACCCTGTGCAAGTCATTTAACCTGTCTGAGCCTCAGTTTCCTCACCAGTCAAATAAAAATAATTCCAAATACATATGGCTATGTTAAAATTAATTGAGAGGACATACATGAGCAAGTTTATCACAGATCCTGGCACGTACACTGCAGGTACCTCGTAAATGTTACTTTCCTTTTTCCATTGAAGTACCTGTGCTTGAAACCAAGGACCATTTTGAATCCAACTTGTTACGTGGCATTTATCCTAGGAATTTAAAAAGTTTGTGTAAAGTATTTGCCATTCTTACAACGAGGGGAAAGATGCTTTGAAAAACGAACCTCCTTCTGTAAGGACTGCCCTAGTCTTAATGGCTTGAAGGGAATTCAGCGGTTCCTTCGTTCCTCTCTTCCAACCAGAATTATGACCTCCTTTTTTGAAGGTATGCAGCCTGCAAACGAAAAGGCCCATGAAAACATATTTCTTTCTGTCTGGGTCTGAATACAGAAACATCATTACCAAATACTAGAGATGGTCATTTTGCTACAGTGGAAGGCTGTATGGCCAGAGCTTGGGAGGGTGGTTAGTAGGAGAAGTTGTTGAACCACTTAAAAAGAGAGATAATAAATAGCCCGATTGCAAAATTCACTATCAAGCCACATCTGGAGAACTGTGTCCCTTTTGAGTACCATAATTTAAGGAGGAGGTGGACATGACTAGAGTGTGTCCAAATAGTGGTGTCTGGGATAGTGGTGGGGGCATCTACAAATCTAGAAAACTTACTATATTGGGATGTATATTAACTCGGTTTATTAGCTCTATTTATCTGTATCATTTATCTTTTTATATATGGTAAAACATATTTTTTTGTTCAGTGCCAAATTTTTCTTTATAGCTCTGATTTTTACATTGTTCCAATTTTTCCTGGACATAACTCTTGACTCCTTTCCAGGAAAGAGACAGAGGAAATCCTCCCCTAGCTTAAGTGTACATTATTATCTGACCCCCCCCCAAAAAAAATCAATGGGTTGAACTTCCTTGCAGTAATTCTAGCCCTTGACTTCATTTCATGAAACCTCCAGTTGCCAACCTCAAGCCGAGCATCACTTTTCACCTCACCTTGGTTCCTATAAGTCCCCAAGGAGCCTTCGCTCGAGCAGTTATGGTTTGGTCTGTTGTCCTGTGATGTACAAGTAAGGGGGTTGGGCAAAACCCAGAGATGTGCTAAGTGGATTCCGAGCTGTGAAAGTTAGAGCAGGGAGCACATGTGCGCTTGAGGTTAGATGTGAACCCGCAGCCCTTTCCCCCTGCAATATGCATTGTTGTTATTCTTTTTGCAGAAGAGTTCATGATCTTTTGTAATTTTCTTTTTCTATTGATCCAGCAGTGCTAGTAACAGAAACTTAAAAAAAAAAGGTTATGGCAGTACAGTCTATGGAATTTCACCGTCATATATCTTGCACGTTAGAGAACACATGCACTGTGGGCTAGAGATGAAACTTGCCTTGTAGAGAATTCATTTTAGGGTAACAGTCCTCCTTCCCTTACCTCATGCTGCCCCAAGGCAAAGGTGAAAAAGCACGACTCTGCTTTGTCGGTCTTTCGGCTGCAATTTCTTCTAATACATTTCCATCTGGAGAGGCGAAGCCAATGGGAAAATAATGAGCTTTTAAAAGAGCTTAACTTTCTACAAAGGTTTTTGAGGATATGTGTGTTGGCTCTAGGGCTGAGGGCAGCTAGAGTGTAACCATCGCTGGGAGACACTAGTCTGAAGCTGACTGCTTCTACTTTGCAGTTATGTGACCCTGGGAAAGTGCTTAAACTCTCCTGAGCATCAATTCCATCAGGTATAAAATGGGGATCACTGTCTCAAATTCAGAAGATTGTTGTAAACTGTAGATATCATAATCTTCTTGGAAATGCTTTGTAAACACCAAACCATACAGCTCATGAGTGCTATTAAGATGGGATGGTCTATCATTTATCTTCATCTACCCAGCACTTCTATACCCCGGCACCTAGCACAGAGCCTAGTATATAATAAATGATTGGTAGCTGAAATTAGACTGAATAAATAGTTTCAAATCTCCACACTTCTGATGATTTTAAAGCATTCGTTGACTGGTCCTTTGTATGGGGCTGGATGATCTCTTGGCCTCATGGCCTCATTCAACCTTTAGATGCAAGGATTGAGACTAGAGTAGTGGGGTTAGGAAGAAATTGCCATAAAATAGATAACTTTTTCCAGGCATTGCCTTATGTTCTAAACAAAATAGAACAATACAAAATAGAACAAAACAAACAAATAAGCAGATAGCAGTTGATGGAAATGAAGATTAACTTTCTCAAGTGGGCTTGGAATTACAAGGGCATCTGCTCACCATTGCCGGGCATGTCATTAGCCCAAGGGAAGACTCTAGCAAGCGTGTTCTACCTTGCAAGGGATCTGGGGCAGATGGTGGTGGCACAACCTAGAGCTCACTTCTGCCACAGATGACTGTGATATCGGACTAAGTGATCCCAAGGAGCTGGTGGAGCACAGTCTCTCTAGCAGTCTGAAAGTAGTAATAATTGGATTTTTCAAGGCTCATGAATTGGCATCATTTAGACTACATCTGTCATGGACCTTTGCACTTTGGAAGGAAATGGAAGAAAGTACTAAGTTCATTTTAAATGTCTCAGGAAACTTGGTTATTTTTGTTTGTTTTTAAGCTGTCTTATTTCTTGAGAAACCTATCATTATGGTTGTTTTCCCTTCCCTCATATAACTGTGGAACTCTGATTATTTGGGATAATTTGTGTCTGGAGTGTTTCAGTTTGGAGAAAATGAGATGATATGACATCACTACTTTCTTTCTCAAACCAATGACACTAATTGGGCCTTATGCCGGGGGTAGGGGCAGCAGATGTAATCTTGAATTTGTAGTCTCCGTAGAGTAGATAAGGTTTCCAAGCCATGTGGAAGCCAAACTTTACCAAGGAAGCTTAGCAGTCATCCTTCCAGATGTTCAGCTTGCAAATACCAGAGGCGTTATTTGTAATATCAAATGTATAGATAAGCGCGTGGATTGGTTTTTTTTTTTTCCATCCAGATACCCATTTTGGGGATACGTTCCATTTCCAGGTCTAGCAATCTGTCAGAGAGCTCCCTTTAAAGTTATCTTGAGAAAATCTACCAAAAATGATTAAATTCGTGATAACTTTTATTCTCAGCTAAGAACTTGCCTCTCCTCCGGGGCTGAACGGGCCTAAATTGTTATGTGAGTTTATATGGTGGTATATGGTTTGTTGTCAAATATTTATCTCTGTCTAAAAATGAAATGTCTTGAAATACATTTTCTTTTTAACTGAATAAATCGATGAGAGAAAGAGAAATAACTTCTCATTTAGCCAATTTTTAATCAATATTTTCATGAGAGGCTGAAATGTTAACCGAATCCTGGCTTTTGTCATTTGAAATACAATTTGTGTGTTTAAGAATTTATGTGCGCATCAGGGTTTGGACTTCATGTTCAGAAAGGAAAATTGATTTATAGGAGCAAACAGCCGCAGGAATAGAGGCAATGCCAGAAATGAATATGAGTCAATTATTTAAGGCAAATGGGACTTTAATCACCACAGCAATAGAGAAATCTCAAATTCAATTGCACCCTGGGTTTTCAAGCTTTAATTTGTGGGCATTTCTGTATCTCTTATCTTGCAGAGGCCTTTGAAATTGTTGTTCGCCACGCCAAGAACTACACCAACGCCATGTTCAAGAACAACTATCCGAGCCTGACCCCACAAGCTTTCGAGTTTGTGGGTGAATTTTTCACCGATGTGTCTCTCTACATCCTGGGTTCTGACATCAACGTGGATGACATGGTCAATGAATTGTTCGACAGCCTGTTTCCGGTCATCTATACCCAGTTCATGAACCCCGGCCTGCCTGAGTCAGCCTTAGACATCAATGAGTGCCTCCGAGGGGCAAGGCGTGACCTGAAAGTATTTGGGAATTTCCCCAAGCTTATCATGACCCAGGTTTCCAAGTCACTGCAAGTCACTAGGATCTTCCTCCAGGCCCTGAATCTCGGAATCGAGGTCATCAACACAACTGATCACCTAAAGTTCAGTAAAGACTGTGGCCGAATGCTTACCAGAATGTGGTACTGCTCTTACTGCCAGGGACTGATGATGGTCAAGCCTTGTGGTGGCTACTGCAACGTGGTTATGCAGGGCTGCATGGCGGGTGTGGTGGAGATTGACAAGTACTGGAGAGAATACATCCTGTCTCTGGAAGAACTGGTGAATGGCATGTACAGGATCTACGACATGGAGAACATCCTGCTTGGTCTGTTTTCAACGATCCACGATTCCATCCAATATGTCCAGAAGAATGGAGGAAAGCTGACCACCACTGTGAGTAGCAGTCTGCAGTTTTCTGAGGAATTGGGTCCTATTGGGGTGGGGCATCCTGGCCAGCATCGGGTGCTGATGGAGAGAAGTGAAGGGAAGATTAGGGGATAGGCAGAGATGATAGAGGGACCGAATGATCTCATGGAGCTAGGCAGCACATTAAGACCACAGACTATGGATGGGGCGCCTGGGTGGCTCAGTCAGTTAAGTGTCTGACTCTTGATTTCAGCTCAGGTTGTGATCTCATGGGTCGTGGGATCAAGTCCTACATTGGGCTCTGAGCTCAGCGGGGAGTCTGCTTGAGATTCTCTCCCTCTCCCTCTGCCCCTCCCCCTGCTTGTGCAAGTTCTCTCTCTCTCCACCCTCCTTTAAGATAAATAAACAAATCTTCGGAAAAAAAAAAAAGACCACAGGCTACAGAGTCATAATGCCTGGCTTGAATATTAGTTCCACCTACTTGCCTGCTGTGGGACCTTGGGTAAATCATCTTATCTTTATGAGCCTTATATGGCTGATTCATAAAATAAGGCTAAAAAGAATATCTTCTTCATAGGGATAACATATGTTAAAGCATTTAGCATATGCGTGGTCCATGGTAAGTCTTCAGTCAATATTAGCTATCATTCCCATTGTTGTAAGTCACTGTAATCCTCATGACAACCCTGTGAGGTGGGCGAAATTATCTCCATTTCATAAATGAGGGAACTGAAGCTCAGTGAAACTATAACTCACCCCAGGGCACCCAGCTCTAGTTAGTGGAAGAGCCATGATCCAGAAATGGATCAGGTTGCCCCTGAATTATGTTATCACCAATTTTTCTGATTCTGATTTCATGCTCATGCTCTTAATCGCATATATCACATTACCCTTTTGGGTGGTGACTTTAAACACAGGAGGCCCAGCCAGAACCCACTAACTCAACCTACGCAAGAACATAGGTGAGGCAAAGCATCCACATTTTCCAGCGGTTGTCTTTGCAGCCGTGGTTATGCCAGTCTACCCCTGATGGGCTTTGTGATGGGGCCAGGGCAGTTCTGTTAATGGGGCAGCAGTTGGCTTGGTTTCAGTCACACTGTACCTGCCGAGCTAGAGTGCGCACATTTAGAACCGCAGGGGGCACCCACTTTCCAGCGCAGAGCAGAGCACACGGCCAAGAGCTACCAGCAGATCCCACGAAGGGGGTCGTGACTGATCCCTGAACGCCGCCAGCTTTGTAGATGGAGGCGGCGAAATCGTCTACTACGCTACCGTTGTTGAACTCCAGCCGCATTCCAGGTGCTCTGTTGGCCAGTTCACATAATACTGTTTCACAGCAGCCCACAAGATAGGTCCGTATTGTCCCCATTTTACACAGGGGGAAATGAAGCTTAAAGAGCTTCAACACCTTGCGCAAGATCTCAAAGCTGGTAAGGGGAGGTGGGGGAACTGGGATTCAGACCCAGGCTGGGCTGGCTTGGTTGACACAGGCTCCTCGCTTCTACACAGTGCAGCTGCTGTGTACTCGGAGCCATTGCTTACCCGGAATGTGGAGGGCAGATTGGGCCATTTAGTCTGTCTTTAAACTTGGGAAATACAAAGCGATAGGCATAATTTGTTTCTTTGGTGAATTAAACTAGGAAGGAGGACGGAAATGGTGCAAGCTGCGGCATGGCTACTCACGGAGCTGCTCTAATTGCCCCATTGACAATGTTAGCTATTTAAAACACATTTACTGAGAAAATATTTTATAGTAAAATGAACAGAAATGTCCTATCTAACGATAGTGTTCTTCAGTGGCTAATTATTCCCTTGACTGCTTTATAATTTGAGGCCAGATTCTGGGGCCTTCTACGAAAGTAAATCTCACAGAACTAGAAAAATGAAAAGTCGATGTGTTCATAAGTTCACCCACCTGATAGTGATTGAGGGCCCACTATGTGTCAGACACAAAGCAAGGGTGCCAGGTGTGTGGAGATGTCTTTAATAAGAGGAAAAATGAGGAGACAACATTAAAGACAGGGTATGGGAATGTTTAAAGTTTGCCTCTGATTGGTCACTTCACGGCAACGTCATGAATCTTGAAAACATGTGTTCTCCTCTAGTGCTTCCAAACATAAAAAATAGGGTGGGGAGCCAGTAAGGGGTTAAGGGCACTGTTTTGATGGGGCTCTTGGCATGAAGGTTTATTTAGTAAACATTTATTAAGCATCTGCTTCATTCATGGCACTTTGCCAGGGGCTGGGTAGTCGTAGTTACCCAAGATGTAGTTCTTAAGTCTTTAAAAGGTCAGTCTAGTTGACAGACACATGTGTAGCTGAATAAATTTCACCGTAGTGGACATTTCACCATAATGTGAATGTTGGAAGGGCCATGAGAGATTAGCTAGTCCAATCCCATTGATCTACAGATGAAGAAATACAGTTCAGGGAGGCTTGCCCGAAGTTATATAATTAATGGAAGAGCCAGAAGGACTAGAATCCAAGGTCTTCTGCTGCTTTAGTCTAGCGATCCTCTTTCTACCATGCTGGTCTGTCTCCCATTAGACCCTCTAGATTTTCATTCTAAAACCTTCACTAGGATTTTGCAAAGACATCATGAACTTCAATTGGATAGCTATTTCAGGGTGCCAGACCTGCTGTATTTTAGGTGCATACGTGTGTGCGTGTGTGCGCATGCACGCGTGTGCAGGGGGAGTACGTTTCATGTCATTATCATTCAGGAAGAAAGGCCTTGGCTGTCAAGAGGTGCTCAGTGATGCAGTCCCTTTCTGTTTTGGCCATTAAGGGCCTGATTGCTCCCAGCTCCCAGCTGGTTATGAGAGCGTGACATCTGCCTTCCCCAGGGAGTGCCTGCACTAGAACAGAAAGCATATGTAAACCCTGCCTTGTTACTGTTTTATGACCACCAACTCTAAGTAATATGTCCCAAATGGTGGGGGTGGGGGAGTCATTGGCCAGGTGTGAGCCAGCCCGTACTCTGTACAGGCCAGAAAGAGGCTGGGCCTTTTATGGGGGGTGAGGGGAAGTGAGGGTTGGGTAGACTGCAGAAGTCTATTCACGTTAACAGCCCCGCAGAATGCCCCAGAGCAAAAGCTGATTTAAAACTAAAGCGTTAATGAGGTTCTGCTGTGGCACCCTCACCTTCCTGTTGTGATAAAAAGTGAAATCCTGCCAGTCTGTCCTGCTTGAGGTTAAGTTGTGGTGAGAGACCTCTTTGGAAATATGCTCCGAGCTCTGATGAGACAGCCTTTTTAGGCAGTTGTAAGCCGGGCCATAAGTTCTGCCATGCGGGGACTTTGCTCCTGGCTTCGGTGGCTCCCGTCTACCCCAGATTATGAAGGACATTTTGGTCTTCTAAGTGAACGGGGCACTATTAAATTTTTGTAAGTAACGGCCTGGTAATGCTTTCATTTTCCCTAAGGTCGTTTTCATTTCTTCCACCTTCCCAGAGGAGGCGAGCGAGTGAACGTCGGGGCTGTTCCTCGCTGGCAGCTCTCTGGAGTGATAAGCATCTGGTTCCCAAACTGGGCTCATCATCGCTGTCACCTGCGGAACTTGTTAAATAGACTCCTCGAGTCTACCCCTGGGGATTCTGGTACCACAGGTCTGTGGAGAAGCTGGAGAAGTAGTCATAGAATTTGTCATCTTAAGAGTGCCCCCAATTGATTCTGATACTCCTTTGGGAGCAAAGCTAGCCACCTTGTTTGGAGGATAAGGTAAGGCCCAGAGATTGGGAGTGAATGACAGTGAATGGCAAAGCTAGGATCTCTGGTTTCTCATCTCTAAAATGGGGTTGATACACGGAGATGAATTGCAATGCTAGGTGCGAGGTACCTGGCAGCGTTCAAGGCACGTGGCAGGCGCCTACTTAAACCCGGTCCGGTACACGTTCCACTACATTTTTCTAAATGCCACACGGACAAGGAGTTCTTCTTAAACTTCGTTTTAAGTGCCAGGACATTTCATGTCATTTTTGTCCAAAGAAGTGAATAAAATATTGTGTGAAAGTATGTGTGTGTGTGTGAGACAGACAGACACAGAGACCGAGAGAGATTGAGAGAGAAGAGGGAGGAAAGAAAGGCAAGGAGACAGAAAATTTGCACTGAAATGTCCAAGGAGGTTTAAAGGATGGGCTTGTAAATAGATCCGTCTTGACTCGTCATCTACATCTGTGAACTAGGTTAAATACCATGGCTCCAAGTGAGTGCTGAGCAGGTTTTTGCTAGTATTTGGGTGAGAGCATCAGTGTTAAATTCATCAGCACATTATTGAATTCCACATCTTATACCTTGAAGCGAATACAAATATGTACAGTCATCAGAACGTCTATTTTCAACATTGTTGTCGCACCACAACCACGTTGTCAAATGCCACAGTCTTCTTTTAAAAATGTAGTTGTTTTTATTTGGAAACCATTGTGATTGTCATGACCACAGAGCAGTGTACGGATTTGAGGCATAACCATTGTGCTTTTCCTATCCATTGATTAATTGATTAATAATCAGCAGTTTGGATGTTTATTGCTCTCCCAGAAAGTTTCCCAAAAGTCTCTATGATTTCATTTCCTTTCCATACCCCCCGCAGTCGTTGCTCACATATCCTCACAAGGCTGTTTGCACTGTCAGTTTTTCATTTGTACTCATGTACTTTCTTTATTGATTCATCTCGGAATTTCTCAGCATTAGTGCCTCCTCTCCCACAAGTTCATTACCTTGGCTTGTTATATGCTTCACTGAAACGTTGGGCAAAATTGCAACCTTTCCTACCACCACTCCTTCTCCCGGTCTTTCCTCGCTGTGATATTTGTTTTAGCATAATCTGTTTGGTTTTTTTAAATATTTTTTTATTATGTTAGTCACCATAAGTACATCCCTGGATTTTGATGTAAAGTTCGATGATTCATCAGTTGCGTATAACACCCAGTGCACCATGCAATACGTGCCCTCCTTACTACCCATCACCAGCCTATCCCATTCCCCCACCCCCCTCTCCCCTCCGAAGCCCTCAGTTTGTTTCTCTGAAATAGGACTCATTTCAGGAAACATTAATAAGCACCGAAATGCGGAGCCACCACGATAGACACCAGGAGCCACAAGGAGTGGTGGAAAGAGGACCGTGACTGTGTTGCTCTGCTCAGGGGTCACTTGGCTAGCAGGTAGCAAAGCTAACACCTAAAGCCAGACCTGTCGGACTCCAGAGCTCATGCTTTTAACCGTCACTCTGTGGCTCTCTCAAATACTTCACCTCTGTCTTCACCAGAATCTCAATTCCCTGGACCGAGGCTAACTCGGTTTTTACCATCTTATTTAATATCCTGTCTTACTCTCCACTGTTTTTCCAGCTGCACAATCAGGTTTTGAATTCATTCTCCGTCCTTGGAGACTCTTGCTATAGTTTTTCCCAATGAAGGACCAAAAGGCATGAGATTTTTAGTCTTCGTAACACTGAAAGGCACAGAGAAGTTTCTAGGGGAAGAAGGACTGTTTGTGTAGCTGATGAAAGAGCCAGTCACACAGCGAAACGACTTTGCCCAGAATCTATGTGAGGAATAGCTTATCTTCCCGTGGCAATGTCTGGAATCTGCCCATTAGACCAACAGATGGTTTTTAATGCATTTGCCTTTGATTCTGCCCCTTCACGCCACATCCGGGTCTCCGTTATGGAGTTTTCCTCAGCAGGAGCGTTGTGTACTAAGAACCTAACCTACTCCGGTATCCAAGTACATCCATTTCCTTTGCTAGAATTTCTGTGGCGAAGTCAGTATTTATGTGTGCTAGGAAGCTCTGGGGAAGATTCTCTGTTGATCGTCAACAATAATTCACTCTATCAAATTCTTATATTTTGCTGTCTGTGTGAGTGACTGTAACTCATCAGAATTTCCAAGATGAGCCCTCCCTTCATCTCCGTTTTGAAGGCTGAGGTCGTTTCTCAGGTGTCAAGATGTCAGTGTTTCTCTCCTCGTGCTATCACTTTGGACTTTCATTTTTTAGTCTCAGATAGAGATACCTTGTCTGAATTCATACAAGCTATTTTCAGTACAAAGTGGTTTCAAAGTGATACAAATAAGTAAATGACTCACTACCTAATTAGTGTCTGCAGGTCAGCGTCTAGAACTGTGGTAAGCAACTTTATTTGCATGAGGTCCATTTCTGGAAAGACAAAAAATGTTTATAGGCTGCCATTCTTTCTTCGCTCACAATAAAAATAGCTTTAGTGGTTCCCATGGGGGGAAATATATAGTTTTTAAACATAGATTACCTACTTACTGAAGAGAAGCTTACAAAGGAAAAAATCGGCACCACTTTCAGGCACTAAATGGTAATTTCGGGGCACATTTCAAACAGTGGTGACACAGGGGAAGCTTTTGTACATGCTTCATCCTCAAATTATATATATTATGGCTCATATTAGGAAATTAGGTGGGCCCTTCATGAATCTAGAATTACTCACCTTTACCTCGGCAAGAGGTGGCAGCATGATTACCAGTTGTTCTCTATGTTCTGAATCTTTAGAAAGATAGTTTTCCTTTCTGTGGTCTGTGGGCTGATGTAGCAAGACCACGTCCTCAGGAACTGTGAAAGATCAGAGATTTATACCCTAATTGCAAGCTAACATGTTTGTTGGCCACACGGTTTCATGGATGCTGGTTAAAGACACGAGACTCCCTGGCTCAGAGATGAGGGACAGTTTATTTCTCACAGCGGTAGTGGTAGCCAGAGTATCAGCATCTGTGCCAGACCCCCAAGCCCCGATTCCCGTGGGCTAAGGCAAAGAGTTCGAGATGACTCCCGCACACGCAGTGAGCCGCATTATAGGAGCAGAGCCTTGAGCTTCGGGAACTCAGATCTTTGATAACAGGTGGTGAGCTTGCCTGCTCTTTTCTCTGAAGGGAGGCACAGTCTCTGTCTTCCGAGGCTGTCCACTATTCAAGGGCACTGGAAAAAGATCCTAGGGGAAAAGCGCCCATGTGCATACAACAGGCAGAAACCCAAGAGGCTAGCAACACAGGATCCCCCAAACTTGGGTGCTGCGAGAACCTCTCAAGTTCACGGTGCTTTGGAAGGATCCAGCAAGGCAATTAAAAGTTGTGGAAGATGCCGAGCTCAGCCCTGACTCGTTGCCAAAAGGCAGCACTGTGTGCTCCCTGTTGGAGGGGAGCAGAAAGCACATCCACAGACAAAACAGGGGCAGTTTTCCCAGCTCTTCAGAGAATAGTTTAAAAAGAAAGTATGCAAGGGGCTCCTGACTATTGCCTCGCTGTTAGAAGCTCTGCTGCTTGAGCTCTTCAGCTCCCACTCCCCTGCTCTCTCTCCGTTGCTCTCCATGCTGTCATTTCTTTTCTTCCTGGTTCAGGCTCTGGGGTTGGGAGTTTTCTATCGCTAAACGGCTCGGCCGAGTGATGTTTTCACTCTCACTGCACTTCTAAGGTGGTCATCACACGCTAGGACTTACGTGGAGAACTGATTGGTCCTCAGAGTCCATTAGAAAAGGTTGGAATATTCAGGAATATTCGCCCAAGTGGGTAAAAGTCCACAAAGATCACCCCATGACCTGATCTTCCGAGAATCCTTGTGCTCCCGGCATTGGCCATGAAGAGAGTCCAAAATGCCTTTTCGGTGTTGAGGGGCCAGGGAATGGGAGGATCGTGAGAGCAGCCTCGTACCTGGGGAGGGCAGACAAATGCCCGGATGCTTGCTCTCTCCATGGTGACGCTGGAGCACCCCAGAAAACATGGAGCCCTGTACACGGCGTGGTTCGCCTCTCCCCACCTGGAATAAGGTTACTCTTGGCAACTGTAGTGCGACATCATTCACGCACAAGAGCACCACTGGTAACCTTGGCTCCCTCGCCCCCCGCCCCTCACACCTGTGCGTTCTGCTACCTTGCTCAGGTCTCGGGAGACAACTGCTTTCTACCTGGACTGTTTCGGCACAGGCAGTCTCCCTGCCCCCACCCGGAAAATTGAAAACATATTTTGAAGACCACAGAAGCATGTTTACATAAAGTTACCCTGCAGTACAGAACTTTCCTCCAATGGGGTGGTTATAATTTTGCTGTAATCAAGTGCTTCACAAAAAGGGCGGAGACGAGGGACTTTCGGGGCACATTTCTTCTAGCAGCTGGCACAATTTTCTGAGTGCTGATACTGGGCACGGACTGGGGCTCACAGTTTACCACTCCTTTCCTTGTGGGAGGGAATGCTAATAGGGTAAGACAAATTACCTCTGTTTTGGTGAAAGTACAGACTTCTTAATGTCCTTTTAAGACATCCCTTTGGGGACTGGGGTTCAGAATTCATCAGACTTCTCCAAAGAGATGCTGGAATGGGCATGAAGGATCTTATTGGGGTGATGGAATGTTCTAAAACTGGTTTGTGGCGACGGTGGCACAACTTAAGTCAATTTAATAAAAATCATTAAATCGTACACTTGACATGGGAGAACTGCACGAATCCAAAAACACGCCTCAATACCATTGTAAAAAAAAAGATTTCATGAAATAAAAAACTGTGGAATTAATATATAAAGCATTTCAAATACAGCAACATATAAGCACACTATAAAACAGCTAGTAAAACAATACTTGTATAAATATTAACCATATCATTCAAATAAATTACTATATAAAGTAAAACAGAAACAAATAAAAGCAAACACTGGAAGCTAGAAGACCAAAAAAAATGTCCCTTTGGGAAGTACATAACCCAGCAAGGGTGCTTTCATATTTCATACGGGGGTGGGGGATGCGGGAAGGTTGATGCTGCCTTCTTATTACCCAATTCAAATCCTTTCGGAAGAATATTCAGAAAGCGAATTAATTTTTCCTTTTTTCATTCCACTCCGAATGCCTGAAACAGATAAAGTAGGAAACGGAGTCATTATATTTGGGCGCTGTCTATTATCATTTACTGACTGAGAATCTATCTAAGCCTTGCTGCTTTTTGCAGATAATTAATTTTGTTCCTAAATGTAGGAAAGAGTGATTGTAATCAGTATGTTTGTACTTTCAGCCACAAATAGAGCCCATCAAAGATATGCAGTACAAATAAACCTCATCAAATATGCAGCCCAAGCACTGCTTGAAGTTAATGTGCTGTCTTTTTTTTAAGAAAAAAAATGTATGTATGATTTTTGAAAGTCATTCTTGGTATTCTTATGTCGTTAATAGATGAACTCCTCTTTTTCTAACTCAAGCCCACACTCGGAATTATTTTTATCCTGAAATCTCATAAACTCAAGCTCAAGGGGACTCTTTGCTTTGGCATGGAAATCAACTTGTCAACATACACATATTTCTGAGATCTGGGTGTGGGTTTCTCTTATGCTTCTAGAAAATTATAATAATCAGATCGAAGTTTGAGGTTCAGGTTCAGGATGAAACCCAAGAGCATGGTTATTTGTGAAGGACTCCCTCTAAGCTCTTTAGAAACACATTTTGTGCTTTTTTTTCTGGCCGCCCAGCACCCCTCCCCCTACCCCACCAGCCTCTGTTCTAAGCCTGTCCCTTGTCCCTCTCCTTCACAGTTGTACCTTGCTCCGCGTCTTGTTGGTTGAGGCCCTGTAGCTGAAAATGGTGTTTAATCATGGTCCCGTCGTCCTGGGAAGCCCATTTCTGCTTCTGCTGATTCTCTAATGTGTTCCCTCTCCTGAGAAGCAAACTCACTTCACTTAGGGAAATTATATATCATCAGAAAACACTTCAAAAAGCTTATCAAGGGCGGAGATCTTAGTCCCTGTGGTGCAGGTGGAGGTGGAAATATGTAAGTGTACGTGGGACCTTTTCATGCTTCTGCAGTTGCCTGCTGTGTGGCTACGGTGGAAATAACATCAGCCTCGGAATGAGAAGAGCGAAGCAGTGTCTCCACCTTGTGCTGCTGCAGGAAGTGGCCTGGCAGAAGTGAGTTAAACTGCGTGGTGCCGAAGATCGTGACGATGAGTGTGATCACGGAGCACTTGCCGCGCGCCGCACACAGGTCTAAGCTTTTTACATGAACTGACACATTTAATACGAACGACGATCCCGATTAGGAAAGAATTCTCAGTTAGGGCCATTTTCCAGGTAAAAGAACGGAGGCAGGGAGACTTGAAAGTAGGCGCCAGCCGCAAGGCTGCTTCAGGGGCTCTCTCCGTTGCGGGGGCTCCCGAGGCCCATCTCTTGCCCAGGACCAGACCCGGTCTCAGACTGTGTAGAAGAAGCCTGGTTCCCTCTGCTGGTGGGCGCTGGCTGACTCCGTGGAGGAGGGGGGGAGGGAGAGCCAGGAAGTTGCTAAGGGGCTCGCATCCCTGCCTGCTCGCTCAGTTCTAATTCTTCCTGTTTCCTCCATGTGGCCTTGAGAATAGCATGGAAACTTCCAATGGGCTTAGCCTTTCTTCTCTGCTCTTCCTCATACTTGTGTTAATCCTAATTAGATTTTTCTAAATCTGCTTGGAGCTCAGACTTCCCCCAGGATCAAGGGCTAGTCCATTTTTTACCTTTTCTTCAAAAAAAAAAAAATCCATTCTTGATGAGCTTAGGTTGAAAATATACTTTAAAAAAATATATGGTGCCTCCATTTCCCCCCTTTCAGATCGGAAATCCAAAGAATAGTGAAAAATACCAAGCGCTGTGGGTTTCTTATTCTGCATTAAAACCCTGCAATGATCTCTTTCCAAACATGGAAGGAGTTCTGTGATAACTGTGGTTCTGACTTACTCCACTGTCCCATTCGCCTTAAATTCTTCATGTAGAATGAATGGGCTTCTTCACTGTAGCAACTTTCTAGAGGATTTTTCTTTTACAATTATGAACACTTTAAATCACCTTTGAACAGTCTCTTCCCAAGTTTCCTAGACATAAAGTACTCTAAACAAAAGAAAACACTCAATTAGTGTCCTTACTCCGATTAAAAATAAAACAATAATTGTGATAAATTGGCAAATCAAAGTTGACAGAAAGAAGGTATAGAAGACCTGTTACATCTCCTTCCTGTATGAAAAGGATGTTAACAAGCTCCAGGTCACAGAGGGTAGAAGACGACACACTGGCGGAAACACTTCTCTCACACATCTGTGTTTATCAAGGTTTAAAGTCTGTTTCCTCCCCAACCATTTCTTCGGAATCTGTAATCCATTGATTGAAACAAAATTAATGCATAACTCAAACTGCTCTGCTGTGAAAAGCCCCATTCAGAATTGTCTCGCTGTGGTTATCATTGACCAAAGAGTCTTCGAGACACCAGGAATAATAAATTACAAGGAACATCCATTTTCAACAGCACCATGAGATTTTTAAGAGCTAAGCTCTGGAGAGGGAAAGCTGAGTCAATACCCCACACGGGAATGGGTCAACTTGGTGTTGCAAGGAGCAGAGTAAGAAAAGGTCGTGTAGTAGGAAGAACGCCGGCTTGGGGGGTTAAGATGTAAATCTCTGCTCAGCCTTTCCTTATCTTAGTGACCCTGGGCATAGTACATCATCTCCATGAATCTTCGCTGCTTTATCTATAGAATGGGGATACAAATGCCAAACTCTGGGGGGGGCGCCTGGATGGCACGGTGGGTTAAGCCCCCGACTGCTGATTTGGGCTCAGGTCACCATCTCGGGGTTGTGAGGTCGAGCCCCACGTTGCGCTCCGCGCAGAATCTGCTTGAAACTCTCTCCCTCCCTCTCCGTCCCCCCATCGCCACTCTCGCTCTCGCTCTCTCTCTAAATAAATAAAATCTTTTTTAAAAAGCCAACCTCTGAGAACCACTGTGAAAACTGGCGATAGCGCCCGGTGCACAGTAGCGCCATCAAGTCTGACCTGTAACGTGATCTGTCTTCTAAGCGGCAAGACCAAGCGGCCTTTTCTTTCCAGGTCTTCCTCCCACTGGGCGGCTCATCTCTGCGGTGCTCTCCTTAGCAGCCCCCGCACTGATAAATATTTACCGAGCCCCTGGGGCAAAAACCCTATGCCTGCAGCGGGCAGCGCAATGATCAGCAAGCCGTGCCAAGAAACTAAACCAGCTGGATTGCAGCAGAATTTCCGGATTCTTTGCCTAATGTTAGGGTGCCTGTTTCGGATGAGGCCGTTCATCCGGGTACTCCACATTCGTCCTGACGACTCGAACCTTCTACTAGTCTTTGCACTCACAGCTCGGTGTGGCCTTAAGCAGGTTTGTTTGGCCTGTGGGGCTATAGGCCTGTGCTTCTGCTGGCCCAACTCTGCCACTGGAAACCGTGTTCCCCCAGATGTTCAGTGACTTGATTCCCAGCCAGGCAGGACAAGTTGAACATACAAGTTTCCTAGCTGCTCTCACTGGGCTTCAGAGAAGACTCCTGCTTAAAGGGCAGGGTGATGTATCTAGATTCCTGATGGGGATTTTGAGCATTTATCTTCTTTTGCTCCGGTTTAGTGCTGAAATCCCAGGGAGGGGAGGGAGGACGCCAGCTGTGTTGTCGGCTCCTTTATTTTCGAGTGTGTATGATGCAGTATAATGCCAAATTGCTTTTACTGGGTACCACTGTTAAATGATGATTAAATTTAAGTTGATATAAAAATGAGCCGATATCTAGTACATACCCTTGGGATAATTTAATGATATCCCCTTGCTTGAGATAACATCCTTTTATTAAATCCCTAAATTTCCTTGTCTGTTCTTATCCATCTTGCCCACTCAGAGTCTCTTCCCCCTGTAGAATGATAGGCAGCCACCTTTCTGATCCCTGGAATTGGGTTATCACTCTATTTCTTTTGATGGGGGGAAAGAGGAGGAAGCAAAGGGAGCTTGGGAAAGTAAAAGGAAGATGGGCAGTGAGCCACACCATTTGGAAATGTTTTTTTTTTTCCTACGTGTCCTCTGCAGTTTTTTGCTTAATATAATCACTGCCCCAGTCAAGCTAGCACAATACAAATAAGTCACAAATTCCAGATTATAAAAAATACAGAAAAATACAGGGGCGCCTGGCTGGCTCAGTTGTAGAGCACACGACTGTTGGCCTCAGGGTTGTGAGTTCAAGCCCCATGTTGGGTGTAGAGATGGCTTAAGGAAATAAACGAAGTACAGAAAGATACAATATATCTCAACTGTGATTTACTTGCCGTTCTCTTAAACCAAGCGTCCGTTTTAGTGTGTGAGGCTACCATTCTCCTCCCCTCATCCCCTAGCAAACGATTTCTCAATGGAGTAGGTGTTTGGTTCTTCTCTGAAATCAAGCTAAAGGGGAATGGAGTTCCTCCTCGGGATAACGAGCCATCGAGTAGAGAGAGCATGAATCTCCACCCACAAAATCAGAAGTATAAGAAGTACATTCATTGTTATTTTCTTGCTTTCTCTTTTTAGATGATAGACTTTTTTTAGAGCACTTTCAGGCTCAGAGCAAAACTGAGCAGAAAGTACTGAGTTCCCATGGACCTCCTGCCCCCACATCCTCCCCAGGCTCCCCTAGTCTCAGCATCCAGCACCAGAGGGATACATTTGTTAAAGTCAGTGAGCCTACATTGACACATCATTATCACCCAAAGTCCGTGGTTTACGTTAGGGATCACTCTCGGTATTGTAAATTCTATCAGTTTGACCAATATATAGTGAGGCATTATAATATCATTCAGAGGAGTTTCACTGCCCTAAAAATCCTGTGTTCTGCCTATTCATCCCTCCCTCCCCTCTAACCTCTAGCAACTGCTGATCTTTTCACCATCTTTATGGGTTTGCCTTTTCCAGGATGTCATATGGTTGGAATCCTACAGAACGCAGCCTTTTTAGATTGGCTTCTCTCACTAAGTACTATGCATTTCAAGGTTCCTCCATGCCTCTTCATGGTTTCGTAGCTCAATTTTTTCTAATGCTGAATAATATTCCATTGTCTGAAGCATCTTTTATTTTTTAACCAATTTAATTTCAACTCCAAATCTTTGTTTCCATTGGGTTAGTGGTAAATTCCACCTCATTACCTTTTTCTAAAAACAGGCTTTGTTGAGATAGAATTCACATGGAATACATTCACCAATTGACCCACTTAAAGTGTACAGTTCAACGGTTTTTAGTATATTCATGGAGTTGTGTATCCATCACCAAAATCAATATTAGAACAGTTCGAGCATTCTGAAAGAAACTCTATACCAGTTAGCTGTCACTTCCCATTCCCCATTCCCCTGGCGACTGCTAATTTACTGTCTCTCTCAATGGATTTGCCTATTCTAAACATTTCATATAAATGAAATCCTACAATATATGGCTTCTTGTGTCTGGTCTCTTTCACTTAACATAACGTTTTCAGGGGTCATCCAGGCTGTAGCATGTATGAGTACTTCATTCCTTTTTGTGGCTGAATAATATTCCATCGTATGGATAGACCACATTTAGTTTATCCATTATCAGTTGATGGACATTTGAGTTGTTTCTGTTTCTTGATTATTATTCATAGTGCTACTATAATCATTCATGCACAACTCTTCGTGTGGATATATGTTTTCATTTCTCTTGGAAATATACCTAGGAATGGAATTGTGGGTCACACGGTAACTCTAGGTTTAACCTTTTGAGGAATTGCCCAACTGTTTTCCAAAGCAGCTGAACCATTTTACTTTCCCACCAGCAGTATGTGAGGGTTCCAATTTCTACACATCCTCACCAGCAATCGCTATTATCTGTCTTTTTTTATTATTATTATAGCCATCCCAGTAGGTTTGAAGTGGTATCTCATTGCCGTTTCAAGTTGTGTTTCTCTAATGACAAATGACGTTGGGTTATTTTCATGTGCGTATTGGCTAGTGATGTGTATCTTCTTTGGTGAAAGGTCTATTGAGATCCTTTCCTAAATTTTTTTTAAAGATTTTATTTATTTATTTGACAGAGACAGCCAGCGAGAGAGGGAACACAAGCAGGGGGAGTGGGAGAGGAAGAAGCAGGCTCCCAGCAGAGGAGCCTGATGTGGGGCTCAATCCCAGAATGCTGGGATCACGCCCTGAGCTGAAGGCAGACGCTTAATGACTGTGCCACCCAGGCACCCCCTTTCCTAAATATTTAATCAGGTTATTTCTCATTTCATTGTTGAACTTATATATATTAAATACTAGACTTTTATCAGATATGTGACTTGCAAATATTTTCTTTCATATGGTGGGGTGACTTTTCACTTTCCTAATAATGTTAAGACATTAATGTTTATGATTTGGTGAAGTCCAATTTATCTATTTTTGTGTATATGACATATCTAAGAAACCATTGTCTAATTCAAACTCGTGAAGATTTATACCTGTGGTTTCTTCTATGAATTTTTATAGATTTAGCTCTTACACATAGGTCTATAACCAATTTTGAGCTAATTTTATACACTTAATGTGAGGTGGGGTACAACTTTATTCTTTTGCTTGTGAATACCCAGTTGTCCCAGCTCCATTTGTTGAAAACGGTAGTGTTCTTTCCTCCATTGAATGGTCTTGGCACCTTTGTCGAAGTGAATGGACTGTAAAAGTATGGGTTTATTTCTGGACTCTGAATTCTATTCTATCGATCTACATGTTTATCATTATGCCAGTACCATGCTGTTTTGATTACTCTTGCTTTGTAGTAAATTACAAAACTGTGAAGTGTGAGTCTTCCTACTTTGTCGTCTTCCAGATTGTTTTGGCTATTTGGAGTCCCTTGCGATTCCATTTCAATTTCACTAGCAGCTTGTCAATTTCTACAAAGAACTCAGCCGGGATTTTGATAAGGTTTGCATTAAATCTGTAGATTGTTTGGGGGAATATTGCCATCTTAACAACATTAAGTCTTCTGATCTATGAACATGGAATGTCTTTACATTTATTTAGGTCTTTTTAAATTTTTTTTCATTATTGTTTTGTAGTTTTCAGTATACAAGTTTTACACTTCTTTTGTTAATTAAATTTATTCCTAGTATCATAGTTTTGTTATTGTAAATGGAATTATTTTCTTTTTTTTTAAAGGTTTTATTTATTTATTTGAGAGAGCGAGAGAGCACAAGCGGGGGCGGGGGGGAGGGAGAGAGGGAGAAGCAGGCTCCTCGCCTCAGAGCTCAATCCCAGGACCCAGAGATCAGGACTCGAGCCGAAGGCAGACGCTTAACCAGCTGAGCCATCCAAGTGCCCCTGGAATTGTTTTCTTTTTTTTTTTTTTTTTAAATGATTTTTTATTATATTATGTTAGTCACCATACAGTACATCCCCGGTTTCCGATGTAAGGCTCGATGATTCATTAGTTGTGTATAACACCCAGTGCACCATGCAATACGTGCCCTCCTTACTACCCATCACCGGTCTATCCCATTCCCCCACCCCCCTCCCCTCTGAAGTCCTCAGTTTGTTTCTCATAGTCCATAGTCTCTCATGTTTCATTCCCCCTTCTGATTACCCCCCCTTTCTTTATCCCTTTCTTCCCCTTGGAATTGTTTTCTTAATTTAATTTTTGCATAGTTCATTACTTGAGTATAGAAATACAACTGGTTTTTGTATATTGATGTTGTACCTGGTAGCACCCTGAACTCATTTAATTATTTTAATAGTTTTCTTTTGTTTACTCCTTGATGTTTTCTGTATACAAGATCATGTCATCTGTAAATGCAGATGGTTTTATTTCTTTCTTTCCCATCTGGATGCCTATTATTTCTTTTCATTTCCTTTCCCCTCCCTCCCTCCTTCTCTTTCATTCATTCATTCATTCATTCATTCCTTTTTCTTCCTCTTGCTGTCCTTCTTTCTTGCCTCATTACTCTGGCTTGAAACTCCAGTACAATGTTGAACAGAAATGGCAAGAATGGGTATCTCCATCCTTTTCCTAATAGTACATGAAAAGTCTTCTGTCTTACCCCATTAAATATAGTGTTAGCTGTGGGTTCTCCATAAATGCCCTTTATTAAGCTGAGGAAGTTCACTTGTATTCCTGGTTTGTTGAATATTTTTATTATCAAAGTATGCTGGATTTTATGAAATTCCTCTTCTGCATCTAGTTTATTTCTCCTTCCTATTTTGTATGTGTTCTTTATTCTATTAATATAATAATTATACTGATTACCAGATGCTAAACTACTCTTATATTCCGGGGATAAAGCTCGCTTGGTCATGGTGTCTGATCCTTTTTATATGTTGCTGGATTTAGTTTGCTAGTATTTTGTTGAGGATTTTTGTGTTGATCTCCATAAGAGATACAGGTCTGTAGTTTTCTTGTAGTCTCTGTTTGGTTTTAGTATCAGGGTTAATGCTAGCCTCATAGAATGAGTTGAGATGTGTCCCTTACTCTTATTTATTTGGAAGAGTTAGATAAGGATTGGCATTAATTCTTCTTTAAGTGTTCGGTAGAATTTGCCAGTAAGGCCATCTGGTCCTGGGTTTTTCTTTGTGGAAAGATTTAAATTGCTAATTCAATCTCTTTATTTGTTTTAAGTTCATTCACATTTTCTATTTCTTTTTGAGTCAGTTAAGGTAGTTTTGTCATTTTAGGAATTTGTCCATTTCATCTATGTTATATAATTTGTTGGCATTTACTTTTTTTAGTGTTCCCTTAAAACTCTTTTGATTTATATAAGGCTGGTAGTAATATCCCTTATTTCATTCCTAATTATAGTAATTTGAGTCTTCTTTTTTCTTTTTTGATTCAGTCAGTCTAACTAAAAGTTTATCAATCTTGTAGATTTTTTCATGGAAAGAAAATTCTTTCTCTATTCTTGATTCCACTAATTTCTGTTGTAATGTGCTATTTCCTTCCTTCTTCTTGGTTTATTTTTAATGTGCTCTTCTTTTTCCAGTGTTATAAGGTGACAGTTTAGGCTGTTGATTTGAGATCTTTCTCTTTTTTCTCCCAAAATAGTCGTGCACAGCTATAAATTTCCCTCTATGTGTTGCTTTAGTTGCATCCCATATGGGCTGGTATATTTTCATTTTCCTTAATATCAAAGTATTTGATCATATTCCTCGTGATTTCTTATTTGACCCTTTCATACTTAGGGTCTTAGAGACTACATACTTGCCAGTGTATTGTTTAATTTCCTCATATGTGGTTACTTAGGAGTATGTGGTTTAATTTCCATATATACGTAGATTTCCCTAATTTCTTTCTGTTATTGGTTTCTTATTTCATTCCATAGTGGTTGGAAAACACACTTGGTATGATTTCAGTCCTTATTCACTTATTGAGACTTGTTTTATGGCCTAGCATATAATCTATCCTGGAGAATGTTCCACATGCAGTTGAGAAGAATGTGTATTTTGCTGACATAGGATGCAGTATTCTATAGATGCCTGTTAGGTCTTTTTGGTTTATAGTGTTGTTCAAGTCTTCTGTTTCCTTGTTGGTGTTCTGTCTAGTTTTTTTTTATCCACTATTTAAAGTGGGATACTGAAATCTCCAACTATTATTGCTGAATTGTTTATTTCTCCCTCCAGTTTTGTCAGTTTTTGCTTCATGTATTTTGGGGCTCTATGGTTAGATGCATATGTTTATAAATGTTATATCTTTCTGATGGTTTGACCCTTTTATCAGTATAAAATGGTCCTCTTTATCTCATACTATTTTTTTTTAAAGATTTTATTTATTCGACAGTGATAGAGACAGCCAGCGAGAGAGGGAACACAAGCAGGGGGAGTGGGAGAGGAAGAAGCAGGCTCATAGCGGAAGAGCCTGATGTGGGGCTCGATCCCATAAGGCCGGGATCACGCCCTGAGCCGAAGGCAGACGCTTAACCGCTGTGCCCCCCAGGTGCCCCTATCTCATACTATTTTTGATCTAAAGTTTTTTTTCCCTGATATTAGTATAGCCACTTCAGCTTTCTTATGCTTACTATTTGCATGGTATATCTTTTTCAGTTATTTTACTTTCAATCTATTTGTATCTTTGAATCGAAACTATGTCTCCTGTAGATAGCATATAGTTGCATATATTGTTTTATCCAAGTTGGCAATTTCTCTTTTGACTGAAGTATCTAATCCATTCATATTTAATTACAGATGGTGTCTGACTTAGGAAAGTTTGACTTACGATTTTTCAACTTTATGATGGTGCGACAGTGATATGCAGTCAGTAGAAACCTTACTTCAAATTGTCAATTTTGCTCTTTTCCTGGCCTAGCAATGTGTGATACTCTCTTACGATGCTGGGCCGCGGCAGTGAGTTCCCAGTCAGCCACACGATCATGAGGGCAAATAACCGAAACACTGACAACCGTTCTGTCCCCATACAAGCATTCTGTTTTTCACTTTAAGCGCTGTATTCAATAAATTACATGAGATATTCAACACTTGATTGTAAAATAGGCTTTGTGCTAGATGATTTTGCCCAACTGTAGGCTCACGTAAGCGTTCTGAGCACATTGAAGGTAAGCTAGGCTAAGCTATGATGGTGCATAGGTTTGGTGTGTTCAGTGCATTTTCAACTTAATATTATTTTCAACTTTTGATAGGTTTATCAGGATGTAACCCTGTCACAAGTAGAGGAAGACATATACTGATACGGTTAAATTTACACCTGCCATTTTATGCTTTGCTCTCTATAGATGTCATATCTTTTTGTGCCTCTATTTCTCCTTTGCTGCTTTCTTTTCCCTTAAGTGATTATTTTCTACTGTATCATTTGAATTCCTTTAAAGATTTTTTTTCACTATTTTTTGGTTATTTTCTCAGTAGTTGTTCTAGGGGTTACAGGACACAGCATGACTTAGAATCTACTTCAGGTTTTTACTAATTTAATTTCAGCAAGGTACAGATATAATGGTCATTTGGTTTTCCTCAAATGCCCTGTCCACTCATGGCCAAATAACTGTCTACTTATTTTGTCAGAGTTTGAAGATGACCTGTTATGTTGGAATAGGCCCCAGGGTAGTTCTTTACTCTCAGTTCTGCCAACTGATTCTGACTCTCATTTTGCAGCCATCCACTTTTCTTTTGCTCAGTCTTCATGGAATTCTAATTTGCCTCTCTCCCTACAATTCAACATACTTTATGCTTTCTTTTGGCCACATTATATCTCACTGTGACATCTAGGTTAGTACTGTTCAATAGAAATGTGATTCAAGCCATATACGTAATTTTACATTTTTAAAAGCCACATTTAGTGGTGCCTGGGTGGCCCAGTTGTTAAGGGTCCAAACTCTTGGTTTTGGCTCCGATTCTGATCTCAGGGTCATGAGATCGAGCCCCTCGTCGGGCTCTGCACTCAGCCGGGAGTCTGCTAGTCTGCTTGAAGATTCTCTCCCTCTGCCCTTCCCTGCACTCCTTCTCTCTCTAAAATGAATAAATAAATCTTTTTTAAAAACCCACATTTAAAAAGTAGGAAGAAATAGGGGCGCCTGGGTGGCTCAGTCATTAAGCGTCTGCCTTCAGCTCAGGGCGTGATCCCAGCGTTCTGGGATCGAGTCCCACATCAGGCTCCTCTGCTGGGAGCCTGCTTCTTCCTCTCCCACTCCCCCTGCTTGTGTTCCCTCTCTCACTGGCTGTCTCTTGCTCTGTTAAATAAATAAATAAATATTTTTTTTAAAAAGTAGGAAGAAATAGATCAAATTAATATTTTTATTTCATATGATCTGTTCAAAAATTAGCATTTTGGCATGTGATGAACATTTTTTAAATTGTTAGTGGGATATTTTATATTCTTTTTTCATCACAGCTTGGGCTAGTCACATTTCATGTGCTCAGCGGCCACATGATATAGATTGGACCCTGCAGTTCCGGCCTCCCCTTTGGGAAGGAATTCATAGGGCAGTGCTGTAAAGTGTATCTGAATTTCCTTGCAGTACTAACAATGCCAGTCCCTTCCCAGGAAAGCCACTTTCTACCAATACAACTAACTGCCCTTCTCTCTGCCCTGCTGAGAAGTGCCCACAAGCAAAAGGGAGTAAGTCAAAGCAAAGTGCGTGTGGTCTACTACGTAACTGCCCATCCAGAGCTCATTTTCAGGCAATCACAAATTAGTTTGTGGGAACTAGTTAATATTTCAGTTAATGGTAGTAGTTTTTTATATCTGTAGAGAATACAGGGTAGAAATTTAAAAGCTCTTTCAGATTTGCCATGGGAACTCTTGATACCAATAACGCAGCGTGGATCACCTCCAAAGGACTGAACCAGAGGCCCAAGGAAGGGGAAAGCTACAGAGACTGGAAAAACTGGAGCCCTCCACAGACCTCTCCCTCCTGAGCAATGTATTTTTTTCTTTTTCTCGCTAGAGATTAGGAGGTGGTGAGATGAGTGGAGCCATCTGTATGTCTGCCCCAATCTCTCCCTGTATCATTTTGTCTGATTAGACTCATCATAAGGATGATTAAAGGTTTCTTGTTACTTGAAAATTGCTTATTCTCACCTTACCTTTGCTCTTTAAGGAAGAGTTACCGCTTGCTCATCCAGTTCTTAAATTTTCTTAGCCCTTCAATTCCACGCCTACCCTGTTAGCTTAAGATTGGGGACAGTCCAGCTGGACTAATCGAGGCCTCTGACTTCTTGTAAAGTTATGCATGCTCTCTGCTCTCATCCATTTTCTCAACGTTGTTTTCCACCTGTTACTCTGGCTTTGACAGTAAGTGGCTTAGGATTTAAGTTCTCTTTTTGCAAATTCCACAGTCTGTCATTCAAACTCTTTGCCCGGAAGCTCCTTTCTTCTTGCCCAAATTCTGGGATCAAGTCCCTGAGCTCATAGTTTCTAGATGTTTATTTGGGTCCCTAAAGCTTGTGGCCTGATTCTGTGGGGAGATCTAAATTACCTGCCTCTTTCTCCTTCTCTTCCTTCATTCCCTTCTGTTAATACAGCACCTAGATTTCTCGGCTGAGAGTATTAGCCAGAAACCCTACCCCACACCCACCCCAGCCCGCTTTCCTGGATCCTGGTCTTGGATTTCAAAGTGACAATAGAAGAGGAAGAAGGAAACACTCATTGAATGCCACGTTCAAGGCCGTGTCTGACGTTCAAGAAGCAGCAAGTGAAGACATCTATTTGAGGAGCCTTACTCTGCAGAATGGAAGAGCCTACTGGATTAAAAGAGGCAACAAATCTTTCAGCAGGGCAGCTAGAAAGCCTTAACCTAGACAGGGCGGACATTTCCTTGTTTTATCATTCCAAGCCAGAATGGGGAGATGTAGTTGGTCGAATGTGGCAGACAAGCCAGCGAGGGAGAAAAGTGAGGGTTAGAAGCATAGCAGGCAAAGCAAAGGCAATATGGCTGCCTGCTGTAACATCTGCAAGTTCTGGGATCAAAGGAAAAACCCATAAATACTTCAAGATGTTTGCTTTGTACTGTTTAGCTAATTGGTCAAATGAAACACCAACTTATAAGGGAAAGTGAAAAACTTAAGTGTCGAAATGTAGACAAATAGTCCGGCTTAGCACATGCCCACATGCCCATAAACGAGCCTGAAACTTCATTCTTGGGATTGGCCTCATGGCATTTTTGTCAAGCGGGGTTCTCCTGTCAGCAGCGCCGCGGGCAGTAGCCTCGCCATCACAAGCTCCCCTTAATGGTCTGCTCTGCAAAGCATCCTAAGGAAACACTGACCTTGGGTTAGACCTTTGTTTCTGTTATCAAAGCCTCTCCATCTCTGATTCTGGAAAATGTTCTCCCTTTTCTTGGTCTCTCCTCCTTACCTTTGTCATGCAGGTAATATAAAGGTGGTTTTTTTTTTTTTTTGAATCAGTTTTTTGCTTTACGTTTAGAGAATGCCACATTTGGAATGACCCTCGAAGACCTAGTCTAGTCTCTTCACTTTGAAGCTGAGAGCACTCAGGCATATGACTTGAGGCAAAGGATTTGCAGAAGGTGAGCCAGTTAATGTCAAACCAGGGTAGAAGCTATGGCTTCTGACAAGCAGGCCAGTACTCTTTGATGTGACACAGCGACTACACTTCTGAGGTTTGCTTTTAGAATTATTCTACCTTCTTCTACCTAACAAGATTCAAACTGGAATCTAAGATGCTCCTTGATTTTCTTTGCTTTTTGATTGTCGGATCCCTAGAAATCACAATAGGTGCATAATTGGTTTGGATTTCAATGCACAGAGTATTATGAGCATTTTTATGGGAAGAAGAGAAATAAAAGAGGCAGAAGATGAAATTTCTTGCCAAGATATTTTTGACTCCGTGTTTTTACAAGTTACCTGAGAAATTCTTTATGCAAAAAGAATCAAATATAAATATGTAATCGAGGCCAGGAAAACCTCGGAAGTATGGCTCGCTGCAGAACTAGTGAATAGAAACCCAGTTTTGTCTCTCCCTGTTTAGACCCTTGCACAAGTCCAAGCAAATCAATGTGAAAGTGTTGCTCAGAATGTGCCCCTGTTATAGCCAAGTAAACGTCAACGTATGTAATTTACATAACATGGTTGGGCAGGAACAAAAGGTATCTATTGGGCCCTGAGGAATGATTCTATTTCATTTGCAGATGAGTACTACAGAGGTCATTGAAAATGCAAGATGCAAATCATTGTTTTTTCTGTCTAGAAAGCATTTTTCCCCCCTCGGTTTGGGCTCAGCCTGTTTTATTCTCTTGTTTGCGTGCATGCTATAGTCATTAGTACAATTGAATTATAGAATGACCTACACCGTGAGACTGTTAGGCTGCTTGATTGAAATTATCTTTATAATGGAAATCAGAGAACACTTTTAACCTTGTTAGAGCACCACTGTACTGTTGATTAATATATAAAGCGAGTCATAAATTTCACAGTGAGCTATTTATTTCCAGACAATCTTGTGAAAGCAGTTTGGGCCAAAGTACAGAAACTTTCTTCATACCTTTGTCAGGCTGACAGTAATGATTCTGATTATTTCTAGGACTTTCAAAGTGTCAGTGTTAATTAAACTAATGCTTTAAAATATGGGTGGAAAAGAACATTTGAATATTATATCTTAAATGTTTGACAATGTGTACGAAGCTTCTTTTGTTACCTGGTTAATTTCAGAGAACTGACTTCATCTGATAAAGTTTCTATTCCATAGCAAATGCTTGCTGATTCAGTGGCAACAGCCAATATTACAAGGTCACAGTTTCATCCATATATTCAATGAGTATTTGTTGAGTACTTCAGATAGGTCCTGCACTCAATCATTGATATGAATAAAAAGATGTAAAAGGGAGCGCCCGGATGGCTCCGTCGGTTAAGCGTCTGCCTTTAGCTCAGGTCATGATTTTGGGGTCAGGCCCCGCATCGGGCTCCCTGCTCAGTGGGGAGTCTGCTTCTCCCTCTCCCTTTGCCCTTCCCTGCCCCACTTTGTGCTCTCTCTCACACACACCCTCTCTCAAGTAAATAAATAAAATCTTTTAAAAAAAGATGTAAAAAACTAGTACCTGCCCTCAAAAGAGTTCATGGTCTAGTGAAGGATACAGTCACAGAAAGAGAGACGACCTATGTATAGACATTTGGAGGAGACAGATTAAGGGGGTATCTAACTTAGCCTGGGGAGATCAGGGAAAGTGTCCTAAAGGACTTCTGCCTGAATGAAGGCTCTTCCAGCCACTGAAGAGGCGAGGGCAGGGTTTGTGGCAAATACAGGACTGGTGGCAAGGAACCACAGAAGCATGGTGGAGGTTTAAGTGGAGACTAGGAATAATGGAGGCAAGGGGCTATTTCTCACTTTCAGAACTCATCCTATGGCCCAGACCCTGTGTTTGGCAATACTCGGCCACCCAGATCCTGACACCTTGCATTAACCCTGGCAGAAAGGACCCTGTTCTACTGCCTTTCCCTGAGCCTCCCCCACCCCCTGCCCCGTAACTGGCTCCAGCAGCAAGAAGGCAACACGGTGGCTGGAGAGGTCAGGCCTCCCACACGGGACCAGCCACCTGCGTATACGGGAGGTTTGGAAACAGGAGCTTGTATATCTGGGAGGGCCTGGATTATTTCCAGAAAAGAAAAAAACAGAAAGGTTTGGTGGGGAGGGGAATTGATCTTGTTTCTAAAGAAACCCCTTTCTATAAAATCGTATCCTTGCTTTTAGACTCCTATTAGAGGAATGTACAACTAATTAAGAGACCTGAACATCATTAATCATTTTTTTACTTGAGTTTTATGAGTAGTAATTTAAAACAGGAAAAAAAAAAAGTCTTCGTTGAAGTCACTGGTAGAAAAGCTAACGCACAGCCTTCCAGGCACATTGCCCTTGCCCGCTCAGGCTGTAGTCACTCATAAATTGCCTACAAATAACTAATTGCTCGTTTCCAGAGTAAAACATACTTTCCGTCTCAAATTGGATACATAGCTTACAAAGTCAAGCGATAGGCAGTGTTTGCTTTTAGAGAACGGTTGCTAAAGGCGGTACTCAACCAGATGGCCTAGGTGGACACGATGCTGAGGCCATCAGGCCGGTTCGGTGGACTTCGAGCGAGCGGGCGTAGTACACTGTCTGCGACAGTAGAGATTCACGCCATGACTTCTGGCTCTCGTTTAGAGCGACTGTATCCCAGAAGGGAACTGTGTTCCCTGTCTACACATTTTCCTGTTCCTTCTTCTTCTCCTCCCCCCCCCACTCCTTCCCTTCTCCTCTCTCCTCGTCTTTTTCATTCTTCTTCAAGAAAAATGTGCTGGCGAGAACGGATTGCGGTTTCCTTTTGAGGGAAATCCTGCCACAGGGTGTTTTATCCCCCGAGGCAGATCTGTCACTGAAGAAGCCAAGCCACATTGCCACAGAGGCCATTGGCCCAGGAGTGTAGCTGTTTGCATGCGGCTGCGGTGGGGGACAGGGGGCTGGGGGTTGCGGGGGGGACACTGGAGCAAGGCTTACGCCTTTCCCTTGTCTTCAGGACAGGTTGTAGGACTCAAAGTGGAAACTCAATAAAACTTTCAGAAGCAGCTAAATAGAACCTAGAAGGCTTGTTTCCCTGGAGATGGGGAGGCACCCTATGTCAGTTTCATGTTTTTAATCAAAAGGCCAAGGCTTCATCTAGATTGTAGTAATAAGTATTTGCTTTCCAGAGATTTTCATTGAAATGACAAATGTCTTTCCTTCCACTATTTCTCATGCATCCCCCCCCATTAGAGAAAAATCCAGTACAAAGTAAAATGCCCTTAAGAAGCTCCTAGAAGAGAACCTCCTGTCTGATGTGCCCTCGTTCTCTGACCTGTTTCCGAGGGAGACCTTACAGCATTTGGCTGCCTGAGAAGCGTTGGAGCCCAGGCTGTGGCCGGAGCGGTACTGCGCGCCAGACCCTTAGAGCTCGTTCAGTCGGATTGCATTCTTGGGCCGGCGAGCAAGCGGGGAACCAGAGCAGGGAGGAGAGATGTGTATAGAGAACAGGAGGCTGGAGATAAGTGTGGTAAGAAAGAGTCAAGAGCAAGAGCATGGGGCGCCCAGGTGGCTCAGTCGGTGAGGCGTCTGTCTTCGGCTCAGGTCATGATCCCGGGGTCCTGGATGGAGCCCCGTGGTGGGCGCGGAGGCGGCTTCTCCCTCTCCCTCTACTCCTCCCACCCACTCACGAGTGTTCTCTTGTGCTCTCTCTCTCAAATAAATAAATAAAATCTTACACACACAAAAAAAGAGGTAGAGCATAAAGTATGTTAAAAAGCACCCTGTATTGCTTTTTTAGATTTTAGGAAAGATTATAAGGGGCTAGAGAGTGGGGGGGGGCAGCAGAGATGGAGGAAGGGAACTGCCGTGTATTGAGCCCCTTTTAGGTACCAAGCTCTGTGCGAGGCACTTCATGTAGATTCTTTCATTTGACCCTCACCAGAAGCACACAAAGTGGGACTTACTGTCCCCATTCTACAGATGAGGAGGCTGGGGTTAGAGAAGTCACATCACCTACATTTTCTTTCCCTCTGAGAAGCAGCAGCAGGAGACCTGGGACCTTGCCCCCTGCCCCCGGCCCATGTTGCCAAGTTGGGGTGGGGGGACGGTGGTCAGTACACCGAGAGGAGCAAATGAGAGGGAGGGAAGCTAGATCTGCAGGCAGTTTCTGGTAGGAAGAGCACATGGGTGCCCTCGCTTTTTCAGTGGACAACGTACAAGGTCACCCAGGTACGAAGTGATGCCCGTGGAGGATGCGTCTCAAGTCAAGTCCTCATTACAGAGTAAACAAAGATTTGTGAGCATGGAGGCGGGTGGGGAGAGGGAATGTTCGAGCACACAGGATCAAGAGTTTGGATGGTAGAGAGAGGGGAAAGTGACTGCTCGATGGGAGGGGACCCCATGCGAAGGGCATGGGAGAGTTGACACATCAATAGATGGGCGACTGAGAAAGTGAATGTGTAGGTGACAGCCGAAAGACTCCAGGGAATACCTCAGTGCTTGGCTCGCTCTTCGGCCATTAGTGTAAGGAACGTTTACATGCAGTGATGCGGACAACTGAACGCTAATTCCACATCATCATTCTACTTCCTGCGTCTTTATTATAATGATTTGATTATTTGCTTTTTTAAAGGCCTCTGTTGACTCATTAATCCAGGTCACCTGTCTTGGAGTTGCTACCTGAGGCAGTACCCTAAGGGAGGCCCACCCGGAGGCCCTTCGCAGAGGACTTAGAACCTGAATGCTAGTGTGGTCTTTTGTTGCCGAGCCGCCGATGTCTGGATCAAAGCAACCCATTTCTAACTCATGTATGTTATTAGCTCTGGCAGGATGGCAAGACGCGAGTCAGATACTGTTTTGTGTATCAGAGAAACCTAGATAAGCAAACAGAGAAGGAAAAGATTGCCTTTATTAGAAAAACAATCTTTCGTGACCTATCTTAGCAGCGAGCAATGCATTTTTAATAAAACTGAGCAGATAGAGCATTCATATGTCCGGTCTTGCCCCCCCTCTCCGGCTCCAGATATGTATGGTTTCTTGACACCAGCAAGAGGCCCACTGATTTGACAGTTAATCAAAAGTTGCTAAAGGAAAGTCAATACAGAAGAAGCTAATCATCATCCTGTCTTTTTCCAGTGACTCAATGGGACTTCCCGGCTCCGAGCTGCCTGTTCTCTATGGCACTAACGGTAGAACCGGTGCCCTTGTTGTAAAGGGTGAGAATCTCATTTTGTTTCTCTCTGTCTTGATAGAAAGCTGGGGGCTGACTCCTTGGAAGAGCTGGGAGAATTATTATCACCAGCTATGTGTAGCCAAGTGTGGCCTTTCCTCCCTCTCTTCTTCGGTCATATTCACAGTAATTCATTTCTTTATCACACCTGCCCTCCTCTGGCCTTCTGTCTTTGAGGCCCCGCTCTCACTCCCTGTAAAGTGACTCCAAAATGAAGTAATTTGATTTTTCTTCAAGTGGAACAATATGTTTCAGGCGTCCCCCATCCAAATGGTTTGTGCTGCTGCCATGGATTAGGAGTTTATCATCGAAGCCACTAATTTTGTGCACGCTATCCCCACGTGGGAAGGATCCCATGGGACGATGGGGATTTTTGCTGCAAGCCCCTTTCCTCCTTGGAACGGACTTGCTCTGCAAATCCTCTTGTGTTATGCAGAGGCTAAATGATTTGTCCAAGGCGAGTCTGTAGCAGAGCTGAGATTATTTCTGTGTACGATATTCTGGGCACCAGAATATTGAAAGCGGGAGGAGACTCTCTGTGGCGCGACCGTCAGATCTGCTCTGAGCCCCAGCTGCCTGCAGATTGTGCTCTCCTGACAGGTTCCGGCCTGTCTGATCTGATGGTGCTTCACAGCAGCCCCATGTGTGTCTCCCCCAAACTATTCTTCACTGTTATTTGTCACGTTGTATGCTAAATTATGAAGCCTGTTAAAACATCATGGTACAGGGACCAAAGTTCTTGTCCAAGTCCAAGAAAGTCATAGTTTCTTATGGCTGTTGCCAAACATCCAGGGACAAAATGGCGAAGTGACAGGGAAAGAAGGGAAATGACTTCTCCAGGCCTGCTCCTAGGACTTTAAGACGCCAGAGTTGGGAGTGATGCTTTAATCCAGTTCCCCTTCCCTGCTTGTTTCATGGTGAGGAAATGGAGGCCCAGAGAAGAGAAGAGACCTCACCAAGGACACGAAATCCCAGCAGCCAGGCTAGGACCAGAGTGCTGGATGTGTTCAACCCTGATTCAGTGACTCAGAAAGAGTAAGAGATGGCTTTGGTAAAGTTCAAATCTGGGGCTTCCAAGATCTCGTTCAAGTAAAGTTCTCCTTCTACTTCCGCATAAATAAAAGCGGCCTCCACTTTTTAACCTCCAGGTGCAACAGGAGAGTCATGCAATGTGGGTGTTACTTGAGACCATTCCTTGTGAAGGGAGAATAGGGAAAACAGTTGGCCAGGGCTCTTTCTCTTGCTGTTTGGTTGCTTTCTCCGTCGTCCTAAAGACCACAGTTTCTTAAGTAGCCTTCAGCTGGCTGAATCTGGGAGCCTCAGTTACTCCATGCAGGGCTTCCTCAAGTAGGGACTATAAACAAACACATTAGGGTTTGGAGTTGTAGGCCCCGGTTTCAAGAACCTATTTTGTCTTTTACTAATGGCGTGGCCTTAGGCAGTCCCCTCACCTCTTGGAACCTCACTTCGTAAAAATAGGCATACTATCTTCCTTCACGGGGCTGGTTTCCAAAGGTCCTGTGATAATATGTGATAATATAACATGTGATAATATAACATGGACAAGCACTTTGGAAAGAGTAAAAGGGCTATACCCATCCAAAGTGTTGGTTATGGGGTTGCCTACCATACATATCTCATGAAACTAGTCTGGAATGTGCTCAGTTCTTGGATGATCTATGTAAGCACTAGAACAGCCATCTCTCAATTATCCGCACCAATGGTGGGGCAGAGGAGCACACAGATAATACGAAACAGCAAGTCCTCGAGATGCCATTTCTATTTGAGCTTCAAATGTATCGTGTTTGGAGAAGCTTCTGAAATCTGCTTGCCGAGAGCCAAAGTCTGCTGTGGAATTACCCGAGCACACCCAGCGTTTCCGGGAGCAGGCCGTGGGCGAGTCCCTGCCCTCCTGTGGGCCCCCACGCCCTACCTCCAAAAGGGAGAAGGTCCTTAACTGACCTCACGGTCCCTGCGAGCTCTGATGTCCATGTGTCTGTGAGTCTAAACATATGGCAGCAGAGCAAGGCCGGGTTTAGACGATGCCCAAGGCTTTGTGGCTGGAGTTGTGCAAATACTAGGGAAGGGGATCACGAACTGCCCGAATGGTACTGCCTCACTGATAGAATAGGCGGAGAGATAAGTGAGTCCGGGATGGACAAAAGCTGGCTGATGTTTAAGGAACCGGGCAAAAGAGGAGATTGGAGAAGTGGGTGAAAAGAACACGTAGAGGCATAAAGGGTTGGAATGACAGCAATGTCCAGTGCTGCTCTCGCAGAAGAAATGCAAAAGACAAGCCTCTGTGCTGTTCCTGCCCAGGGTCACGATGCTTCTCAATTCACCTGATTTGTTCTCTCCTTTCAATCATGTCCTTTTCAAAATACATCTCAAAAATGTTTCTGAGCTATTATGATTATAAGTTTTGCTAAAAACCAATCAGCAGAGGTCTGTCTACAGTGCGGGGCAATCAGCAGAGACTCGAGGTATCAGTCAGAGACTATGTCTTAATTTAGACAGACTGAGGCTAATGGGTTTGACTGAAGTCACATTCGGAACAGTCTCGAACAGCGCCGCTGCCTAGCGGGTACGCGGCGTCCTGTACAATTATAGGAATGGTGCACGGTTAAATACAGTGTTTTTAATGTTCTCCTGAGAAATGGAGGCTGAAAATGATGTATGTTGCACTCTAATTTTTTTTCCTTTTAACTCATCTAGTACTCCTTCAACCTGTCAGAATTTAACAACCATGATAATAGCAGTTGAGTAAAATAAGCTTCAAAATTGCGCTCTCTTGACATACCATGCTGTGTGATGGTAGCTCGCACGCCAGGTCTTCTTGTAAATTGGGACCCCAGGGCCACTGTTGTATGTGGTTTGGGATTCTGTGATAAGGTGACATGTAATGTTGCGTGGTAGTCAGCCCCAGTTTCATACGCCATGCGTTCCCAGAAACTACACCTTAAATCAGACTCAAGTCTTCACTGTAGAGAATGAATAGGAAGCAGACACGTGAATAGCAACAAGCTGTGAGAAATGAAGTACAGGTTCCTATTGGCCAGTATCAGATAAGTGGCAGACTATAGAGTGGCTCGTCAGACTATATCCATGTATATGCGGTTATGATTATGATTATGATACTACTACCAGTATTTTATTGTTAAATTGTAAGCATTCCTTAGATATTCACAATACTAAACCCTCATCAGATATACGAATTGAAAATATCGTCTCCCATCCTGTAGGTTGTCTTTCCACTTTCTTGATAGTGTCCTTCGAAGCCTGGAAGTGCTTTAACTTTTACGAAGTCAAATTCACCTCTTTTTTCTTTTATTGCTTGTGTTTTCAGTGTCATTGCCAAATAAAGCCAAGGTCACAAAACTTTACACCTGTTTTTTTTTTTTTCTAAGAGGTTTATAGTTCTGGCACTTGAATTCAGGTCTTGATCCAATCTGAGTTCATGTTTTGTGTGTGGTGTGAAGCGGGCCTTCAAACTCAGGAATATGTTCCTGGATCCAGCTTGCTAGGCTTCCGTTGAGGATTTTGGGGTCTGTCTTCATAGGTGATATTTGTCTGCACATAATTTTCTTTTCTTATGATGTCTGTCTAATTCTCATATCAGGCGCTACCAGCCTCAAGGGATGCTCACTTTTCTTACCAAGAGTCCATCGTTTTCTTGACTAGATGCCCCCTCAGATTGCTGCCATCCTTTTGTTGATTTCCAGAGCTCTGAAAAGTTGACTCTGACCATTTTTGCCAGTTTTTCTCACTGCTCTTGTGGAACAGAGAATTTTCCCAAGTTCTTATTCTGAAATTTTTGCTGATGTCCTATTACTAATATATTAATACATAGGCTCTGTAGCATTTTATGGCTAATCATCCATTCAACAAATCAACATTTATTAATCACCTAACAAGTGGAGGGCTTTGCTGAAGATTGGAAATACAAGCACGGAGGCTGCTTGAGATTCTCTCTCTTCCTATGCCCCTCTCAACCGCTCACGTGCACGTGCTCGCTCTCTCTCTCAAAATAAATAAATAAAATCTTTTAAAAAAAGAAACTGCTTTTGTTTGTGCTCTCACGAAGCATACACTCTTGTGGAGAAAGAGGTTAAAAGACACAATTACAATTCCGTGTGATAAGTGCCATGAGGACAGAAATACAGTAGGAGATTATAGAATGGGATCCATTTCAGACTTGGGGAAGAAGGAAAGGCTTCTGGAAGGAAGTTAAAGCAAGGGGATGGTTTCCAGGCAGAAGGCAGTGCATGTGTAAAGAAAGGCTCGTGATGCTATGGAGGAACAGAGCATAGAATGTTATGGAAGGAGGGTGGCATGAAGCTAGGAGTTTCACAGGAACAAGATCATCAAAGATCTTGTAAGTGAAATTAAGATATATACTTGATCCTAAAAAAAAAAAAAAAGATATATACTTGACCCTAAGGGCTATGGGAAGCCGCTAAGGAGTTTTAAGCTGAGCAATAACATTATCTTTGCTATGACTCCAGCATATAGAACACATAGTAACTGGTGAACTAATAAATTATTATTAATAAATAGTATTTTTAATTATAACTAACTTAATATGTTTATAATTTACTTACAACTTATTATTTTCAGATTATTCTGGGTGTTGGTATAGACCAGCTGTTTTGGTGTCAGGACTCTTAAAATCATAAAAATTAAAAATTATAGAAACCCCAAAGAGACTTGTTTATGGGAATTATATCTATGGGCATTTATCATATCAGAAGTTAAAACTGAGGATTTAAAGTAATATTTGTTTACTATTTCATTTAAAATACTACTAATAAAGTCATCATGTGTTCACATGTATTTTTTTCTGAGGAAAAAGATGTGTTTTCCAAAACAAAATATTTTAGCGGGATGAGTGGTATCGTTTTACATTTTGCAGATCTCCTGAATTTCTGACTTAATAGCAGACAGCTGGATTCTCATATAAGCTTCTGCACTCAATCTGGTTAGATTGATGAAAATTTGGCCTCACACAGATATACAATTGGGGAAAAAAAGGGTTTTAATATGCTTTTCACATAATTAAGGCTATTTTTCTCTGATACTACGCAAAAATTTGACAAGTGATAGTTTCTTAAAGGTTAGCCGCAATATGGAATCTGAAGCTATATCATTTAACTTTTTATTTTCTGTTACAATAAAATCTTTCTTGTACTTGGAGTGGATATTTAGCCATTGTGTGATTTTGTATCGTACTGCATTGGTCATTTGAAAAATACTGGTTTGCTGAGTTAGGGAGATCCACCAAAGGTTAACAGTTCATGGTACAACATCAAAATAGCATAAATGTTAATGTCACTACATTCTCATCAGAAAAGCCTTTAAGTATTGGGAGGCTGTCAAGCTTGCAGTAAAAGATACGTTTTCCCAAATTATAATTTTTGGTGAAAAAGTTTTAAATTATTTTTTAATTATTTTTTAAAGATTTATTTATTTTGGGAGGGGGGACAGGCAGAGAGAGAGGGAGAGAATCTCAAGCAGACTCCCTGCTCAGCCCAGAGCCTGACATGAGGCTCAATCTCAGGACTCTTGAGATCATGACCTGAGCCAAATCAAGAGTTGCATGCTCAATCGTCTGAGCCACCCAAGGACCCCAAGTTTTTTGAAAGAGATTGTAGAGAATTGGTATAATTTCTTCCTTAAATGTTTGATAGGATTCACCAGCGAACCCATCTGGGCCTGGTTTTTTTCTGTTTTGGAAGGATGTTAATTATTGACTCAATTTCTTTAATAGATACAGGCCTATTCAGATCATCTGTTTTCTTTCTTGTGTAAGTTATGGCAGATTATTTCTTCCAAGGAATTGGTCCATTTACCTAGGTTATCAAATCTGCGGGCATAGGGTTGTCCCCCATAGTATTCCTATGGACATTCCTAAGTGGGTTTCATTTCAATTTTCATAGGATCTGTAGTGATGTCCCCTTTCATTTCTGATGTTAACAATTTGTGTCCTCTCTCTTTTTTTCTGAGCCCAGCTAGAGGCTTATAGAGGTTTTTGATCCTTCCAAAGAACTAGCTTTCGGTTTTGTTGATTTTTCTCTATTGATTTCCTGTTTTCAATTTCATTGATTTCTGCTCTAATTTGTGTTATTTCTTTTCTTCTGTTTACTTGGGATTTAATTTGCTCTTCTTTTTCTAGTTTCCTAAGGCAAAAACTTAGATTATTGACTTTTGAACTTACCTCTTTTTTAATATATGCATTCAATGCTATAAATTTCCCACTAAGCACTATTTTCATTGCATCCCAGAGATTTTAATAAGTTGTATTTCGGGGGCGCCTGGGTGGCTCAGCCATTAAGTGTCTGCCTTCGGCTCAGGTCATGATCCCAGGGTCCTGGGATCGAGCCCCGCATCAGGCTCCCTGCTCAGTGGGAAGCCTGCTTCTCCCTCTCACACTCCCCTTGCTTGTGTTCCCTCTCTCGCTGTCTCTCTCTGTCAAATAAATAAATAAAATCTTTAAAAAAATGAGTTGTATTTTTATTTTCATTTAATTTTCTTTGATCCATGTGTGAGTTAGAGCACATGGTCTAATCTCCGAGTATTGGGGGATTTTTCCAGTTATCTTTCTGTTATTGATTTCTAGTTTCATTTCACTGTGGCATGAGAACATTGTATGATTTCTTTTCTTTTAATTTTGTTAAGTTGTGTTTATGGCCCAGAATATGGTCTCTCTTGGTGAATGTTCCATGTAAGCTGGAGAAGAATGTGTTGTCTGCTGTTGTGGATGAAGGAGTCCGCCTATGTCAATTGTATCCAGCTGATTGATGGTGTTAAGTTCTACCGCGTCCTTACTGATTTTCTGCCTGTTGGATGTGTCCATTTCTGAAAGAGGGATGTTGAAGTCTTCAAGTGTGATAGTAGATTCATCCATTTCTCCTGGCAGATCTATCAGGTTTCGCCTCATATAATTTGATTCCCTGTTGTTAGGCACATACATGTTAAGAACTGTTATGTCTTCTTTATCATTATGTAATGCCCTTCCTTATCCCTGATAAATTTTCTTACTTTGAAGTCTGCTCTGTCTGAAACTAATATAGTCACTCCTGCTATCTTTGGATTAGTGTTAGCATGATATATTTTTCTCCATCCCTTTACTTTTAATCTTTATGCGTCTTTATATTTAAAGTGGGTTTCTTGTAGAAAATATATACCATCAAGTCATGTTTTTTTATACACTTTGACAATCTCTTTTAATTGATGCATTTAGACTATTGATATTCAAAAGATTATTTATATACTTGGATTAATATCTACCGTATTTTTTACTGTGTTTTCTATTTGTTGCCCTTGTTCTTTGTTCCTGTTTTTGTCTTTCACTATTTTTCTGTCTTTTATGGTTTTAATTTAGCTTTTTATGTGATTCCATTTTTTCCTTTTTTAGTATATCAGTTTTAGTTCTTTTTAAAATGTTTTTTAGGGGTTGCCCTAGAGTTTGCAATGTACATCTACAAATAATCCAGGTCCACTTTCAAATAACACTATGCCACTTCATGAGTCTTGTAAGTTCCTTATAATAGCAAAATAATCCCAATTCCTTCTTTCTGTCCCTTGTATTATTGACATTCATTTCATTTATATAAGCATATGTAATGATACATGTGTAAGATATATACGTTAGCATACATAATCAAACACACGGTTGCTATTAGTATTTTGAACAAACTTTTATCTGTTAGATCAGTTAAGAATAAGAAAAAGTCTTTATTTTTGTTTTACCTTCGTTGGTCTCTTCTTCAATGCTCTTCTTTTCTTTATGGAGATCTGAGTTTCTGACCTATATTATTTTCTACCTCTCCATAGAACTTCTTTTAACATTTCATACAAGGCAGATCTACTGGCCACAAATTCCCTTAATTTTTGTTTGCCTGAGAAAGTATTTTTCCTTCATATTTTTTAATTGAGGTGTATAATACATACAATATTGTAATCGTTTCAAGTGTACGACATAGTCGTTCATTTATTTACACTACAAAGTGATCACGATAAATCTAGCTACCATCTGTCACTATGCAAAATTTTACAGTATCATTAACTATATTCCCTATATAAAATCATTAACCATATTCCCTAATACATGGTATCCCTGTGTCTTATTTATTTTATTACTAGAAGTTAGTACCTTTTAATTCCCATCCTTTATTTTGCCCATCTCTCCACTCCCCTCCCTTCTGGCCACCACCAGTTTGTTCTCTGTGTCAATGAGTCTGTTTCTGTTTTGTTTTGTTTGTTTTGTGTTTCAGATTCCACATATAAGCGAAATCATATGGTATTTGTCTCTGTCTGACTTATTTCACTAGGTCCATCCATGTTGTTGCAAATGGCAAGATTTCATTCTTTTTTATGGTTGAGTAATATTCCATTACATATGAATTGTGTGTGTGTGTGTGTATCCATTATATATATAATCCCATCTTCTTTATTCAGTCGTTGATGGCCACTTGGGCTGCTTCCATAACTTGTCTATTGTAAATAATGCTGCAGTGAACATAGAGATGTATATACTTCTTTGAATTGGTGTTTCATTTTCTTCAGATAGATACTCAGAAGTGGAATCGTTGGATCATATGGTAGTCCTCTATTTTGTTTTTTGCGGAACCTCCATACTGTTTTCCACAGTGGCTGCACCAGTTTGCATTCCCACCAACAGTGCACGAGGGTTCCCTTTTCTCCACATCCTCGCCGACACTTGTTATTTCATGTCTTTTGATGCTCGCCATTCTAACAGGGGTGAGGTGATAACTCATGATGGTTTTGATTTGCGTTCCTCGCCTTCACTAGTAAAGGTTAAGTTTTCAGGGTACAGGTTCTAGGTTGGTGACTTTTGTCTGTCAACACTTTAAATATTGTACTCCACTCTGTTCTTTCTGGCATAGTTTCTGAAGAAAAGCTAGATGTGATTCTTATCTTTGTTCCTCTATACGTAAGGTGGGGTTTTTTTTCTCTTCTGACTTCTTTCACGATTTTTTCTTTATCTTTGATTTTCTAGAATTTGAAGGTGGTATGCCTAGGTGTAGTTTGGTTTCTTTTTGTTTTCTGTTCCTTTGTTTTTGTATTTTTTTTAAAGATTTTATTTATTTATTTATTTGAGAGAGAGACAGAGAAGGCAACAGAGATAGAGCATGATTGGGGAAGAGAGGGAGAAGCAGGCTCCCCACCAAGCAGGGAGCCCAACATGGGACTCGATCCCGGGACCCTGGGATTATGACCTGAGCTGAAGGCAGCCGCTTAACAGACTGAGCCACCCAGGCACCCCTTCTGTTCCTTTGTTTTACGTTTATCCTGCTTGGTGTTCTCTAAGCTTCTTGGATCTGTGGTTTGGTGTCTGACATTAATTTGGGGAAATTTTCGGTCATTATTTTTTCAAATACTTCTATTCCTTTCTCTCTCTCTTCTCCTTCTGGTACTGCCGTTATGCATGTATTACTGGTTTTGTGGTTGTCCCACAATCCTTGGGTATTCCATTCTGTTTTGTTCTGTCTTTGTTCTCTTTGCTTTGGGTTTTTTTTAAGATTTGATTTATTTATTTGAGAGAGAGCGTGCACACATGTGTGCATGAAGGGGGAGGAGCAGAGGGAGAGGGGGAGGGAGGGGAATGAATCTTGAGCAGACTCCATGCTCAATGTGGAACCCAACATGGGGCTCGATCTCACAATCCTGAGATCATGACCTGAGCCGAAACCAAGACACGGCTGCTTGACTGACTGAGCCACCCAGGCACCCCTGCTTTTTGGTCTTGGAGGATTCTATTGCTATATCCTCTAGCTTAAACTTTTTTTCATCAGCTGTGTCCAGTCTACTAATAATCCTGTCAAAACCATTATTCGTTTCTGTTATTGTTTTTTCTCTTTAGCATTTTTTTAAAAATTCCTTAGGATTTCCACCTCTCTGCTTACATTGCCAGTCTTTTCTTGCATGCTGTTTTCTTTATCCATTATTAATAAATCATAGTTGTTTTAAATTCCCAGTCTGATTATTCCAACATCCTTGCCATGTCTGGTTTTGATGTTTGCTCTGTCTCTTCAAATTGTGTTTTTTGCCTTTTGGCATGCCTTGTCATTTCTTTCTTGATAGATGGACATGACGTACTTGTTAAAAAGGATTGCTGTAAATAGGCTTTTAGTAATGTGGTGGTAAGTAGTAGGGTGAGGGGGAGGCGTTCTATAATTCTATGATTAAGTCTCAATCTTTTAATGAGCCTATGCCTCTGGACTGTGAACGTCACAGGTGTTTCTGTTTTGTTTTGTTTTTTATCCCCCATCAGGTGGTGCAGGATGGCTAGAGTGGGCTAGAGTTGGGTATTTTCCTTCCCCAGGTGAGTTAGGCTCTAATAACACCCCAGCAGATTAGGCTTTGGTTAACTAGTTCCTTCTTAGAGCACGACTTGTCGAGAAGAACAGAGTGCCCTGGTGTATTTCAAAATGGTTCCTTTTCTCCTCTCCTCGCTGGAAGCCTGAAGGAATTTTTCTCTGATATTTACTGTGGGAATCTGCTCAGGCTCCTGAAGGTAAATTTCATAATATTGTGGAGGTCCCCTTATGACAGGGTCTCCCTGGAGATTTTAACTCTTAGAGTTTTCTGCACTAAGCTTCCAGCAGTTTGTCAATTACAATTCCAGTTTTCCTACCCCAGCCCTGGGTCCCAAGGTGGTTTCTGCTTCTGATTCTCTGCTCTGGTGAGCTCTGACTCCCTGTATTTGCCTGTCTGTCTCTCCAGTCTTGGTGACAGGGGTTTACCCTCTGTCCCTCTGTCCTTCCTTCTCTTATGGATCCAAGAAGAGTTGATTGTTGGGGTGCCTGGGTGGCACAGCGGTTAAGCATCTGCCTTCGGCCCAGGGCGTGATCCCGGCGTTATGGGATCGAGCCCCACATCGGGCTCCTCCGCTATGAGCCTGCTTCTTCCTCTCCCACTCCCCCTGCTGTGTTCCCTCTCTCGCTGGCTGTCTCTATCTCTGTCGAATAAATAAATAAAATCTTAAAAAAAAAAAAAGAAGAGTTGATTCTTCAATCTGTTTAGCTTCTTGTTAGGATGGAGTGGCAACTTCTAAGTTCCTTATATGTGAAACTGGAAATGCTGATAGTGCAAATTTTATCATTGGCTACAAACAGTATCAGTTGTTTTTTCCTGAAGTAATAGCCTCACTTTGTTCCTTTTAAAGAAAACGCCTGCCAAACACTCAAGCGTGAATAACATTAGTTTGTCTGTCAGTCTTTTACATAAAAAATAATGTTTCATGAGAAAAGTGCCTAGTTCGTCTCAACTCTATCATGCATGGGCTTCTCCTCTGGATGGTCATCATACTTCAGTATGTCGCAGAAGTACTTTATGCATACTTTCCATTTCACCACACAAAATATTAAAAAAGACATGTTGTCAAGAGTCAAGATTTACTGAAATTATTTTGTACTGCTTCTCTTCAAGTTCCTTCTTAAATGAAACCGGANNNNCCGGATTTTTTATTTTTTATTTTATTTTATTTTTTAAAAAGATTTTATGTATTTATTTGGGGGGGGAGAGCAGAGGGAGAGGGACAAGCAGACTCCACACTGAGTGTGGATGGAGCCCTAAGTGGGGCTCGATCCCACAACTCCGAGATCATGACCTGAATTGAAATCAAGAGTCAGACTCCCAAATGACTAGGTCACGCAGGCATCCCTGAAACTGAATTTTTAAACAAGTGGGAATGCTTAGCCGTGAAAAATAAAATGATTACCAAAAGAGTTTGGTGCCACTCCCCCGACTCATGCCATTGCCTTTGCACCATCAGTGTCAATGCCCTCACATTTGCTTAAGGATAAAGCATGAATTTCAACAATGTCACTCAACACTGGGGATATTTCAGCACTACTCATGTTTCGCCCCCAAAGCTCTCACTTATAGATCTTCCTCAATGATCAGTTGGTGCTGATACTGGATAAACATAAGCAAAACAACAAATCCAGCTCATGTCTGTAGATTTGTCTATTTGAAAGGCAAAAACAGTTCCACTGAGTCGCTATTAATTCCCCATCTTTATGTTTGCAGCTAAATCCTGAATTTGATGAGTTAGTTTCTTTCATTGGAAGGTAGCATGATTTCCTCTGCTGACTCTCTACTCAGTAGACATGCGGCAATGTCAACTCTACAATGTTGTTGTTTTTTCAGAAATACCACCAATTCTTTTTTTTAAGTTTTTATTTAAATTCCAGTTAATTAACATACAGTGTAATATTAATTTCTGGTATACAATACAGTGATTCAGCATTTCCATACACCACCCTGTGCTCGTCACGACAAGTGCACTCCCTAATCCCCATCACCTATTTCACCCATCCCCCCACCTCCCCTCTGATAACCACCAGTTTGTTCTCTATAGTTAAGAGTCTATTTCTTGGTTTGTCTTGGTTTGTCTCTCTCCCTCTCTTTTTTCCTTTGTTCATTTGTTTTGTTTCTTAAATTCCACATAGGCGTGAAATCATATAGTATTTGTCTTTCTCTGACTTATTTTGCTTAGCATAGTGCTTTCTAGCTCCATCTATGTCATTGCAAATGGCAAGATTTTTCTCTTTTTGATGGCTGGGTAATATTCCATTGTGTATATATACCACTTCTTCTTTATCCATTCATCAGTTGTTGGATACCTGGGCTCTTTCCATAATTTGGCTATTGTAGATAATGCTGCCATAAACATCGGGGTGCATGTATCCTTCTGAATTAGTATTTTTGTAGTCTTTGGGTAAATACCTAGAAGGATTATGGGATAGTTCTATTTTTAATTTTTTGGGGAACCTCCATACTGTTGTCCAGAGTGGCTGCACCAGTTTGCATTCCCACCAGCAGTGCAAGAGGGTTCCCCTTTCTCCACGTCCTTGCCAACACCTGTTGTTTCTTGTGTTGTTGATTTTAGCCATTCTGACAGGTGTGAGGTGATAGTGTGGATTTGACTTGCCTTTCCCTGATGCTGAGTGATGTGGAGCATCTTGTCATGTGTCTGTTGGCCATCTAGATGTCTTCTTTGGAAAAATGTCTGTTCATATCTTCTGCCCATTTTTAAATTGGATTATTTGTTTTGTGGGTGTTGAGTTTGATAAGTTCTTTATACATTTTGGATACTAACCCTTTGTCAGATACGTCATTTGCCATTATCTTCTTCCATTCCTTGATTGTGTCCTTCGCTGTGCAGAAGCTTTTTGTTTCGATGTAGTCCCAACAGTTTATTTTTGCTTTTGTTTCTCTTGCCTCAGGAGACATATCTAGAGAGAAGTTGCTACCACCAGTGTCAAAGAGGTTACTGCCTGTGTTCTCCTCTAGAATTTTTATGTTTTCAAGTCTCACATTTAGGTCTTTAATCCATTTTGAGTTTATTTTTGTGTCTGGTGCAGGAAAGTGGTCCAGTTTCATTCTGTTGCCAGTTTTCCCAGCACCGTTTGTTGAAGAGACCGTCTTCAACATTATCCCCGTTGAATATTCTTTCTAACTCTGCCATGTTCGTTAATTTCTCCACGGTTGTGTGTGCTTCCTCAGCTACCATAATCCAGTGCCCCACACAAAGCTGTAGTGGCTTTTCCATTTCTATTCCGAAAAAACTGTAACAAACAATTTTGACTTTTACATAGTTCATAGCATCTACTTTTAAATACTTCATTCCTTTTTCTTTAAACTCTGAATGATTTATTTCAAGATGACTCTACACCTTAGGCCGCACTATAGGAGTATTCTGAAATGTTCTGTTGCATCAGACACAGCAAGATAAGTTATTAGTGTCTGTAAGGCCGAAGGAATGACGGCTTTTTGTCATATTCTTGTTTCTTAATTATGGTTGCAATCTACTGTGTAAGTCCATCTTTTTATGATTCAGAGAACTCTGATAGGTCAGTTTAACACCTTTTAGCATCTTTAGACCTCGACACGGCAACCAGGGATTGAGCAAGTGAGTCTTCTAATCTCCCTTTTTGAAGCCAAGCATCCATCTTTAAATATCAGAAAAATATGTTGTAAATAAATTGTATTATGTTCTATAATGACATATAAAGATCTTTAATAATGACAGTTACAGTTAACTTTAAAACTTACATGATTTTTCAAAAAGTATTTCTAAATATTACAAGAAAGACTATAGAGTGCATTTACCTCTTTTTTAAAAAGACTTATTTATTTGAGAGAGAGAGCACAAGCGGGAGGGGGAGGCAGAGGGAGAGAATCTCAAGCCGACTCTGCAATGAGAGTGGACCTCGAGGTGGGGCTTGATCTCATGACCCTGAGATCATGACCTGAGCCAAAACCAAGAGTCTGACGTTTAACCAACTGAGACACTCATGTGCCCCAAAGGGCATTTACTTCTTATGTTTTCACATAGACACAAAACTTCTAGATTTCAAAGTAACAATTTATTAAATGAGAATGAGATTACAAAGATTATAGTAGACATCACCTAAGTAGCCAGTAAGAGCACTAAGTACTGAGAATAAATTAACCTCTGAAAAGTGCATGTATTTGTACCCTAAACCAGCTATTGTAGAAACTTTTAGAATGCACACGCACATATTCCAGAGCAAGGATTTCATTACACATTATGTAGCCTCTGGAAAATTCCTTTATATATTTCTGAGGGAATAAGAGTGGAAAGGGCAAACAAAGTCTGAGTATTATTATGGAAATAGGTTTGACCTCTAGAACTTCCTGAGAGGGTCTCAGAGAACTAGAGTTAGAGGGGATGAGTCTGGGGGAGGTCAAAACTGGAGCTTGGGAGGCCAATTAAGAGGATGCTGGGATGATCTTTGTGGCATTGGCTCTCCAATCTGCATATGCATCAGAATCCCCTGGAGGGCTTGTTAAAAGAGATGGCTGGACCCCACTCCCCACCCTTCTGCTTCAGTAGGTCTAAGACTGGGCCTTAAAATCTGCATTCGTAACAAGTTATCAGGTGATACTGATACTGCCCATTTGGGGGCCACACTTTGAGAACCGCTGCACTGGGATCTTGCCACTCATCTCAGAATTCACCCTAGACTTACTGTATGTGAATCTACATGAATAAGACTCCCAGATGATTTGTATACATGTTAAAGTTTGAGAAGCACTGTTCTAAGAGACAGTTAATGTTATCCTAGACCTGAGGATGAACAAAAGTGCACTGGGTTAAAAGTTATTTATAAGACAGGGGCGCCTGGGTGGCGCAGTCGTTAAGCGTCTGCCTTCGGCTCAGGGCGTGATCCCGGCGTTATGGGATCGAGCCCCACATCGGGCTCCTCCACTGGGAGCCTGCTTCTTCCTCTCCCGCTCCCCCTGCTTGTGTTCCCTCTCTCGCTGGCTGTCTCTCTCTGTCAAATAAATAAATAAAATCTTTAAAAAAAAAAGTTATTTATAAGACAGGAAAAAAAAACAAGGGTTAAAAGTTATTTATAAGACAGAAAAAAAAAAACAAGACTTATATGGCTGGACATAGGGGCGCCTGGATGGCTCAGTTAAGCATCTGCCTTTGGCTCAGGTCACGATCCTGGGGTCCTGGGATCGAGTCCCAACTTTGGGCTCCCTGCTCATCAGGGGTCTGCTTCTCACTCTGCCCCCCTGTGCTTGCTCATGCTCTCGCTCTCTCTCCCAAATAAACAAATAAAATCTTTAAAAATAAAACAAATAAATGGCTGGGCATAGGGAGGTGCGGGAGAGGGAGAAATCAGATATGCTTTGGTTTCCACTGAGTAGATAGGTAATTATTCCTTTCTGCTGGGACAGGGGACGCAAGCAGAGGAGTGCATTCGTAGGAGTGGTATTTGAATTCGGTATTGAATGTTTTGGCTACATGAAGTTCTCTTTTAACCCCCGCCACATTGGTCATATTGGCCATATGTGATTAAGCAATACTGCCCTGGGCTCCTGGTCCTGGGAAGGGATTGGTATTGCATAAAAAGTGTTAGGCACACGTGCAGGATTCTATTTTCAACTCAGAATCCCCTTGTGGCAAATATAAGTTAATAAAAGGCAAGTCTCTTCCACAAGAGGGTATTGAAAACCTGTCTCCCATCCCCATAGCATCCATCGTCATGCAGGTTAGACACGGGGTGACCAGCAAAGATTATTTGCCACCAGTCAGTAATTGGGGTCCTGAAGAACAGAAGGGGCTATTCCAGGTATCCCAGAGCAAAGACAAGAGACTGTGTGATGTACAGACAACGCCGGCAAGCTCAGTGTGGTTCCCGTTCAGAGTGGGGACCCAATCTCATCAGACCCTTTCGCTGCCTTCCAAAGTCCCCAGTTAAAGAACTCCTCCAAGTCTTACTTACAGCTAGCAATGTACTCAGCCAGCTGAGCCAGGATTCTAACCTGCAAGGCGGGCTGCAGAAGATGAGCAGTCCCCACTTACAGAATGAATGAGTCCGATTTCTGTCTGGAGGTGGCAGACTTTGCACTCCATCTCCTACTTTATTTGACCCTCACACAGAGACTAGGCACGGCCGGCAGTGTTGTTTTTTCCATTTTGCAGACGAGAAAGCTGAGTTTGAAGTAAATTAGAGGACTTGTGTAGAGTCATTGGAAGAGGGAGAGAATGGGACTAGAGCCCAGGGCTCCTGACTCCAAATCATGTGCTCTTTTCACTATAGTGTATAATGCTGTAGTCCACTGCACAGCCGACTGGTCTGCAGGACAAGTTCCCTTTTTGAATCCCAATTTATTTAAAGAGATGACTTGAGGGACGTCTGGGTGGCTCAGTCCGTGAAGCGTCTGCCTTTGGCTCAGGTCATGATCCCGGGGTCCTGAGATCGAGTCCCGCATTGGGCTCCTTGCTCAGTGTGGAGCCTGCTTCTCCCTCTGCCTGCCGCTCCCCCTGCTTGCGTCCTCTCTCTCACTCTCTCTCTTTCTCTGACAAATAAATAAATAAATAAAATCTTAAAAAAAATAGAGGGATGACTTGAATGGAAGGTTCACATAGTGACACCTGATTTCCTAAAATAGCACGATTCGTAATGCATTACAGTTTATTAGCGACTTTTATTTTAATGGTCAAGCAATTAATGATGAGTTACAGCAAAACGTCTGTGGCAGAAAAAAAAAAACACACATTGTCACCAGGTCTGTTCATTATCCTCTGTGCTCTATATCCAGATCAATCAATAGTTAATTAATAATGATGTGCTTCCTGAAGTACAAGGTTATAAATTATTTTAATGCTCATATGCATACTTTTTGTAGGAAAAATGAGTGGAAAATGCCTGCCATGCCCATCTCATTGTAAGAAAATGTATGTAATGATTACAAGCATATAATAAGAATGGTTTGCCCAGCCAAATGTTTGTTCATTTCTGTTAATCAGTATTCATTTGAGCTACTTTCATGCAGTTTGTGGAAGCAGTGCAATCAGTTGAGCAGTGTGGCAGATTTAAATCAGTAATAAAAGCCCTGGGGAAATTAACAAGACAAAACATTAACCACAGACTAAACATTAACATATATTAGCATTTTTATTATACCTGTAGAATTGTTAAATGGACATGGTTACTACTATTAAAAAGTTTATGTTGTATATCACATAATTTCAATGTATATTTTGTTTTAAAACTTTTTAGATTTAATTAAATGAAATTGAACAACAGCGTAATAGACCATTCAACAAAATGAACTGAAGTTCATTATTTTATTTCAGCTGGAAACTTATGGAATTCCCATCCTACCCTATCCCCAAGCCCCCAAGGTATCCTAAAACAGATGCCTCGGGTAATACTCGTCCAGTGTGGACCACGGGATCAGAGTGGGTATTTAAATTGCATAACCATAGAGGAAGTTTTAGGTTTAATTCTTCGGAGTTCTGATGAATCCACTGATGACCAAAAACTAAATTTCCACCAATTATTTAGCAACAGTTCTCAGAAAAGCACTCTTTGGGGCCACAGTAATCAACTGGATTCTAGCAGAAAAGTTATTCCGTAATTAAATAAAGCCGCAGAGATCCTCTAGATCCCCTCGAGCCTTGGCGAGCTCGGGAACAGCTCTTGAGAGGGAAGGAGATGCACTGATCACCGAGTACAATTCTGTGAGATGGCCATCTTCATCCTCAAAGGCTGTCGAATTTCCATGGGGAAGTAGGATAATGGGACCTTCTCTCTTTCTGTTTCTGTTTCTCCCCTCCCCTTCCCCTTCATATTATGGGCCATGTAAGTTAAATCACACACACACACACACACACACACACCCCTCTTACTTATTTCTTGAGAAGGAAAATGTTGGTGTGCCTGGTTGGCCCAGTCAGTACAACATGCAACTCTTGATCTTGGGGTTGTGAGTTCAAAGCCCCACGTTGGGTGTAGTTTACTTACCTAAAAAAAAAAAGAAAGAAAGAAAAAAGAAAAGAAAAAAAAGAAAACAATGTAAAGCCTTCCCTTCATCTGATTTTTTAAAATCAAGCGCAAGATAGATCTGTAGGGCTAGTTAAGAGTGAGAGAGAGTCAAGATACTCTTTAATGTATTTGCGCCCCTTCCCCATTTTCTCATCTTTTGCGCTATTGGAGCTAAACAGGCTTAAACCTGTTGCATTTTTGTAGCCCTAGGATCAAGCAGGAATCTCCATTTGGGGAAAACTATAAAGAATATCATTGGGCCAGATATCAGACTAGACCTGGGATTAAATCGTAGGAATTACAGATTTTGTAGCCAACCCAAGAATCTGACTTCAAACAGTTAGTCAGGGTCCAGGGACAGCCCGCAGGCAGCAAGCTGCAGGTGGGACACACCTGGGAACCACCTCTCCCACAGAACCAACCGGACAGCCAGTGCTTTGGGATGATGACTAATCCACTCATACCGGGCAGGCCAAAGAATTCAGATCACTCCACTAGAAATACTGCCTGAAACTCCGGTTAAAATTGGATGTCCGTTTTCAGCTTATCATTGATAACTAGCCCTTCTTTAAAGTATGTTTTTTAATCCTTCATAATCATTACTCTTTTCCAGTTAGGGATGGGATGCCCACAGGACCACAAAGCTGGGCCACACTTAATACTGGGAAGCCCCAGAGTCTATCGTCTTGACAGAGATGGATGGCACAGGGGGAAAAATCAAAAACAAAAACTCGGGGCACCTGGCTGGTTCAGTCGGTGGAGCAGGTGATTCTTGATCTCGGGGTTGTAAGTTAGAGCCCCACGTTGTATGCAGAGATTACTTAAAAATAAAATCTTTAAAAAATAAACTTAGGTTTTGGAGTTAGGCAGATCTGGGTTCAAGCCCTAGCTCTGCCATCTACTACCATAATGACTTGGCTTCAGTTCCTTAACCATTGTGAGCCTCAGTTTCCTTATCTCTAAAATGGGGTCAACAATACCAGGTCCATATCCCTCAGAGGGTTGTAGAGCTCACCATCAAGAACAGAGACTAGATGGAGAAGTTATTAGTAAGGCACGAGCCTGAAGTCAGGTATGTTACAAATGGGAGGTATTGGAATTGTTAAGAAACTTACAACATAGACTTTCTCTGCTCAGTCACTCAGGAGGAGAGATCAAGTCTGAGTTGTTTTTTTACTTATTTAATTTTTGTCACCTGAGAGCTCCCAGAACCAACAGCAAATGGGGCCTGAGAACCAGTATAGTTAGATTTTAACGAATGGGATATCTGCATTTCTTGACATGTCACTTATGGGGTGCTTGTGTGAATTGCATCGAACCCAATGCTTTGCATGGTTTCAAAATCTTTGGCAACATATTCTACTTGAAAAGTCATTTTCAGGGGCACCTGGGTGGCTCAGTTAGTTGAGCCTCGGCTCTTGATTTTAGCTCAGGTCATGATCTTGGTGTGGTAGGATCAAGCCCTGAGTCAGGTCGGGCTCTGCCCTCAGGGGGAAGTCTGCTTGTCCCTTTCCCTCTGCTCCTCTCCCTGCTCTCTCTCTCAAATAAATAAAATCTTTAAAAAAAAAAAGTCATGTTCACCTTTTTCTTTCAGAAGAGTTCAGAATCAAATGTGATACTTCACATATCTTATCTTCCTTTTTTGCATGAGACCTGAGTTACAGGTGGCGTGAAGCTGTGGGACCAGGTCAAAAGGAAGTCTTGCTATGGGTAACAGGTAGAAGTGGGATGGTAGGGCTGATCTCTTGAGGCGCAGTCTACGGGGTTCTTCACCATACGTTGCTGGGCCCCCTAGTAGTATATTCTCCTCGTGCATGTGCAAAGCCAGTGCTCTGGGCCCTGCTTAGAAAAGAATGGTCCTAGGGTTGCTAGGATGACCTGCTGGCCTAGATATGGTCAGAAGCCCTGCCGCCGCTGTCTCCTCCTCCTCCTCCTTCTTCTTCTTCTTCTTTTATTTTTAAGATTTATTTATTTATTTGAGAGAGAGAAAGTGCACGGTAGGGAGGGGCAGAGGGAGAGGGAGAGAGAATCCTAAGCAGACTCCCCTGATGAGCACAGAGCCTGATGCGAGGCTCGATCCCATGACCCTGAGATCGTGACCTGAGCTGAAACCAAGAGTCGGGTGCCCAACTGACTGCGCCTCCTGGGAGCCCCGAGGCCCTGCCTTCTTAGGTTTCAAGTCTTGTAACACCTCAGACCACCATTGCTTTCCCTGCCATGGGTTCCAGCACATGAATAAGGGCACCATTAGGAATCACAGTTCATGGAAAACGAAAGGGTTTTCTATTCCAGGTCTATTGATAGAGACACTCACCTATCTAATAAATCCACTCTCACTAACTGAATTTCAAGATAGCAGCATCCTTGACCGGGCACATTCGTCAGTGGAAGGAAATTAGATTGCATGTGTTATTTAAGACTCTAAGCTGCTTCTTGAGAGGCTGGCGTGTCTTTAGCAAGTGCAGCCGTGGAGTGAGACCCAGGTTTCCGGGCATCACCCGATGTTGCCTGAGTGCGAAGCTGAAAGGACCCTTCTAATGTGAATACTGTGTCTCTTTGTAAATTACGTGTTTTTCTTTTCATGGCCACCTCTCAAAATGAGCTCATAATATTCACCTACGGCTCACACAGTGTGGAGGTGAAAGCTGTGGGGAGAAGAGCCCAAAGGGGGAGTCAACATTTGACAAATGCTTTGTATATGAGAAGAATTTGCTTCATGGTAGATTTGTGGAAGAAAATACAGCCCGTCTGATAAGATGTGGCAGATTTCAGATGGGGGGGTGGGGGCGTTGGCAGGACGCCATTGTTTGCCCCTTACCCCACACGGAGCCTTGGGAAGTCTGCCCGATAATGCCACATTGGGTGGCTTGGGAAGAAAGGTCACACTGGCTACATTCTCATTTGTTCTTAACCTTCCTACTTTTGCTTCAGCTGCACCCCCTTTCCAGTAGGGCGGGAGGGGAGTTAGACACTTTAAAGCCTTGCTGGGGCCCAATTAGCATTCAGGGATACAAAGGGCAGACTTTCAATGGGGAGGCAGGTTTCACAGCTGCGGTTTGTGAGTAGACAAGCTACTATGGAAGATGTGTGAACGATTTTGATTTCCATGCTGGCTTTGGAGCAGGTGTCAGTCAAGAGAATGGGCCTCGTGCTCCCGAATGTGCTAAGAACACTTTGATCCTGGTGAAATAGATTCTCACACTCATGTACATTCATGGAGTAATAAACAGAGATTTATGGAGCGGAGATCAAGGTTTCGTTCCACGAGTATTCACCGGTTGTGTGACAAAGTAAACATGTATATTTCTATGAGCATAATTTTAGGATGCACGGTCTGCCCTCAGTTATTCGTATCTGCCTCGTAAACTTTGGAAGTGATTGGAACTGAACTCCCCAGTCTAGCCAGGCAGCCCCCTCGCCTAAAGCACCATCAATTCGGCTAAACTCAGAGAATACAGATTCTTCATTTGAAGTTATTATCAGCCCGAGTCAAAGAGCATTTCATAAACACATCTGCAAAATTCAATACCATACATTCCACAGGCAAATGGAATATTTCAAAGCGTCTGCAACTTTTGTTTCGTTCCCGTTAAGATCTACTACTGAGAATAGCTGGTCTGAATATCAGACAATAGGTGCCATCTTTCATCAGTGGAGCTGATGACACTACTGACTCTAGATTCTTCTTTTCTAATTCAAGAATTGATTTATATATGGAAAACTTTCCAAAGCTCTACAAACCAAATGCCATTTTTGCTTTTAGAAAGACCTAGATAGCTTCATAAATGTTTTCGGGGCTATCTTGGGAAACCCAGAAACGGATGACCACATGCAGCCCGTGGCCTGTCAGTAAAATGGCACGCCAGACCTGATACTAGGGGTCTCCTTCAAACCATTTCAGTTAATTTGCCTTTACTGCATGCCTAACAGCGTGCAGAATTCAGTCTGAACTCCATGGAGGTACAGAAGTACCAAAGATATAACGTCTGTCTTCATCAGGTATTTCTAATATTTTTCCTAAAGTATACAATCTCTGTATTCACCTTAGCTATGTTAGCTATGTTTTTGAGGACTGGGAGTTCCTTTTAAAAAAAAAGAGAGAGAGTATAAGCAACTGGAAACCAAGCATCATCTTCTAAGGAGGTGATATTGTTTAAGCTTTCAAGTCAGATAATGAATCCACTGTGTATTTGCCACAGGCAAATAACTTAACCTCCCCAAACCTCCGTTTCTTCACCTATAAAATGGGGGTGATAACATTTAGCGTAGCGTCTGGCATTAGGGAGACGTGTTAATACCTACTTCTTCATATAGAATATATATATAGACTATAATACATACTCCTTTATCTTCACTTTAGACTTACGTCTGAAAGCGCAAAAATAGAAATCTGCAAGTAATTGAACTGGATCATTTAGAATTGAGATAAGAAAGCTGATGCCATCTTTTAATCATTGCCATGTGGAGTGTGAGAGAACTAAGCTTTGGAGGGAGGCATCCAACAAATACTTTGGAATGAACAAGTGAATGGCTAGAGAAAGGAAGGAAGAAGCAAGAGGAAGGAAGGGCGGAGGGAGGGAAAGAGCGAGGGAGGAGAGAAGGTAGGCTTTCTGGAGCACCTGTGTTCTTTAGTACTCTCGGTCCTGGCCTTATTCAAAGATATGTGATTCAGAGCTGACGACACTGGCTATCGATTAGTTGGCTTGCCTTCTTCCTTCCCTCGGGGGTTTTTACGAAAGTCAGATGAGCAATTACATGGACATTTTTCTGAATGCTCTACCCTGGGTCTCATAACAAAACTCTCCGTACGGGAGGCTGCGCTGCTCCATCAACAGGCTACTCCACGCATCTCTTACAGCCCCTCATCTCCCGTATCGGTTCTTCCTAAACTTCGTAATTCCCACTTGTGAACTTCTTCATTCGTATAAATACTAAGGGCCATTGACAGGTATCAGTAGCCTAAATCTTGTGTAGAGGGTCCTCTCAAATGTGCAGTTCGTTGCAGAGAAAAAGCATTTTTCATCTTAGGAAACCTTTGAATAGGCTGTGCTCAGAGTCCCCACTGCCACAGTCTTCAGCCTTCTTTTCCACAGATGGCTCTTTGCCTTAAAAGCGTATCACCTTTTAATAGCTTCGTTCTGCTCTTTAAAAAGAAATTGGGGAAGAAATTGAAGTGCATTTCAGAATTTGTTTCTACTATCGTATCTGTGAAAGTATCACATAATCATATTGCATTTCGTTTTCAGATTGGCAAGTTATGCGCCCATTCTCAACAACGCCAATATAGATCTGCTTATTATCCTGAAGATCTGTTTATTGACAAGAAGGTATTAAAAGTTGCTCATGTAGAACATGAAGAAACCTTATCCAGCCGACGAAGGTGAGAGGGTTTTTTTTTTTCTCTATTTCAGCATACAATTAGCAATTGTGTTGTCAGGTCAAAAACCTTTGGAGTGAAACTTCTTAAATACACATTATTTGGTTCTTTTGAGTCGAGTCTGATTAATTAAATTCTACCATTTGTCAGTGCTAAAGAAAAAAGAAATCGTGTTATGTCTAAGCCATATTCAAATGGAAAGTGCCCATATGTGAGTATCCAACCCAGCAACACAGGGTGGAACGGACTTCTCTACTCAAGGTATTTATTGATTAAACAAAACGTTTTCTGCTTATGATCTGGTCTCACAATTTTATGGCTTCGCTTGTGACCTTCCGATTATTAACAGTGAGTCCAGGTCAAGTTCACCAGAGGGAAACTGGCAAGACACTCACGTGTATACACATACTCCTCATGCTATGCACTCTTGTAAGTATATGAAATGAAGGATTCAGTTTCTGTTTCTTAAGACTGCAATCAAGAGACTAAATTAAAGTTTGTTTCTGATTCTCTTCATTCCTCTTCCCCTCATCCAGATGACCTCTTTCCCTGTTCTAGTTTCAAGGTTACAAATAAGGGGTAGACATTAGCTGGAAATCCCAACACAAATGTAGGAAGGGTGCCTTCCCAAAAGGACTACACATGTCCCCAAGCCTGCCACTGGCTCAGTAACAGCCAGACATGAGCTCTGCTTCCTGATGACTTTGAGGGAATTGGGAGAGACTAGACTACAGATGGAAAATTAAGAGATGAAATCAGCAGGGGCGCCTGGGTGGCACAGCGGTTAAGCGTCTGCCTTCGGCTCAGGGCGTGATCCTGGCATTATGGGATCGAGCCCCACATCAGGCTCCTCTGCTGGGAGCCTGCTTCTTCCTCTCCCACTCCCCCTGCTTGTGTTCCCTCTCTCGCTGGCTGTCTCTATCTCTGTCAAATAAATAAATAAAATCTTTAAAAAAGAGAGATGAAATCAGCAACATCTCAGACGTAGGCTGAATTATACCATTCATATCCATTTATTACAAGAGGTTTTGAGGTGACGTGAGAGAAGGCAGTAAGGCTGCTTGAGAGACAGGCCTCCAAAGCAGCATTTCAGGAAGTCCCAGTTTCTACTCTTTTGTTGACTTCCAACCCGAATGGATTTCTAGTTTCCCTGTAGCAACAGTTTTAAAGTGTGACTCAAGGACCCAGGAAGTCCCCGAGACCATTTTCAGGGAGTCTGTGAGATGTTCCTTTTGCTGACTACATATCCATGTGAACCTGTGTTTTATTTATATACTTCAACCAAAACAACACATTGCAACAGATTGAACGCAGAAGCCGATGGGAGATTTCAGCTGTCTCCTATGAAGCCAGGCCAAAGATATTTTGTAAAAATGCAAAAACAATATCACTTTCTCACTATTTTTTCATAAAAATAGTATTTATGTTAACACATAATGGCTCATTGTTAGTTTAAAATTAATAAGGAAATAATTTTCTCCCTGAGTTTTAATTTCTTTTTTTTTTTTTTAAGATTTTATTTATTCGACAGAGATAGAGACAGCCAGCGAGAGAGGGAACACAAGCAGGGGGAGTGGGAGAGGAAGAAGCAGGCTCATAGCGGAGGAGCCTGATGTGGGGCTCGATCCCATAACGCCGGGATCACGCCCTCAGCCGAAGGCAGACGCTTAACCGCTGTGCCACCCAGGCGCCCCCTGAGTTTTAATTTCTAAAGCAGTTAAGTACAAAGGATATATATCATATAAACAAAAGCTCTTTGGGGCCCTCAATCATTTTTTTTGGTAAAGATTTTATTTACTTATTAGACAGAGAGAGACCGCCAGCGAGAAAGGGAACACAAGCAGGGGAAGTGGGAGAGGAAGAAGCAGGCTCCCAGCAGAGGAGCCTGATGTGGGGCTCGATCCCAGAACGCTGGGATCATGCCCTGAGCCGAAGGCAGACGCTTAACGACTGCACCACCCAGGCGCCCCCCCCAATCATTTTTAAGAGTATAAAGGGGTTGTATTAGTTACCCACTGCTACATAACAAATTATCCCAAAACATAGTGACTTAAAACAACCAACATTTATTATCTCACAGTTTCTGTTAGGCGTTCAGGAGCAGCTTAGCTGGGTGGTTGTCGGGCTTTAAAGAAGTTTCGGTCAGTTTCTGGGGCTGTAGTCATATAAAGTGTAGACCTACTTCCAAAGCGGCTCACTTAGCAAGTTAGTGCTGGTTGTTGAAAGGAGGCCTCAGGCCCTCACCACATGGACCTTGGCTGCTGGCTTCCCCAGAATATGCGCTCCGTGGAGGACAGCAAGGAGCAAGCTGTGATGTCTTTTCTGACCTAGTCTGGGAAGTGACATACTGTCAATTCTGACATCAAGTTGTTAGAAGTGAGTTCCCAATTCTAGTCCACACTCAAGGGGAGGGAAATGAAATTCTGCCTCTAGAAGGAAGGAGCATCAAAGAATTTGTGGACGTATTTACAAATTGCCACAGGGTCCTGGCACCAAGATATTTGAGAACCATATCCCTGTAGTATAGGGGATCTGTGGAAAGTTTTTGTCATTCTGGGAAGACAAAATCTGGTCATTTCTCTAGACCTTCTTTAACCACTGACTTTCCTTTGTCTGTTGTTCTCCATTGTTTTCACGCTTTGCCCAGACCACCTGAGAAATTAACCTCAGTCATTGACCTTTACCTAGGGGAAACCCCTTGCATATTGCACCAAGGTGAATAATTTATATTTATATTGTACTATTATAATATATAACACATTACATATTAATATTAATAATGAAGAATAGATATACAATGAATTACTAATACATCAATATTTATAATTATATATAATTTGTAATTACACTATTTATAAATAACATACAAAAATAAAATATAATACAAATGTATTATATTATATCATACTATATAATTATTAATTAAAATTAATAAGAGGGGCACCTGGCTGGCTCAGTCAGGGGAGCATGCAACTCTTGATCTCGGGGTTGTGAGCTCGAGCCCCACATTGGGTGTAGAAATTACTTGAAAATAAAATCTCAAAAAACTTTATTTTTTTTAAAGATTTTATTTATTTATTTGACAGATAGAGAGAGAGACAGCCAGCGAGGGAGGGAACACAAGCAGGGGGAGTGGGAGAGGAAGAAGCAGGCTCCCAGCGGAGGAGCCCGATGTGGGGCTCGATCCCAGAACGCCAGGATCACGCCCTGAGCCGGAGGCAGACGCTTAATGACTGACCACCCAGGCGCCCCCTGAAAAAACTTTTTAAAATAAAATTAAATTAATAAGTGGAATGTTTAAATTATAAATTACACTTATATATTATAAATGTAATAATATGTTATATATTTATATCATATTATACAATAATATGTATTTTTATATCTATTGCTTTATTCAACTCTGCAGAAATTTAGGAAATACCTAGTATGTGCCAGGCTGTGTCCTGGGCATCAAAAATCAAGACACAATCTCAGCTCTCCAAAGCAGTCTAATGTGGAAATAGACTTAAATGCCAATAATTCCAGAACAGTTTTATAAGGGCAAAGAGTGTCCAGAGTCTATCCCTAGAGGCAGCCCACAGGAGGAGTGAGAGCCTCTGCCCAGGGAGTTAGAGCAGGCCTTCACAGAGCAGGTGGTGTATGAATTTGTACCAGAATCACATGCAGAGCTTTTTCAAACGAAACACACCACCCCAGTCCCATTTTGAGACTACCCTGCCAACCTAGACACATTTATGAGTAAGTAGGAGGCCTTACTTTATCAAGGCC
>NW_024423319.1:7179087-7242644 GCF_017311325.1 Ursus maritimus | reverse complement strand
GCGAGAAAGGGAACACAAGCAGGGGAAGTGGGAGAGGAAGAAGCAGGCTCCCAGCAGAGGAGCCTGATGTGGGGCTCGATCCCAGAACGCTGGGATCATGCCCTGAGCCGAAGGCAGACGCTTAACGACTGCACCACCCAGGCGCCCCCCCCAATCATTTTTAAGAGTATAAAGGGGTTGTATTAGTTACCCACTGCTACATAACAAATTATCCCAAAACATAGTGACTTAAAACAACCAACATTTATTATCTCACAGTTTCTGTTAGGCGTTCAGGAGCAGCTTAGCTGGGTGGTTGTCGGGCTTTAAAGAAGTTTCGGTCAGTTTCTGGGGCTGTAGTCATATAAAGTGTAGACCTACTTCCAAAGCGGCTCACTTAGCAAGTTAGTGCTGGTTGTTGAAAGGAGGCCTCAGGCCCTCACCACATGGACCTTGGCTGCTGGCTTCCCCAGAATATGCGCTCCGTGGAGGACAGCAAGGAGCAAGCTGTGATGTCTTTTCTGACCTAGTCTGGGAAGTGACATACTGTCAATTCTGACATCAAGTTGTTAGAAGTGAGTTCCCAATTCTAGTCCACACTCAAGGGGAGGGAAATGAAATTCTGCCTCTAGAAGGAAGGAGCATCAAAGAATTTGTGGACGTATTTACAAATTGCCACAGGGTCCTGGCACCAAGATATTTGAGAACCATATCCCTGTAGTATAGGGGATCTGTGGAAAGTTTTTGTCATTCTGGGAAGACAAAATCTGGTCATTTCTCTAGACCTTCTTTAACCACTGACTTTCCTTTGTCTGTTGTTCTCCATTGTTTTCACGCTTTGCCCAGACCACCTGAGAAATTAACCTCAGTCATTGACCTTTACCTAGGGGAAACCCCTTGCATATTGCACCAAGGTGAATAATTTATATTTATATTGTACTATTATAATATATAACACATTACATATTAATATTAATAATGAAGAATAGATATACAATGAATTACTAATACATCAATATTTATAATTATATATAATTTGTAATTACACTATTTATAAATAACATACAAAAATAAAATATAATACAAATGTATTATATTATATCATACTATATAATTATTAATTAAAATTAATAAGAGGGGCACCTGGCTGGCTCAGTCAGGGGAGCATGCAACTCTTGATCTCGGGGTTGTGAGCTCGAGCCCCACATTGGGTGTAGAAATTACTTGAAAATAAAATCTCAAAAAACTTTATTTTTTTTAAAGATTTTATTTATTTATTTGACAGATAGAGAGAGAGACAGCCAGCGAGGGAGGGAACACAAGCAGGGGGAGTGGGAGAGGAAGAAGCAGGCTCCCAGCGGAGGAGCTCGACATGTGGGGCTCGATCCCAGAACGCCAGGATCACGCCCTGAGCCGGAGGCAGACGCGCTTAATGACTGACCACCCAGGCGCCCCTGAAAAAACTTTTAAAATAAAATTAAATTAATAAGTGGAATGTTTAAATTATAAATTACACTTATATATTATAAATGTAATAATATGTTATATATTTATATCATATTATACAATAATATGTATTTTTATATCTATTGCTTTATTCAACTCTGCAGAAATTTAGGAAATACCTAGTATGTGCCAGGCTGTGTCCTGGGCATCAAAAATCAAGACACAATCTCAGCTCTCCAAAGCAGTCTAATGTGGAAATAGACTTAAATGCCAATAATTCCAGAACAGTTTTATAAGGGCAAAGAGTGTCCAGAGTCTATCCCTAGAGGCAGCCCACAGGAGGAGTGAGAGCCTCTGCCCAGGGAGTTAGAGCAGGCCTTCACAGAGCAGGTGGTGTATGAATTTGTACCAGAATCACATGCAGAGCTTTTTCAAACGAAACACACCACCCCAGTCCCATTTTGAGACTACCCTGCCAACCTAGACACATTTATGAGTAAGTAGGAGGCCTTACTTTATCAAGGCCCTGCTGCCATGGCCTCTGTCTTGGGCTCTTGTGGGACCCACTCCCTATTGCCTTACCAGCGAGGGCTCTATGGTATTCAAATCCTCCAGGGAAAAAAGAAACCGATGAATGGGTTCTCGGCTGGGCACCCAGATTGGCACTTTGTTCAGATTACTTTCTGAACTTGCTGCTAAGCCCCAAAGAAAAGAAAAGATAGTAAGAAAAACTACAGAGCCTGTAGGCTTGAGTAAGGGATGGTCGAGCAGGGCTCCTTTGGGTGTTGGGAGCACGAGCCCGCCCCCTGATGCTTCTCGTCTTTTGCAAACTGGAGCCTTAGCGTCCAAGTCATTCCTCCTGAATTCTCTTGCAGAATAAGAAAGTGAAACAACAGGAGAGTGTCTGATTTCATTTAACTCCCTCCAATAGGCATTGTAAACCCTCTTAGGAAGAGGGGAGACTCGAGGATTAAGATGATCTCTTGCTCCATGCCCTGGCCCCCGCAATCTGATGTTATTAGGAGGGCTTGGTTTGGGAGAGTGTTAGTACCTCTATAAATTTCTCGGTATGTCCTGCACAGCATTTCGCACTGTCCAGAAAAATATGTGTGCCTCCAGCACCCCTCACACCATGCCCAAGCTCCATCCTCCGTGGTTAAAAATATGATAATTGGAAAGTAACCCTATGGTAGCTTTTCGTCTGTGGAGGTTGGGAGCAAGCTGTCTGAATCTGATTATGAGTTGAAAAGCCCTTCGCCTTATTAAAATAACAACACACAAAGAAATGCAGGATCCCTTTGGGAGCATTCAGAAGTCATCTGTTTGTTTTGTCTGCCCCCAACTGGGTAGTTTGCAACACGCAACTAATCTTAGAAATAGCTTAGTTCAATTTAAAGGCGATTTAATACTCAACCGGCGGCCTGCGTATGGGAGTCAGTGTTCCATTAAGGTAGAAATATTGAAAATATCTGTCATCAGATTTAAAACGGGGTAGGACAAGATGCACAAGTAAGCAACCAGAATAGAGGCAATGCGATTTCCAGCCCTTGCCAGCGCTCATGTCTTCGGCACTTCTGAGCGGCAGCCTCTCCCTCCTTGGGCCTCCTAACAGGCTCCTTCACCGCTTCCCATATGATACTGTTTACCTTGTCATTCGCGCAGCCCCCTAAAGTTTGGTGGAACGCGTGAGCGCTATCTGTCCTTTTTCTAAGCCCCACATCTCAGTCGAATAGTCCAGAATAGTCCATCGTGGCCCAACTGCTAACGTGTGAGAAAGTGGCTCAGTCCCTCCACCCTGTGAAATTGCATCTGTGTGTCCCACCCTTCCCCTTCCTGCGCTGCTCCTCCTCCCCTCCCCCCTCTGACTTGGTCTAAAGGGGCAATGGATTAGGTGACACTAGTAAATGACCTAGAAAGAAAAGAACAAAAGCCGATCTCAGCTCCCCGGTCCAAAATCAATGCTCACTCCCACTCCCTCTCAGCCTGCTGCTCTGGTTTGGCTAGGCAGCTTTGTAAGCTCCGTGGTGCCTTCCACCCTCCGAACAAAACAACAAAGTATGTCCTGAATGAATCAACGAGTTTCGGGTCTGGTACAAGTCATTCTGCCCTAAATAGGCCTCTACTTCTTTCACCATTTGTCAACACCATCTATATGCTAAGCGTTGTGTACGGATTAGGCTCTGATGAATAGAAAGAGCCCCTCGCCTAGTTAGGGGGAGACACCCACAGATAATTTTCAAACACAGGGGGCAAGTGTTATCGCAGAGCTGTGTTCAAAAGGGTGGCGGCACTGTGGCTGGGGAAGGTAGCAGCTCTCCTGCGAAAGTCAAGAAAGGCTTCTTAGAAAAGGGAACTCTTGAGCCCGGCGTTGGCGGAAGATGAGAAACTCAACAGGTGGAGGAGAGAAGAGACGGTGTTCCAGGCAAAGGGAACAGCATGAGACAAAAGTACAGGCAACTCTTTGGAATGGCAGAAAATTAGAGTTTGGGATCAGACGGTGGAAGTTTCTCTGCTGCAGAGAAACGGGTTTACCTGATCCTGCTTCATTCCCGTTATAATGATTGCAGGTTATTTGCTTTTCTGAGTTTTCAGTTCTTTTTTTTTTTTTTAAATAATGAGCTCCTATTACTTTATATTAAGAAAAAAAGAACCTTAATGATAAAGGAGGAAAGTTCAGGATCTGCAGTTGGGGATGAAAGGCCGTTTTTACTCGTAGTGGTTTCCAATTAGTGCTGCTTTGAGGCCTGCCCAAGCAAATCACCGCAAGAAAGCCAAGGGAATCCCCTCCCCCACGCCCCAGGAAGGGGGCGCTCCTCTTGAGGACGGTGGGAGCCCTCCAGGGGAGATCACGTGCACCCAGCCGCAATATTTCAAAATGGCTCGTGCATGCAAAGGGGCCCTGTCCTTTAGTTCCACATTTAACACAGTGAATAGAAAGCTCTGTGAAGAGACCTTTTTTTTTCCCTGAGCAGACTGCCGTAAGCAAGTGTTGGGTTTGACCTACGTGAGAGCCCTAGGCTCGACTATTTATATGTCAAGTGGTATGTGCGGCATGCGCCTATTAGAATAAAATGGAATGGGAATCAAAGAACATTCCCTTCAATCAAATTGTTTTTCCTATCCCGGGCAACTAATTGTCCAAACGTTCTATCCTTTTTTTTTTTTTTTCCTAGAGACAATTCTGTCGAGCAGACTGCCTTAGTTCATGGGTGGAGGTTCCTTTGTTGTCTGTCATGGGCTACTAGCACAAAGAAAAGAAATCTGGACTGAGTCCTACATGGGTAATTAATATGTCACCTAATTTCGTTGCAGGTATCTTTCTTTAAAGAGAGATACGGAAATATTCACCTTGCCTCCTTTTAAGATTATAAGCAGAGGGATAGGAGGCTTTATTTAAGGAAAGATAAAAGCAAAAGACCCTCCATTGCCAGGCCAGACGGGGTTCAGGAGTGAGTGACAAAGAAGAGGGGAAATGAGAGAGGCCCAGTGAACTCGGTAGGAGGTAAACTGCGCCTGTCACACTCCGCTGCTCTCAGGGCTGTGGTGTCCGAGGACATTATCACCTGTTGTCGCTCCCTTTTGAAAAGCTCATTAACTCTCCAGCAGTTTCGAAAGGCTTTCTTCTAGCCTGCAAAATAGGGCGTCTGGATTTATTTTCAGAACTCCAACTTTCTCTTGGAGACTGAGGTCTAGTTTCCCTCCCACGTCTGTGGAAGGTTTTACGTGAAGGTATGGCCAGCCCTGTGGCACCAGTTTGCGGAGAGCCCCGCTCTCTCTTCTCCCAAACGTGGGGACTGCCTCACCCCCAGAGGCACCGAAAGTTCTTTGAGAACCTGCATTCGCTTCATGATTCTCAGGTGCTTTTCTAATCAAACACACGCTGGATTCTAATGCGAATGATGTACACTGAGAACGAAAAAGAACTCCGTGAACTTGCCTATCCAGAAGGATAGGTTTTAGAGGAATAAACATAAAAGCCTACTGGAGAGCCAAGTCTAGAAGGAAATCTATCCAAATATTCACAGTGATTATCTCTGGCTGGTAGGACCATGAATAGGGTTTTTTTTTTTTTCCTCCTTCTACCTTTCTGTATTTTTTAAATTCTCCATAGTGAGCATACATTTCTTTTACAAGGAGAAAGAAAACCAACAGACCTTATTTTAAAGGATGAAGGAAGGAATAGATTTTAATCATTGTGTGCAGCTCTTGAAATTTTCTATTCTCGCTCCTCGCCCACGCTTCTAGTTCACATCGAGCCGCATCTGGCCCTCTTGACCGTCTCCGTCCATTGCTCCAACGGACATCCCTTGTCCTAGTAGACGAGCCTCTCTTCCTCTGAAACGTATCTCACCCCCTTCTCTACCCTTTTTTGGGGTTATATCTCAATAAAGCTGGTATAACACACCATTCATCCATTTAAAGTATGTAATTCAAGTGTTTTTAGTATAGTCACAGACTTGTGCACCCATCACCACCATCAATTTCGGAACATTTTCAGCACCTCAAGAAGCCCCATGCCCGTTAGCTATCATTCCTCAACCCTCTTCTCCGCCCCCCCCCAAGCCCTAAGCAACCACTAATCTACTTTCTGTCTCTATAGATTTGCCTGTTCTGAACATTTCTACTCTATTTCTATATGGTAACTCCTATACTTGACTTTGTAAGGAGTCGCCAAACTGTTTTCCACAGCAGCTGTGCCATTTTGCATTCCCACCAACAATGTGAAGTTTCCACTTCCTCCACATCTTCAGCAACACTTGTTGTTGTCTGTCTTTTTTATTTTATTTTATTTTATTTTATTTTATTTTATTATTTTTTGAAGGTTTTTACTATAGTCATCCTAGTGGCTGTGAAGTGATATCTTACTCTGGTTTTGATTTGCATTTCCCTGATGACTAATTGACATTTAACTGGACTTCCTCTTGGCCCTCCACATCCGATTCTTACACACACAGATCCCTCTGAAGGCCACCACCGTCTTACCCGGCAAAGATCATTCGAACTGCTTTACCAGATTAGCCCAGGGGGTTACCCAGCCCTGTAGCTAGCTCGTCTTTGAAAAAGAATACCAGGAAAAATAGGTGGGGAGAGAACATGGCTGTGCTTATTAATACCCACCTCAAACGATGAAAGACTTATCCATCTTGCACATAGAAAATAGTTGCCTGGAGCTTGAAAAAAAATCTTAATTATCTTGCATACTATCTGAAATATAATATATATTTCATTAAATATTCGTATTCTCTTGGCTTATAATGATGGTAATATTGACCATGATGGATGTCATGGGGGGTTACTTTGTGCCAGGGACTACGCTGAAGAATTTTCGTGCATTTTTCTCAGTCATCATAGAGACCTATCATTAGCTTCATTTTACAGTCAGGGAAACTAAGGCCCAGAGGAGTATAGAATTTGCCTAAGGTTTCACTGCCAAGTGAGTGAGGGAGTAGCGGGTATTTGACACTTAGTGGGTCAGACTCCAAAATCAGTGCTCTTACCTACTACTCCTAACAGGTTTTCAGGGGCTGTTTGGAGACTCCAACCATCATTATAGTGTGGTTGCTCAATGAAACTGTGTTCTGAATTCAAAGCAATTAATCCAGAAGCCAATGTTTCAAACACAATCTCTTCCTAGGTCCATCCTGTATGTCCTGTGGTGGTAATGACTACTCTATGACATGGGGTGGCCTTTTATGTCCCCAAGTTACCTTGCTCAAGTTTCAAAGAGATTCCCCCGAGTTCTAGAATTTGATGACCCAGATTGTGTTCACATTATTCACATTCTTCGCAGTTTTTCTTAGACGTTTATCTTGACCCCCCCCCCAAGTAATATCTTTCCATACTAAAGGGAGAGGTCTTATGTTTACGGCAGGCCCCTCATCCCCTTGACACTTTGACGGACCCTCTCTGAATCTTCTCCAGCTTGCCAGTGATCTTTATAATCAGCGCAGAAAACTGCAAGGGTTCAGGGGCTGGGAGAAGTTCAGAGTGGCTTTGCTTTTGTTTTGTGTGTGGGGGGGGTTGGTTTTTTGTCTCTTTTAACTTCTAGGGAAGTCAAATTGGAAAGCTTTGCCATGAGTTCAATTTTTCTTGCCATGTGCTATCTTACAGAGGGTTCCGAGGTAGGAGGAGGCCTAAGGGAAACTCTTTCATTAAAGAGCAGGCCGTCGCCTCCCCTAGACTAATGGCCATATTCCATTTCCTCCTGGAGTGGGGGGAATTACTCAGCCTCGGCCTTTCCTCTTTCAGTTCCCACTCTTGGGAACTGTATTATTACCTTGTAAAACAGAGCATCTCTCCTATTAGCGTTAATTGAACCCATCTTTTTCCTGTTAGAAACTATAATGTTGACTTTTATTTTCGGAGCCCTGGATTGAGCCTCTTCACTTTGGAGGCTGACGGAGCTCAGCCACCAGCAGTAGGCTGGAAGGGGCTTTGAGCGTGGCAGGAAGCAACTGTTGGGATGTCAGGAGTTACAGATATCCCAATAACCTTTCTGGAGTTGTTCTGTCCATCACCCTGGCTTTACTGTGACCCGAGCCTTTGTGAAGATGTGCTGAATATTGTAAGTGCTCTCCCTCTTCTAAATCATCAGTTGAAACAAATCGTTTTATGGTAATAAAGTGGAAAAAATGCAAGAAAATAATTTCCACCAGGCTTCCTCTTTTGGCCAGATCGGAAAACAACCCCCAGAAGGCTTTTCTGGGCTCAGGACTCCCACCAGTGTCCAAATGAGATTCAGGCCTCTGGCTCCCCCAGAGGCCTATATATCAGGCCAGTCCATTCTTAGCCTGGAGACAGTATTGAATAATTACTCCACTGCCAGCAAATTCCCTGGCCGGAGTCTCCAAAAACTTAGTAGAGACTTAAGATAGACTTGGTTATGAAGAACGCTTTAACTTCCTTTCTTTAGAAAAATAAAGAGTATTTTATTTGCGTTTGTTTGCCTTCGGACATCTGTTGTATAGATATTTTAATGTTTCTTTATAAACATACCCACTTCTCTCCAGTCTATAGTGTGTTATTTTGTGTGTCCATGTACATCTGAAACAAGAAATTTTGCTGGGTATTTATGTGTGTGTTTATATCTATTTGCATATGTAATATGCTTGCTCGCTTCTTCTCTCTCTCTCTCTCTCTCTCTCTCTCGCTGTCTCTTACTCTCGCTCTCACTCTCTCTCTCCCCCCCCACATATGTCTTATATGTAACATAAAAGCCAAAGCAAATAAATAATAAAATATACTAGGATCCACCCCCTCCTGCCTCCCACCCCCCCCATAGTTACCGCAATATACAGACAAAGAACAAAGAACCCTTCCTCCTCTAGCAGATGTGAGTTCCTCTGACTATATTGTCAGGAGAATTTCATAGAGCGTACACTGCTCTGAGCACCCTGTAATTCTGATCTGCAACTATTAGCCCGAGCCTATATGGAAAGGGGGCCATCTCTAGGGTAATAGCATTGTAAATTACAATCAATGCACTCAATTACACCCAGAAACCAAAAGATATGTAGTGCTCCAGTGTGCCTTGTAATCAGTACCTTCGAGAATGTAGGTAACAGCATTCTGAACAAAAAATGGAAGCCAAACGTGTAAGAAAATGAATGTTAGAATTAAATCATCCTTCTGATAGGAGCAACACCTTATATGGCAAGCAACTTTTTTTCCCTAATATCATTTTATTGATTTAAAAAAAAAACTAAATTGTGGCCTTGTAGCCAAGAATGTCTTTTAAAATCATTTATTGCTCTAATCAGCCTGGCAGAGCCTTTCTGTCATGCTGATAAGGAAATTAAACTTTTCTCATACTTGGTTTACTTGCCTCTTATGCACAGATGCTTTCTTTTTCTTTCAGGGAACTAATTCAGAAGCTGAAATCTTTCATCAGCTTCTACAGCGCTTTGCCTGGCTACGTCTGCAGCCATAGCCCTGTGGCTGAAAACGACACTCTTTGCTGGAACGGACAAGAACTCGTGGAGAGGTAATTTTTTTTGAATGTGAAATATAGCAGTATTTGAGAAATTCTCATCGTATGTCCATCTCAAGGTTAGTTATGTCTTCTCTCTGCCTTCATTAACTTCACAAGAAACATTCTAGAAACAACATACATGTGAGCATCTGTGACATGCTTCTTCCATCTCCCCATTATGTGGACCCTTATTTAGTTATTGTCTTGAAGAAATCATATACACATTAATAGCTATCGTTTAGTGAGAGTTAACTATGTATGAAGCACCACGCTAAGTGCTTGTCTGTATTAACTCTTTTCATCCTTACACCCACCTTCCGAGGTAAATGCCATTATTTTTCCCCATTCTATAGATGAAGATGGAGGAGAGAAGAATGGGGAGGGAAAAAGGAGTACCATTTCACTGAGCAGTATTGCTGAAATGGTTGGTCACTGAGTGTTAGTGTAATCTGTGCTAACATTTGTCATCTGTGAAGAATTTGCTCATCACTGGAAAGGAAATAATCTATATTCATTTATTCAGTAAATATTTACTGAGCACCTTCTAAGCACCAGTCATGTTGAAGTGAACAAAACAGGCAAAATTTCCTGTCCTCCCGGAACTCTCATTCTAGTGGGCTAATGGCGCTCGTAATCACCATTGCTTCCCATGTGTAAGGAGTAGTTTGGGATTAAGGAACGAAATCAGGAAGGTAGAATGCTTTGGAAACCACAGGGAGCTGATGAGCAGGCTTCCAAAGCTATTTGTCCAAGTGGTAGCGTCTTGAACTTGATACTTGAACTCGAGTTCTGAATCTTTTACTAATGAGTCGCTTAACCTAGGGCAAGTGACTTAATCTCTCTGGGCCATGGTTTCCCCATCTGAAAAGTGAGATGGTTGGATTAGAACCTTCTAGCTCTGGCAGGCTGTGGGGTTTTTTTCCCTTACCGGTTCGTTCATTCATTCATTCATTCATTCACTCATTCATACATTTATGTTTTGAGATACTATGGGTTAGGCACCAAGCTAGGTACCAGGGATATGAAGCTGAGGACAGGCAAGTTACCTGCTTTGAGGAGCTTCCAGGCTAGTGGGGACCAACATCAGGGCATGGGATAATTAGTCATGGTGCTAAAGGGAATGAATCAGCCATGTAATGTAACGGACTAGAGGAAGGCTTCGGAACCCGATGAACGTGGGTTTACATCTCAGTCCTGCTACTTACAGTGTGGGGCCTTGGGTGGGTCACTTAATCTAGAAAGTCCCAAGGCCCCTGACTGTAAGGAAGGGCATCTCACAGGGTTGTTGTCACTATTAGGTGAGGTCATAAATGTAAAGTCCGTAGCGGACTGGCATATACCGGAAGCTTAGTTCATGTTTCTTCTCTTCTCCCTTTCTTCCTTCCTCCTCGACCCCTCCTCTTCCCCACGCAAGGCAGAACACATGCCTGGAAGCAGCTTGTTTCTCAACTAAGCTGTTTTACTGACCTGGGACAGTGAGAATGAGGTGCTAATGGGATGAGGCATTGAACTTGCGTGGAGATAGACTTCCCTCCAGCAAATGTAGATCAGGCTACAGGGATTAATGGCCCCATGCATCCACTCCACTTGGAGGAATAGTATGTATTTATTATTCTAAAAGCTCATCAGGTTCTAAGTAGAATCATGAAAATGTACTTAACTGTTATGACATATTTTTTTTAAATCGTCAGAGAAAAGCAGTTGGCGTTTGGCTTTATAAAAAGCAGATGCTGTAAAACAGGTATAAACAATATAATCCTTAAAAAAGAAAATGCCCACGGGTCAAATATGTGGTTCTTGCATAAGCTTCAAGAGAAACCTTCCCAGTGACTTACCCACCGGGATGCTAATATGGTAAAAATGAACAATTGCCGAATACTAATTTGTTTCAAACAGCCTATCTCCTTTTTTTTTTTTTTAAAGATTTTATTTATTTATTCGACAGAGATAGAGACAGCCAGCGAGAGAGGGAACACAAGCAGGGGGAGTGGGAGAGGAAGAAGCAGGCTCATAGCGGAGGAGCCTGACGTGGGGCTCGATCCCATAACGCCGGGATCACGCCCTGAGCCGAAGGCAGACGCTTAACCGCTGTGCCACCCAGGCGCCCCCAAACAGCCTATCTCCTAACCACGGTCTGTTCTTCAAGAGAAAATGTTAGCTAGCAACACATTTATTTGCTAATGTAGTCATTCATTTCTTTCTTCATTTAACAAGTATTTGAGCAACTACTATATATGGAGTGTTGATATGGGTTTGTTTATTGTTGTGATTGTTTAAGGCGAATGTTGGAACCCTGCTGGATATACCTTCTATTGTTCTTCAAGAAAAACAAAATCAGATGATCCAGTTTTAGTCTATTCGAAAGAATTTCTTCCCAAGCCTATGTTTTTTGAATTAGTGGGATTTTTTAAACTTGAATTTGGTGCATATAAACTACTTCATGCCCAGTATGCTTTCAGGAAGCATGTTGCTCGAGAACCAAGAAAGTCCTCCCCTGTCAAATGGTGGAATCCAAAGCCTGCTAAATTTGAATGAGTCTAAAAATTAGCCAAGTGTGCTTTTGCACCATTAAAATAATTCCGTTAACAGAAGTTTTTTTTGTTTCACTTCCTGGCTTTAAACATCTCAGGATATCAAACAAAATAATAAAATAAACAAATGGTATAGTATAGGGAAAAGGTATTATTTCAAACCCAAATTTATATTTCTGAACAATCTATTGTTTTAAAATAACTTTTATTGTTGATATGTGCTATCTAGGGAGGAAAGGAGGGAGGGAGGGAGGGAAGGAGGGAAGGAAGAAAGGAAAGAAAGAAGGAAATCAAACATATTTGTAGACAGTATAAGGGTACTGTAATCCAGGAAGTGACTTTTCCTTGGTTAGTAACCTCAGGTTATAATTAACCTATACTTAAATTACTGACCTAATGCGATGATGGGACTAGGGAATAGTGTCAAACTAGATTTTTTTTAAAAAAATTACTCAGGAATATACATTTAATCATAGGAAGTTCTGTAGCCTGGGGACATGTGTGCCCTCTATTTGTACCATTTATAAAGATTAGCTTCACACTGCAAATCCACTCTAGAGTAAAACCTCTTTCCAGAGCTTTTCACTGAATTTCTCATTTCGTTCAGTCTTAAGTAACAGTTGCCACTTCCCATTGTCAAATCAGGTGTAACTTTGTTATCTTTATAGGTTGGGTTTGTATTCTTTTCAAAGTATTTTACTTTTTGTCAAGAAAACTTATAAAAATCAAGGATCCTGAAAGGAAACAGAACTTGTCAGTGGAGACACCTGGTTAAAAGGAAAATATTGATGCTAAAGAAAATATGGATCAATATCCATGGCCGCTGGGTCGTCAGAGCCATTTACACCCTCCTTCTCTGAATGTCCATACAGACCACTCGACTTTTCAGGAGTTCGACAAGTCACTGTCTCTCTAAAAATGGTCGTATTTCACATCCATTCAATTGTTAGCTCTTATGAAACCAATCAACTGAAATATGAATGAAGAGAATGTTTTCACAGATCTAGTCTGAGGGAGTACCACATAAGCCTGTCATTTGTCCTTGTAACCTCCCCATCACAACCCTCCCGCCCTCCCCCCCCCATCTTGGCTTGAGGTAAACATTGGCTCCGGGATTTAGCTGAGAAATCTTGGAATCAGCAAATTCAGGCTCGTGTGAGGTACACTCTATCATCTGAGCCACCATGGATCCTACAGGCAAAGATTTGCTACAGTTGTCAAAGGCGGAAGACCCTCCATCTTTTGTCTTTGTGGAACTACAGAGAGATTCAGTTAGAGCGTTTCTGAGAGCAAGAGAAACATAAAGAATCCCATGGGAGTAAGTTAACACTGGGCTTAACAACAGGTAACCGTGGGCTTTGCCTGCATTGGCGCTGAAAACACCTGTATGAAGAGGGAGCAGTTCAGTAAATACATCCCCATACACCCTCCTCATACCCCCCTTTCAGGCCCGTTAGGCCGAACATCTAGATCGCGGACTAAAATTTTCATTCTTCTGAATGGCTCGATACCATCTGGAAGGGAAGCCCCATTTTGCTGTTGAATCAAGTTGATCTTTAAGTTAGTGTAACAGAAACTACTCAAATTTATACATGTGCAACAACTGCTAGTCAGAGAGGAAAAAAAGTGCTGTCTTGTCTTGACATGTAGCATCTGATAATTCAAGTTCATTCCACAAAGATGGAGCACTTCTTATACCCGGGGCCCTGAGGGGGCGGAGTGGTAAGTCGAATCCAGTGCCTGCCCCTGCTGAGGGGTTTACAACTTAATGAGAAGAAAGGAAGAATCATCAGCCAGTCTCCTTCCCCAGCAGTCCAGGGAGACTTCGGTTCAGAGGCGTCAAAGCAGAGGCTCTAGCCGTCTGTGTGTGTGTGTTATTGAGGTGAAATTCACATAAGATGAACCACTCTCAGGGATGTAATCCGGTGGCATCTCGTACATTTGTGATGTTGTATAATCACCACCTCTACCTGGTTTTAAGACAGGTGCATCGCTCCAGAAAGAGAGCTTGTGCTCATTAGCAGTCGCTCCCCACTCCCCCCTCCCTCAGCCCCTGGCATCCAACAGTCTGCTCTCTGTCTCTCCGGACTTACCCGTGCTGGATGTTCTGGACAGAGAGAACCATTGACTTAGTGTCATGTGTTTGAGGTTCATCCGAGTTGTAGCACGGATCAGTACTCCGTTCCTTTTTATGACCAAATAATGTTTCCTTGTCTGGATGTAGCACGTTTTGTGTATCCACTCGTCAGTTTTCTACCCGTGTGTATGTGACCCCTGAGCGACTCCTGCTCTGGCAGGCTCCACGCACCCCCTCTGGATTCAGTGTGGCTCACACTTCACCCGGATGACAGGGCAGCCAAGCCATCAGGACTCCCAGCCCCAACATCTTAGACCACCTCCTAAAGGCTAGCCCCTCCCTCACCTCTCCTGCTCTTTACATCCCTCTGCAGTTTATCTCTGGAGTCTTTTTTCTCAGCGCTGTGCGTGTGGTCAACCAGCGTCTCCTCCAATCAGCACACCTCCCATAGGGTTTGATGCGTCCTAGTGACTTTGCGGCTTCTCAGTTCTGTATATACAAACGCTTGTATTTTGTGGCATGATGCCTTCGTTCCCTTTGTGATTCAGTCCCGGCTGCGCTTGCTCCTTGTCATGTGGCTGGGCCGCTTGGGCCTGCATCCAGATGTCAGCTCCAGAATATTGCCGGTATCTTCTTGAAAGTTCTACCAAGCCACTTCTTCCCATTATGACTCAGTAGATCCATCTCATATTTTCTCAGGATGACTCTGGGACGCTCAGCGACGTGAGGTACCTGGCATTAGAGAGTAAACTCCCTGGGATCGGCAGGGGCACATTCACTGAAGGTGACGCCTTTCCCTCCTCTCTGACCTTACCTCCCATTTCACCTGAGAAATTACACACACACAAACACACACACACTCACCAGGAATTCTCCCTCATTTCCACTGATCAGACAAGTCTCCTGATGTTCATAATGCCTCCTCAGAATTTCTCTGCTTAGTTGGAAAGGCAGAAGCAGGAAGGCACAAAGCAATTATCTTAGTTCTCAAGGAGTTTTGTTCTTGTCACAAGACCTATTGGATGTTGCAGAAAAGCAGGGTAAGGAGACTGTTTCTCTCTCTCTTCTGCTGGGTTGGGGGGATAGACTGCCATATCAACCAGCAGGAGCGAACACGCTATCCCTGAACACCCAATTCCTGACACATGCAATATAATTTAAAAAGTGAGAGCAACGAGGGGCACCTGGCGGGCTCAGTCGGTGGAGCGTGAGACTCCCGATCTCAGGGTTGTGGGTTCGAGCCCCACGTTCGGTGTAGAGATGACTTTCCAAAATAAATACATAAATAATCTTAAAAATGAGAGCAACAAAATGGCTTCTTTTGCCCCTATAATCTAGGAAAGGTGAGGGAGAACAGTTGATTGTTTTCATAATGCCCTTATTTTAAGAACACTATGTTTTGAGGCCTTTGGTGGAGAGGGACCAATTCCTAGTATTAACAAGTCTTTCACTGGTCTGTGGAACCAAATGGGAAAAACTTCAGAACCTTCGATTTGATGGTAAAGGAATTAAGTGAAGATAAGACCTATACGGCACCGCGTACACGTGTACAGACACACAGATACGCATGCACAGCTCCCTGCAAGCACTTCCGAAGAGGCTAGCGATGTACAGCAGTCGCTATCTGTATCTCCCCTGCTCTCATGCTAAAATAGGTGATTTGTTATTTGGGTTTTGCTTGTTTGTTTTTTGGGTTTATGTGGTGGCTTTTCTCCAAATGGCTCAAGGCCATGTACATAGAACTTTATTTTCTGAATCAGACTTTATTTTTAAGTCGTCTCTACACCCAACATGGGGCTTGAACTCACAACCCTGAGATCAAGAGTCACATGCTTCATGGACTGAGCCTTCCGGGCGCCCCCATCCAACCTTAAATATAGGATAGCCGATGGAAGCAGCAATGGGGAAATAAATATATAAGGCAGAATACAGAGCCAAGAGGAAGGGGGCACAGGAAGGAAAGTAAACAATGGATAACGGACACCGTATTCAAAGGCATTGAGTCAGGTCCTAAAGTCGTTCGATTCCGAGTTCGGGTAGGTACAAGCCAGACTAAAATCACGCTGAGGCCAAGGCTTAGTGGCTCTCCTTAGCAGTCCCTGTCGTGATGGTGGGAGAGTTAGAGACCCAAGTACGGTCTTCAGCATCCCGGCCCTTTCTTTTCGCGGCGACTTCCCCCGCTTTGCCCGTGACCCGTGGGAAGCTCCGCTTACAGAAGGTCGGCAAGAGGGGAGAATGTTGGTGTCATCAATGCCGAGCTCCACAGTTCTTGGTCGCCCTCAGACATTTTTGGATTTCATTTCTGCTTCAGTTTTTCCGGAAGCAGGAACAGGACACTTTATTCTTCCCGATGTGGGGAACCGCTGTGTTCGCCCGAGTCCGTGCCCTAGAAGGAAGGTACTGACGTGTCGTACTGCTTGCTCGGATGGCAGTCTGCATCTTCTACCTTGCTCCACATGAGTCAAGGTTGTTCGTGGAGCGGCTTGGAAGGAAAAACGGATCCTGTAGAAAAGGACTTCATTTGGTATCGCGTGAAATGTTTACGGCAGCTCAAGATTGTTTTAAATCCTGGTAAGGTGAGGGGCGCCTGGGTGGCTCAGTCAGTTAAGCATCTGCCTTCGGCTCAGGTCAGGACCCTGGGGTCCTGGGAACGAGCCCCGCATCGGGCTCCTTGCTCGGCAGGGGAGTCTGCTTCTCCCTCACTCTCTGCGCCTCCCCCCACCCCTGCTTGTGTGCACGCGCTCTCTCTCTTTCTCTCTCCCAAATAAATAAAATCTTTTTTTAAAAAAAGTCCTGGTAAGGTGAGACAGATATGTTTGGAGTGTACCCCCATGTAATAATCCCTCTAAGAGTTTAGATTGGCATATTTTTCATCAGAGCTTTATCTCAAAAGTAGTCTTTAGTGACAGGTATTTTTCAGGACCTACTCTATGGCAATACGTGACATTTATCCCTTAAGATTATGGTGTCGCATACAGTGGCTCTACCTTCACAACTGAGTGAGGAAAAACCCAGCTCATCCCACTGACTGACAGCTTCATATGCTGTGCCGTGTTTGGGATGGGCTGTCCTTTATTACTGTCATGTCTGGGGTAGCAGGAGACGTCGTCAAGGCTCCGTACTGATGTCTGTCCCCACCTGTTGAAGGGTCGCGGCTTATTACTATAAACAGATTGGGTCCTAATTAGTATTATGCCAGCCCCTCCTGTGCTCAGTCGGATCATTTCATGATGTGGAGAACATTGGGGGTCTTCAAGGCTGGTCTCGGAATATCCGTACCCTCAACAAGTAAGTACCCCCTAACAATCTCTCTTTGAAATGTGATTCTGATGGGGGGTAAGGCTTGTCTCCTCTCGATCATGACTCGATGCCCCAGGGCTCTTTGAGCCCAGAAGGCTTAGGAGATGTGTCCCTGAAGGGTTACCACTGCTTTTAGGAAATTATTAACATACTGGAGTTTCTCCTGCAGTCTTATTACCCCCTCTAAAGCCAGTGCATGGGGAGGTCAGAAACTGATTATATGGATGCCCCCCGTCCTCAAAACCTCTTTCTACATCTTCTTTGGGAAAAGCCTTGAGGGCATATGGCCAGTCTTTGTGGTCTGCAAACTGTTGGTTCTTCGCCAGTTGGTCTTCGGTGGGGAGGATTATAGTAAGAAAACCCTGAGAGGTTAGCAAACATGAGCCAGGTGACTGGTGCCTCTTGGGAATAGTCTTTAGAATGATCCAGATGGAGATTTTATTTGTTTTTTTAATTTAAATGCAATTAATTAACACATAGTACATCATTAGTTTCAGATGTAGTGTTCAATAATTCATCAGTTGCGTGTAACACCCAGTGCTCATTACACCACAGGCCCTCCTTATGCCCATCACCCAGTTACCCCCCTCCCACCGTGCCCCTCCCCTCCAGCAACCCTCAGTTTGTTTCCTAGAGTTAACAGTTCGCTCTCTCTGATTTCATCTTCTTTTATTTTCCCTCCCTTCCCCCCTGGTCCTCTGTTTTGTTTCTTAAATTTCACATAGGAGTCAAATCATAGGATAATTGTCTTTGACTGACTTATTTCGCTCAGCCTAATACCCTCTAGTTCCATCAGATGGAGATTTTAATCTTGGTTTGGACACTGTGTGCTTCGGGCAGGTCATTGGACATCAAATTCTGTGACCACATTTGTAAGATGGGGATGATACTTTACAGCATTGCTGTGAAGATGTGTTCCGGCAAGTAGGCATTGAAGAAACGAGAGCCTTGCTGATGTGATCACATCACTATCGTTTGGTTGAACAGGCCAGGTAAATGTCGAGAACAAGGGTGAAGAAGTGTAGGCCATTCTTCCTATAAAAGTGAACTGGATTGGGGAGAGATAGCCACAAGTTTTTTGGAACCCAACCGTTGAATGGGGTAGCTGATCAAACATGTTGGTACTTCTGGCAGCCACTCACTCAGTATCAAAGAAAACAGGCTCTTAAGACTTGGGTGTGTGAAGGACAGGGAAAGGTCTATCATGGAAGCCTTGCTTTGGAGGCTCCCACCGATGGGCCAGCCCTCAGACCCCTCTAGCTCCTCTGATGCTGTGACTGTTGTGGTGGTAATGATTCTGTTCCCCTGCAGGCTGCAGGAAGTGACCAGAAGGTGCCCCTTCTTTCCTTCCCCCAGAGTACCAGCTCTTGGTGGAGCCTTTGAAGCTCAGCTCTCCATGTTTTTGTCCTTTCCTCCTATACTTAAGCAAGGGCACAATATTGTTTGCGTTTCTGATAACTTGTACTGAGAGACATACAGCCAAACAGTTGGGGGTTAACAAAAAGCACACAGAGGCAAATGTCACCATTATATGGCGATCACAAGACCCAGCGTAGTGGTGTTTAAGCGCGTAACTTTGGCATCCGCCAGCCTGGGTTTGGATTTCTGCTCTAGTGCACACTAGCTCTTTCTCTTCCCCGAGTCCCTGTTTCCCCATCCGTACAATGGAGTTGATCATTTCTACCTTAACGGATTGTTGAGAGGACTCAGAGGGATGGTGAAATGCCGAGTATAGCGCCTGGAACACAGTAGGCCCTTAAGAAATGGTAGGTACGATTTCTGTGGTTCAGGGAAAGAAGCCTATAGAAAGGCCCTTGCAATTTTTTCACTGGAAGATCGCTGGAGCTGGGCCCGAGTTTAGCTCCATTCAAGGACCCATTGCTTAATTCTTCAGGAAGATGGCTTCACCCACTCCCTCTCATTTTTAACTTATTTCCTCTCCTTTCTTCAGAAACAAAACAAAACAAAACAAACTCCATCTTTGGTCCCAGTTGGTGCACATTTGGTTGGTGTGCCTTGGTCCTAGTTGGTGGGCATTCGAGGCCACTGGACAGCAAGTGAGAGAGATTTGCGTCTAAGGCGAGGTACCGGGCTGGCCTTCCTCCCTGCATATTGCATTTTATAGCAAATACGGCTTTAAGAGCTCCTCCTAGGATTTCCTACTTGTGATTAACACGGGAATCTTCCTCAATTACTTACATTAGAAACCAGGACAGGTCTAGTTGCAGGTCAGGTCAAGTTGCCCAAGGCTCTAATGTCCTTTCTGTCACTCTTGGCTTAACCTGTGTGGAAAAGGAGAGAGATCATTAAAATCAGTTGTGATCTCCCAACTTCTCGAGCCAATGAATTTTATTCCTTTACATGAGCATGGCTTTGATCCTTGACTTTGTCGCCTTTATAATGAAGTTGCATTTCCCCATGAAGGAAACATGCTAGTTGGTGGCTCCAGTGTCCCGGGAGCTTCCTACTCTTTGCCCCCTCATATTTTAGTGATCCCCACATCAGGTGATCTTAAAAACCACCCAAACCGTTAACTCTTGCCTGGTTCGAGCCCCTCATTTGCACAGCTTCGGGCCCAGAGCTGGGAGGTGTCTCTGTTCCACACGAGCCAGACTCAGCTGTCCTCACCCGAGGTTGGGGTACATCAGCTTTGGATCGGAGGGACAGGTAGGAGGGTTGTGCTCCACAAGAACTCAGGCCGAACACTCAATCTCCAACTACTACTAGAGAGGGTGAAGCCAAGGACTATTCTAGAAGGGGCCAGAAAAAGAGCTGTTGGACTGGCTTACCCCTACCTATCCTTAACTCAATGGCATCTCTACTGAGAAGCCTGAATCCTCCTGCCCCCTGCCCTAGTCTGGGTTTAGGACCCCTCAGCACCTGGGTGCCCCTCTAGGGTGGCCGCAGTTACCGTGTGTTGGGATTTTCACACATGTCTGTCATTACTAGCTCCTTCTCCCTGCATATCCTCATTGCTTAGCTGCCCCTGCCACAGAGTAACCTCTCCAAACGTGCTTCTTGAATTCAGTGGGTGAATCGATGAACATTCTCGTGGCTAAACAAACCTGAGTTCTAGACCTGGCTCCCCCGTGCTATCCCTGTGCGCCTCTGGGTGCGCGGCTCAACTCTCTGGGTTTTGTCTTCTCCTGTGAAATGGTGAAATGAATGCCTCCTCCTTACTACCTCTGCGGGGTTGCTGCGAGCCTCCAATAAGAAAATGCATTTGAAATATCTTTGAAAATTATGAAGCACCCTGCATTTACTAAGTATTAATGTAGAAAAAAATAGACCAAATATGGCGGGAGGTTCTGCCCTGAATCAATGGAACTGTGTGTTGGCTAATTAACACAGCACGACCAGGCTCTCCTTACAAATGCTCTAGCAGCTTCCTGGGTGTCTTCTCTCTCTCTCTCTCTGTGCATCTTTCCAGAGACATTACCTTTAATTTTTTTTTTCTTGAAATAAATCCACCTATCCCCACAGAATTCTGTTTTTAAACAGGTCAGTCCATGGTGCTGAAGAAACCTGTTGGCCCCGGATAAGAAAATACTTGGAGGGATTGGTAGCATCGGTTTAAATTAATGAACAGTCTGAGTGACAGCCATTTTACAATAAATGTAGTTTTATTACTTTCAAACACATGTAATAACAGCCCTGGGAATAGAACCTAGAGAAAGATAGCCTGCATCAGCGAATCAAAGCAAACAAATAAGAATCCGTGATAATGAGCCTATTACTGGGTAAACGTCCTGCTAAAGACCGTCATCCTCAAATAGGCTAAGGTTCCCCTGCTGAAATCCTTTTATTTAAGAAATGCTTTTTCCCCTCCCTTCATAGATAGGAGAAAAGTCCCATTAAAAATGGCTACCCATGGGGCACCTGGGCGGCTCTGTCGGTTAAGCCTCTGACTCTTGATTTTGGCTCAGGTCCCGATCTCAAGGTCGTGAGATCGAGCCCTGCCTTGGGCTCCGCGCTCAGCACAGACTCTCTCCCCCTCTGCCCCTCCCCCCACTCACTCTCTCTCTTTCTCCCTCCCTCTGTCCAAAACAAGTAAATAAATAAAGTCTTTTAAAAAATCGCTACACATGGCTTCTGGGTAACCCAGCTTTTGCCAATGCCAGTGGATAGCATCTAGCAGCAGTCCTCTGCACTCTGGCCCTAACAAATAGTAGTCCCAAACAGCAAACACGCTGTGGCCCCTACAGGGATCCACTTGTCCCAGTTTGCCCGAGACTTCTCCTTTTGGGCACAGAAGGTTCTGAGTCCTCAGTCCCTGGCAAAGCGAGACAGCGGGTCACCTACTGCCTCGGGACGCCCCTAAGTGTGGAGGAAAGGTGCAGTCGTAGGGGGTTTCCACTGGAGGGATGAAGGCGGGCTGGGCCACCTGCCGCTCACCCATTCTGTTGGTCATTCCGCCTTCACTTTGGAACTTCTCTTACCATTTCCTCCCTGAAACATGTTGATCCCGTCTGTCTTCCCTGTGCCCCCCAAAACCTATCTGAGGCTGTGGCCAAACTTCAGAAAGTAGGACTGAGACAGCAGCAGTGGTTAAAGCTCGTTCATAGCTAGCATGTCTGTGGTGCTTCCCATGTGCCCGGCACTGTGCTAGGCACCTCGTGGGCGTTAACTGAGCTGTCTTCACAGTGGCCTTCCGAGCTGGATGTTTATTATTACCCTCATTCTACTGATGAGGCTAGCTACCCAAAGGCCGCAGCACTGGGGGGATGGGATCCAGGCTCAGGTAGTCTGTGCCCCTCTACTCACGACACTGCCCTGCTTCTCAAATCCCTGTCTGCCTCCGAGGTTAGCCCCCTCCACGCGATGTCTACACACATGGCTCCTGTAGTAAAGCCATCACCGGTGTATCCCCTCTGGAGCTCGGGAGCCCTTGTAAGAAGAGACCCTCTTAACCCAATGCTGGAAGTCCATCCAGCCTAGCTCCTAGGTCTACCATGACCCGGTGTGCAACCTTGGACAAGTCACAGCCCTTCAGCTTTTTATTTTATTTATAAAATGAAGGAGCTGGACAGAGTGACCTTGAAAGCTCTTTCCAGTTCTAACAGGCTCTGAGATCCTATGACAAGGATATTTGAGGGGGAGGGAGTCAGAAACAAGGAGGAAAGCCATCAAGCCGTCTTGATGACTGGGAATTTCCAGTTCTTTCCCTGATGGCTTCCCAAACAGACCAAAGTGAGAGCGCTTCAAAAGGAGCCCCCGGGTATAAGCACTCTCCTTAGGATGGCAATGAACTCTTTGTCTGACTCCTCTGGGTATCTCTGGGGCTGCAGGGAAGCAGGTGGGGTGGCTGTGTGAGATGTTGTCGGAGTTGTTCTCAGTTTCTGATATTGGAGAATTTGGGGTGAAATTCATATAATTAAACCTTAAAGAAAATGTTTCCCGCCATAGTACCACATAACCCCAAAGGGGCTTCTGAGCAAGAGAAATGGAATTCACTGTCTGTTGCTCCAAATGGTCTTTGACACAACCACCTGGAATTGAAATGAGAAGCCCTCTAAGCACAGAGATATATCAGTGAGGGGGGAGCTCCATCGAGAGAAGTGCCGAGGGCTGAAGGGCAGGTAAGAGCAGAGGAATACAAAGTGGCCGAGCCAACCGGCAGGAGGGAGACAATTTTCGCTCTCTCCGAGACCCTCCGGGCTAGAGAGCTAGGCTAAGTTTTGACCTAGTTGTCCTTGTGTGCATTGCCGTGAGCTTTTATGAACTATTTATGTAGCCGTTTTATAGTTTACCAAGTGCTTTACAGTCACTTTTATTTGGCTTAGTAAAGTGTTCCTGGAATGCCATCGACTTTATGGTCAGGAGAGTCCCCTCTCGTTTGCGTGGTACCTCTGTGCGTCCAGCCTCACACAATGGGCCGCTTGTTCCAGCAGGCGGGCAGGTGCAAAGAGTCAAGGCGCTGACGGCACCTGCAGCCACCGGGGCGGTCGGAGTGGGGGTGGTTTACACTCCCGTTCACCTTTCCTCTCCTCTGTGATTGTGTGGTTTTATTTTATTGCTGGCAAGCAGAGAGTGGCAGTGCCTGGCTTGGATCTGCCCAGGGCACAGCTCTTCTGATCGTCGGACGCTGGCAAATGGTAGGCCCTTTTCCCTGTGCTCAGGGGCTCTGTTCTAGCTCCCCTGCCCGGGGGGCACCAGTGCCACCGTCTTCCATCAAGCAGACCTACGGACTGTGCTTCCTCCTGCCAGCCCGGGGCTCTGACTGCAGCCTGGATTCGGGGGCTCGGGGAATGCTTTTAAAGGAAGAAGACAGCAGAAGGAGCCATTGCACTCTCTGCAGACAAGACTTTTCAGTGTCCTTGGGCAAGTCTAACGCCGAGTCACTGTATTCTTGGGGGGGGGTTCCTTTGACCTCCCATCAGCCCCCGCGGCACCCTCTGCCAAGCACGCTGGGCGTCTCGACGGAGGCTGGCGTGTGTGTAGGTGGGGCAGGAAGAAGTAGAGCTTTACACTCTAGGTCACAGATTTGCTGGGAAATCCAACACGGTCACCAGGCAAAGATTTCATTTGCTGAGGACCAGGTTTGCCACAGCCAAAAGCAGGATCTGGGCTTCATGGGAAGTCCAGATTAGAGATAGTGGACCAGAACATTGGAAAATTCGGGACCTCCAGCTACCGGGGGGCGGGGGGGGGGTTGTGGCTGAGCTCGGGGCTATGTAGATGCTTCACAGGGAAGTGTTGAGTAGACAGCACTTGCATTCTGTTACTGATGGAAGATGGCAAATCCTTTCTCTGATGCCCAGAACCGAGAACCTAGAAACTTCGCCATCAGATTTGAAACTTTTTTTTTTTTTAAATAATCTCTACACCCAATGTGGGGCTCAAACTTATAACCCCAAGATCAAGAGTCTCATGCTCTCCTGACTGAGCCAGCCAGACACCCCTGAAACTTTCCAAGTTACTGCCTTGACCATAGGAAATATAACAGGTATATCGGAAGATGGGTTTTCTCAGCAGTAGAATCACATTAATTTAGACTCAGAAGCGAACTGAAGTTTACACGCGGAGAAGGATTGATTTGCTAGTGGTGTGTATGATGGCTGGGCTTGGCGTGGACGCGCACTGCCTGGTCCATGGGGGATGGGGCAGAGGCTGGAAGGAGTGGCGCTTGGGCTGTGGAAACTCACCCGTCTGGCTGGCCCAGGTGGGAAGTGACCCACCACCTAAATAATGATATTCACTGGGGCCCAGGGAAGGAACCCTGCCTTTCTCCAGGTAGGCATTCGTTTCCAAAGTGGTGCCATCTAGGGGGCGGGACACAGTGGCCGGTTTTCCTGGCAAGGCCCGGACAGACAGAAGTCCAGCGTAAGGCAGGTTCTCCGTGGCTGCAGATTGGGGGATGGGAGGAGGCCCCAGAGGGGAGACAGCTGACAAGACCTGGGCAGGGAAGGTTAGAGTCTCCCCCATACAACCTGAACTTTGGGTGAGGCGGTCAGTCTCCGTTCAGTTCAACAGGCATTTATGGACTGCCTACTGTATGCCAGACACGGGGTGAAGCAGAGGACTGACCCAGAGACAAAGACAGACAAGGAAACCAGGACAGAGTTCAGGTGGCACAGCCCAGGGAAATCTAGCTGGCAAGAGGAAGTCATGCCTGAACCTCTGGGGTTCCCTCCCCAAACAAGAAAGACCGGCATTGAGGTGCAAGACTAATTCCACAGCCTGGGGCCTGACAGGCCAGTCAGCGAAGTGATCGCCTTCCTGCCTTTGTCACCACTGGCTCAGGATCTGGGTAGGCCTAATCCTGTACATTGAAGGCTTTGAGGCCTGCACATGAGTGTGGCCAAGACAAGAGGAACTGACAGGCAAACAGTGACAGGAATAGTGAGCTTTCCTTTCAAGTATGTCGGCGGTTCCTATTCACGGGAGCGCAGTGTGTCCTCCCCTCATGATCTTTGGGGGGTCATTAATAAGGTTCAGTGGGACACCCGAAGCAACACCGAGGACGTTTCCCTTTGTTACTGCACATGCTTGAAACACAACACGAGGGAAGAAAAGAAGCCCCCCTTTCCCCTAACCCAGACGTGCTTGCCTCTCAGACTGGTCAGCGAAGTGTGACTGTAGGTCGACTTTGAGGGTCCCAGCCTTCATTTTGCAGATCACTGCGTTGAAGAATGGCTGTTTGTTGCGGACCCCACGGAGAGCAGAGACGGACACAGCGGTGTCCTCAGGAGAGTGATTTGAAATAGCGTGTGGGTGTTTTCAGGAGCCGCTGAGTTCATGACTTGTGACACCCCTGCAAAGTGGGAGCGGACAGTTTTGGGTCACAGAGAGGAGCAATGTGAAACGCGGGGGGACAAGTGAGTGGGTTGGGCTTCTGACACCCCAAGTTGGTCACTGCCCTGGGCCTCAGGAAATGATTTGTTCTTCAGCGGATGACAATTAAGTTTGAACAATTTGAAGTCCTGTCCGGTTAAGTCCCCCTTCCCCCTCCCCCCAGAGGCCCTGTCCCCTGGAAGCTAGCCACGCACACGTCACTGCTCAATCACAATCCGAAAGAAAGCGTTGGCTGCTTTTGGCCTTGCTCACTCCTCCCTAATCCTACACCATCGGTGGCCCTGCTTGGACTTGGACCTTAGCTGGGGTGTCCTTACAACCTAGACGCTTCCATTTCTTTGGGTGTCTTCAGCGCGGGGGTGAGCCAATCTGAAGCTTCCCCTGACTTTCTTCATCCTCCCTCCGGAAATCCTTTTCGAATAATGTTTATTGTACACTGACCGCATGTCGACACCATGTTCAGTGCGTTCGCATGGTAAGAGCGGCCCTCATCTGGGTGTGCTGGGCACTGTTCTCAGCACATTGCCTATGTTGTCCCAGTTTACTAGCTTTCAGGCTATCGATTCGTCCTCCTAACAAGGCAGGTGGCATCATCCCCATTTTACAGATGAGGAAACTCCAGCCCAGCGGGGGTTTCATGATTTGTCAAAAGGCACACAGGGAGTGGTGGAAACTAGCTTGGGAACCTCCGTCTCGATGACAACGCTGGTGCTCCTTCGGCCACGTGACGCGGCCTTTCTAAACTGTGGGATGTACTCGTGGTCTTGGTAAACTTCGTCTACTAAACAGAATTTCACAAACTAATTCCTGATCACCATTTTGACCATCCATTGCTTTGCCACAATGCCGTCACGGGCTGTGGAGGTCGGTGACCCGTTCTCTGACTCCTTTCTCGGCTCTTCTGTTGGGGAGCGATACAGCCCTGTGCAAGTCACAGCTGCAGGGACGCTTGGCCTCTCTGGGCCCCAGGCTGCCCATCTGTAAGTGGAGGGCATCGGACTAAATGATTTCGAGGGTTCTTTCCAACCCCGATATTCATTCCCATGAGTTAAAATCTAACTGGGAAAAAAAAAACCTAACTGAAAAACAGGTAAAGATCATTTCCTTTTGGCTCAACTCCAGTGGGACGAGAAAACATCTGGTTTTCTGGGCTAGTTCTCTGGTCTAGAAGGACTTGATAAATGAGTTCGGGGTGATTGAATAATAAATCCCCACCGCACACGCTGTCCTGTGACAGCCCCACCCCCGGTTCCCGAGCTTCTGAATTACATAGTTCTTTCTGGTTTTGTAAGAGTGAAACTGGGTCGAAGTCCTCTCCTCCTTGATATGTCCTCCCTCAAGGACACCCCCCCCAGAGAACCCTGCGCCAGGGCCTGGCATCCGGGCTGCTGGTGGTCGGGCTCCAAGCCCAGAAGGCAGTCCTCACCGGCCTTCCCACACCCCGGGCTCTGCCTAGCCCGCAGTCTCACTTCGGCTTCCTTATTTACTTTTCTCTCTCCCTACCTCGAGGTTCCTCTGCAGAGTTTCTTCCTTGCACCAATGTTCGGGTGATCCCCTCATCATCAGCCTTTTCTCTCTGCGTTTCCTTCTCGGTGGGGGGCTGCTCCCCACAACCAGACTCTCCTCCCCATGGCGGGTGATTTTCAACTTCTCACACTTTCCTCACCATCTGGAAAATATTCTCTGCTTCTCTAGGTTTAAATGACTTCTTGAGTATATTCCAAGACCAATCTTTCAGTCCCCCCCCCACCCCTCACGGGGAGCTTTGAAACTAGGTGAAAAACAGATTCTAATACAAATATTCCCTTATATAGCTAATGCCCACTAAATGAGATAAAAATGGATCTACATCTCTCCGGTTTCTTCTCTAGCTTTTACTTCCTGGCTGTTGAAATGTATTCATAATTAATTTCTGAAAGGCTGTTGTTTGAGAACAGAGGGGCTTCTCGGAGTATGGTAGATATATGTTTCTGGCACTCTCCTGGTTGAAATTTGCTCTCAAGTGGTACTGCTGTGCTGACAAATATGGAAAAGATTTTCCTTTAAATATGTGCATAAATAAATAAGAAGCAAATTGTTGCTATCTTTATTAAATGCATTTACAGAACTCAGCTATTTTCACCTTTGCTTTATTTTTCTGTTCATTTATGGAAATTAAGACTGCATCTTGGATAGAAAGAACATTTTTTAGGCCTCTTAACAAGATGGTTTTTCTACCCTGTGTTCTGGTTTGTTTTTAAAGCTATTTATACTCTTTCAATTATCCCATTTTTCCACAGTGATTATTGTGGCTGGAGCACTTTCCAAAGAAACGAGCTGATAAATCAGGGGCTGCATGCAATACTGCAGTATTTCCATAAGATGGCGCTCTGAGAATGTGAGCTCTGTAACTTAGCGTCTCCGTCTAACCTGGCAGCAAATTTAACTTTAGTAAAATCACATATTTGGGGGTTGGGGGGGAAGTTAGTCCTTCTAAGACTTGCTCTCAAACACTTGCCACCATTCTAATGCCTAGGGGAAGAAGGAAAGTGAATTTTCTAGCAGTCCCCCTGCCTTATATCCGGGCTAGCAATGTTGGAAATCAGCAGGGTGCATTTAAGGGACCTTTTAAAGAACAGACTTTCTTCTAAAGGGGCGATTGTGATACTAACAACTTGTGCTGGTAGAAAAGCCCCTCTCTGGGTCTCAGTTTCTTCACCTAGCAAGGAGTGCATTGGGCGAGATGATCTCCTAAGGGTGTTTCCGTTTCTAGCGATTTCTACATTTGAGTTCATTGATTTCTTTCCGCTACACCCTTGCTGCCTCAGCCAGCACAGAAATGGGAAGAAAAGATCGCCCATTTTACGCTTGTTTGACTCTATTCCTCTTCTACAAGTGCTCTCTTTGCTTCGACTGTCCCAAGACAAGCATGCCCAGATGTCCTGTTTTAATTAGGTTCCTTTTCTCTTTATGGCTTTTGCACCGATACCCCCCTCCTCCCCCAGCCTTGACCAATCTGCCTGAACAGAAGCATGACCCCCTTTTCACTTCACAAGTAGGGATTTCTTGGCATTATGGCAGTCATTTTTGGGCTAAGCAGATCCCAGAGTGGATGGAAAAAGGCAAAGACACCGCATGTAATACTTAAAGGTGACACTTCTTAGATCACATGTAACATATCCAGTTAAGCAAACTTGAAATTCTGGAGATAGGAACTTCTCTCTATTCATTTTTCTTCCTCCGCTGCTTGGTATTCATTGCCAGAACCATGTCAAAGCTTTAGGAAAGAAGAATTCCTGAGAGAGGACAATTAATCTAATTAGAGATGAGTGTCACTAAGTAGATAACTCATCATTACGACCCTCCGTGGCCAGAAGTGTCCCCGTTCCTGGCGCTCTGGGCAGTCTGTGGACAAGGGTCGTGCTGTGATGGCTTGTCCTCGTTCAGAGCCTCTCATGACCCCTACACGCCCGTGGAACACAGGGAGCCAGTGGAAATGAAATGCTGACTTAATTAATGCAAAAACTACGGAGACACCCCTAACAGAGTCCCCCCGGGGCTTGAAGCGGAGCGTGCATGTTCATAAAATTCCCCGAGGGGGCACATCACATCTGCCACATTGCGATAGCCAAGGGGACGAAGGCAGAGACGCATTAAACACAACATTCTCCTGCATTCCTTTTCCTATTGTCCTTAGAAATTTTCAGATCGCCTTTGGTGCTTGTCTAGTGGCGTGGTGGCGGTGGTGTGGTGGATTATTTATTTCTCTGACCTCAATACCGTATCTCCCAAGAACGCAAATATTTCCCTGAATAGCAATACTGTTGGATCTATGTTTGGGAGAAGAAACTCCATACACGGGGCTCTCCCTGAGGGTTTTAAAGGGCAAGCCCAGGAATTTGCTGAGTAGGTGAGGAGAACCGCTGTTGCGTGCCCTGTGCCGAGCCTTGGGGACCGTTACAGGGAGCTTGTGAATTGTCTCCTATGGGGAGCAGTGCGGTGAGGAAATGGCAAATACCTAGTCGGTCTGGACGATTTCTAAGGAAGCAATAGCAGCATAGCGGTTAAGAACAGAGGCAGCTAGGGGCGCCTGGCCGGCTCTGTGGGTGGACCATGCAACTCCTGATCTTGGGGTTGTGAGTTCGAGCCCCACATAGGGTGTAGAGATGCCTTGAAAAAGGAAACCTTAAAAGAAAAGAACACAGGCAGCTAGAGATGGACTCACAAGGTTTCAAACTCCAGCTTTGGTATCAACTTACTGTGTGACTTTGGGCAAGTGACTTCACCTCTCTGTACCTCTATTTCCTCATCTGTGAAAAGGGCTGATGATAATAATAGTGTCTATCTCATTGGGTTGTTTGGAGAAGTCTGTGAGATGCTGCATGTCTTTTCTTCTTAGAGCTTCAAACAGTATCTGGCACCAAGAAAGCACTCGATACTGACAGCTCTTGTTACTGTAAGTGCCATAAGGTGCTCTGGGTCGTACAAAAGAGAACTAACCAAGCCTCTGCCTTCAGAGACCTCCCAGATTTTATGGGCTGGTGAACGGAATGCACGTAAGAGGAACACGAACAACTCGGGGCGCTCCCCACAATACAGTTACACACAAGGCCAACAGGTCAGGATACGTCAGAGTGGCTCAGGGATGCCCTCAGCGCTTTCAGGAAGGGGCTTTAGGCACCCACAGAGAAAGCGAGAGAGCCCTTGAATGACTTATTTGCCTCCTTGTGAGAGAAGGTGCTCGTACGAATGTGCATTCATGTTCACAGCCTTGCTGGTCTACCGTCCTTTTGAGGTAGGTGGGTTGGCGTTACCGCCCTGAAGAGTACAAAACATATAGGCTGGGTTTCGCCTAACGAAGCAGAGTTGGCGACGTGACGATAAGCATCTGAGGTTTGAAGGCGGTCTGGGGTGACATCATATATATTGCGTTCTGTCAATACGCATTCTGTCCTAAGAAGTCACCTTCGAGCTGTGCTGCTAGTAATGGCCACCATAACTCTTACCAAGAAGAAGGATTTCCCACAGGCCCTGCTTTTAATTTCCCTTTCCCTTCCTTTTGTTTTCTCTTTTGCCTTTAAGAAAATTAACTACTATATAAAACTTCACTCGTTAAACTTTAAATTATTATAAAGACGTAAAAATGTACAAGATATGGAAGAACATAAAATCAAATTAAGAGTTCCCTAACATCTCCCCTTGCTCACCAGATATAACTGCTATTTCCATTTCTTAAAAATGTTCTGCGTCTATCTGGACACATATAAAGTACAGGAGAGTCATGCATCTGCAGACCTGTTTTTACCCCAAATGGAATCACACCGTACAGTCTTGACCACTGCTCGTATCTGCAACAGTGTATCCTGGATTTGGCCCTGTGTCAACACATAGAGATCAACTTCGTCCTTTTCACGTCTGCATGATATTCCATTTAGCATTCATGGCTTTTAAGATTCCATTCTGTATTTTGTCAGGGTAGAGAGGTGGGAAACAGAACTGATCAGGGTGTGGGGGAGGTATTGAGACATCTAAAGAGATCGCAACGTTTTAAAACAGTGCCATGAAAATTTAGCAGCTGTGGGAATCAGTTGGCTCAGTACTTTGGGTCTCTGCTTTGCGGAATACAGAAAATAAAGGCAAGTTTTAGGTCGAAGCCACAGGCCAGCTCTTCCTAACACTTCTGTAACCAGAAACCATGCTTAATTTGCTGAAGTCCTTTGAGGATTTAAATAGCACGGGGATAGAGCGGAACAGTGGATGCTATTTCAACTTTCAAAAAGTTTGGCAAGCTTTTCAACCCAAAGCTGTTTTTAAAAAATTGAGTCACCATGGGAGTGGAGAGCAGTGTTTTGTCCTGGCTCCTGATCCTTATATTGGAGATAATAAACAAAAAAAATAGAGCAAAAGGGACACTTTTCCAGATGGCGGGAAAGAATACAGTAGGGCTGCAAGGGATCAGCTGGGGGACTAATTTGATTTAATATTTATAGGTGATTTGGAAGAGGGACTATAGGGCAAAATCGCTACGTTGGCAGATGTCTTTACACTATTCCAATAAGGATCATAGTCTTCAGGAAGACGTTTGTTTTGTAGGAACAGACATAAAAGTGGCCGGCAAGCTTCGATATGAAAAAGCGCACGGAAACGTCTCTGGGGACACATTCCTGAAGTTCATTCCAGAAGACTTAGAATAAGCCTTACTTCTTTATCTGTGAATAGGGTCTCTGCTTCAGGCGTCAGTAGGTACAAAGAAAGACACGATGAGGTTGCTGGTATCATCAGGAGGGAGATGGTATTTAAACAGCATTATATGAACATAAAAGAGGAGGCTAGTAAGCTGATTGCCACAAGATATATCAATAAAGAATGCGGCTTTGCGTTTCTTGAATATAGCCCCAAAGGCCATTGGTGTTTGCTGGTTCGTGATCTGTGTATTCGCTAATCTTCAAAGTTAAATAAGCGGAATATGTTAGGCTATCATTTCAGAAGAAATGCAATCAAATATTCTCTTCAACTTTACTACAAAATATTTTCCTTTTCATGGGGTGCCTGGCTGGCTCAGTCAGAGGAGCCTGCGACTCTTGATCTCAGGGTTGTGAGTTCGAGCCCCATGTTGGATGTAGGGATTATTTTTAAAAATATATTCCTTTTCATAGGATGACTTTAAATTATGCAAGTCAGAACTAGATTTCCTGACCTCCTCTGCTACCACACGTCTTTTCCAAAGCATGCCCTGAATATTGGCAGATACATTCTATCATGGAAGGGAACACCTAACAAACCCACATCAATATCTTCTGAAGTTGTGGAATTTTTGGTAATAAATAATAGAGATGTCTACCCTACGCTTGTCACAGTGTGGTTGAGAAGCTCAAGTAAGCTGAATGATAAGAAACTGCCTTGTACAAAAATACAGTACTATTAATTATTTACTGCATGTCATAATTTGGGATTACGAAGTGAGGCGTGCCTGCGTGGCTCAGTCAGTTAAGCATCACCCTTGGGCTCAGGTCCTGATCTCAGGGTCCTCAGATGGAGCTGCACAGCAGGGAGTCTGCTTCTCCCTCCGCCCCTCCCCCTCCCCCTGCTCGTGCTCTCTCTTGCCCGCACTCTCTCTCTCTCTTTCTCAAATAAATAAATAAATAAAATCTTAAAAAAAGGAATACGAAGTGACAAAATTCTAGGAAATTATCCTTTATAGCCATTTACGCAAATGTGCGAAGATTGGTATACAAGGATATTCTTTGCAGCATTGTTTAGATTAGCAAATTTTTAGAGATAACTCCATTGTTCATCAGGGATTGGACAAATAAATTATGATGTAGAATAAGGGCAAGATGGTTACTTATGTTCTGACATGGAAATATGTCCAAGATACATATTAAATGATTAAAGAGTTGCAAATCAGCATGACTAGTATGCTCCCAATTCGAGTTAGAATTATGTGTTAGTAGGGGCGCCTGGGTGGCACAGCGGTTAAGCGTCTGTCTGCCTTCGGCTCAGGGCGTGATCCCGGCATTATGGGATCAAGCCCCACATCAGGCTCCTCCGCTATGAGCCTGCTTCTTCCTCTCCCACTCCCCCTGCTTGTGTTCCCTCTCTTGCTGGCTGTCTCTATCCTGTTGAATAAATAATTAAAATCTTTAAAAAAAAAAAAGAATTATGTGTTAGTAAAAGTGTGTGGAAACCCCTAGAAGAATACATATCAAACTGTTAGTCATGCTTCTCTCTTGGAAGGATAGGATGATAGGGGAACTTTTACTTTATGCTTTCTTTATTTCTGTGCTGTTTAAATTGTTTACAATGAACATTATTATTTTTGTAATTAAAAATACAAATAAAAGAAGCAAGAATTTGCCCTCAACCAAACTATCCTATTGTAATGGGGGGGAAGGGTGTAAGGCAAAGGCAGATTTATACTGCACATGGCTTGGGAATGCCTCCTGAAAAGAAACCCAACTCCAAGGCCTACAGGAAATGGTGGGAGGAGGAAGTGGAGGAGAAGGAAGAGGTAAAGACCATACAAGGGTCTTTTTCCAGTGAGTAGAAAGCACACTTGGAGTTAAGGTCCCTGCTGTGTGCTCCCCTAAGACCCAGGACCTCCTTGACACAGCTCTCAATCACTCTGAGTTGCCATTGGCCCTTACTCTTCCACACTGGATCCAGAACACAATAAGAGGGGAGACTTTGTCTGTCTTGTTCATTGTTGTATCCCCAACTCCTGGGGGGAAAAAAAGGATGCTGAATCAATATTTGTTGAATGTTGACTGTTCTCCATTGCAAATAGACTCTATGTGGAGCGGTTTTTCTTTTGCACCATAGGCCATCCCGTGGTCTAAAAGGCTGAAGAGAGCTTGTGGTCAGCTTGACCACCGTCGTCAAGTATAGTCAGCTTTTCTTATGCTTGGGACCCTCGTGTGACCAACCTTTTCTTCACCTTCCCCTTTCCAGATACAGCCAGAAGGCAGCGAGGAATGGCATGAAAAATCAGTTCAACCTCCATGAGCTGAAAATGAAGGGCCCTGAGCCAGTGGTCAGTCAAATTATTGACAAACTGAAGCACATTAACCAGGTAAGTGGTCTACCAAACAAAAATGGAAATGGGGGAAAAAAATAAGGGATGGACAGTGTCTGCTGTTCCAGTTGTGTTCTTGGGCTTTCGGACAGGCAGCCGTTCTCCATTTTCTTCAAAGATTCTTACTGTTGGGGTGCGTGGGTGGCTCAGTTGGTTAAGTGTCCGACTTGTGATTTCATGCACACACCTCTCTCTCTCAAATAAATAAACTTAAAAAAAGATTCTTTCTGTTAAAAAGGACTTCTGACCCTTGTTTTTCCACTCCATTTTTATTTTAAGTTTATTTATTTATTTTTTTAGTGATCGCTACACCCAACGTGGGGCTTGAACCTATGACCCTGAGATCAAGAGTCACTCACTCTTCCAACTGAGCCAGCCAAGCACCCCTTCACCCCACTTTTAAATTATAAAGATAATATTGTAATAGAGAAAGCTTGGAAAATAGAGGAAAAAATATTTCTCACAATCCCAGTACTCTAACCTGTTTTCATTTTTAGCTCTTCTTTTCTAATATTTGTTCAGAAAACCACACTCACACAGACTTGTTACATAATTGGAACTACACAAGTGATTTATAGTTCTTAAAATTAACACTATATTGGAAACACTTTTTCATGTTGTCTCCAGTCTTCATATTAATCATTTTTTGTGGCTGCCTAAGATTTCTTTAAGTATTCATCATAATTAATCAGCTTGCTTTTGCTGGACATTGAGATTGCTTCATATTTTTTACCGTCATAAATAAAGCTACCTCTTCATGCATGGTGCCTTCTCCCGATCTTAGATCATTTTCTTAAAATGTCGGTGTTATCAGGTTAAAGGATATGAGCATTTTAATGCGTGTTTCCAAATTGCTTTCCAACGGGGCTGTGTATCAGCTTTCACTCCCACTAGGAAGATACTAGAAGACCAGCTTCATGGCACCCTTGCCAACTTCTGACTCACTGCCATGCACAGAGACACCCACAGATTCCCTTGACCTGTACACAGAGTTTTTCCTCTCATGAGGAGTTTAGTAACTAGGACACAAATAGAAGTTAGTTGTACCATCTGCTTGTGATTGCTTTGCGGCCACAATTTTTAAAAAAATGCCACCAAAAGTGCCACCGTATACCAGAGTGACAGTGTTCCTGCTCTGTGATCCATGGGTGGGAGGGCCCTGGCACCAGTGACTTCTATTTGTAGCTTAGAAAGAACTTAATGCAACTAAAATCCTTATGCAGGGACAGAGGTTTGTGTATGAAGACACTGGCATGGTTTTATTTTTTAATACGAAGGTTAGCAGTGACATTTTTGTGGTTCTTAGAAAATGTTTGGAAGGGCTTTCTAATGGTGGTATATTTCACTGCAAATGGCTTTGCGAAAGTATTTACAGCACGCTTGGGAGTGACTCCTCCGGTGCCTGGTAAAGTGCGCTGCACTCAGTGAGCCCTTAATAAACAGTCGTTAGTGCTGCTGAGCACATGATCATGGCCGGTGTTGCCGAAAAGTTCCTTCTTTCTGTGAATTGACAACCTCACGAGGTTCTACAAAGCTAGATGTAGTGTGATTTCCCCAGCGTGCGTCTCTGAAGGGTTTGGAGCACAGGGACGTGTAAGGCTGGGACAACAGCGGTCACTGTCCTCCGAGTAATTTCCAAATTATCTCTAGCCAGCTCTGTCTGAGTGGCTCCACTCAACTGGTTAGAGGCCCCCCAACACACACACATATACATGCACATGGGTGAGGCCGAACTCTCAGGCTCCATCACTGTGCCCCTAATCCTACAAGAAGAATAGTGTCAACAGATCTCTTTGGTCAATGGACCTGAAGGAACACCTACTATGTGCTCGGCCAGGTGCCGGGGCCTTTGGGATCCACAAGAAGTCGAAGCCTCTGTATTCATAGCTTCCTTGGAGGGGAAGCACAAGCAGAGAAAGGCCCGAGGTGCGCCAGAACAGGACAAGAAGCACCGCAGAGGGGACAAGCGCGCCGAGGGCTGCCATGTCCAATGAGCAGGTAAAGACAAAGCCAGGGAGTGGCAGGCATAAGAAAGATCGGAGGCCTGCGGGTGGACCCCCACGGTGGAAGAAGGGAGTGCCGTACCATATCTGATGTGGGCTTCTAGGGGATCCAGTGGTCACTAAAAATACAGCCTTGTAGCGAAGACATTGAATGCTTGATGTCATACAATGGGAGACCATGTGGGCTCGTGGGAGGAACGTGGGCTGTTGGATCCAGCTGGGTCTGAATTTGGCTGTGTCTCTTATCAGGTATACAACTTGGGGCAAGTCACTGGACCTGAGCTTTAGTTTTCTCGTCTCTAGTACAGAGAGATACCAAAACCCCTCTTACAAGGTTCTTGTGAGGATTAGAAATTTATCTATAGCCCCATTATAGAAAGCTTAAATATAATCACAGATATAATGTATTTTATGTATTATATATTTTTACGGAGATACACAAATATATATAATCGTATATGCCCGACAGACAATAAATGGCAGTTAGGACGATTATAATTCAGGATTTCCTGTGTAGGCAGGACTTGAGTTTGGAAGGGAGCATTATTCCAGTACTTTCTGCCAGGCTATCTAATCTGCCCCCCAGTTTTGTGTGGTTGGGCATCCCTTTGATGTATCTCCTCTTTGCTCTCCATATTGTTTCCTTCCGTCCCCCTCCTCTCACTTCCAGCCACAAAGGGGAAACCACTTCATGGGTAGGGAGGTGTATATTATGAGAGCTGAAAAAGGCACCGTTGCAATTTCTTTCTCCCACCTCTGCCATGAATGTGTGTGTGAACATTTTTGGTTCCCTTACAAATACCATTGAGCAACCGACTAATTCTCATTGATAGACCAGTTTTACCTGTTTAAGTAGAGCTGTGAAAATTGCTTGGGCCCCAAACACCCACAGTGACTTCTTTTTCTCATCTGTCTTGCTTTACATGGCCCAAACACATTTGTTTTCAGACCTTCAATAAAATTCCTGTGTGGGCTGTGATTCAATCTGAAAGTGAGACATTTTAAGAAAGTCAAAGAAGAACGTTACGATGATGATAATGACAGCAGAGAAGAAGATGATGACGAGCCTTGTTCGTAGAGCACTTAACCATATTTCAAAGCGATTTCATGTTCTAAAAGTCTAACTGCTTGTAGTGGGAAAAATAGTCAACCTGGAAAGGTATGAGATATAGTCCTGTCACAGAATCGTTTCAAGAACTCATTGTTACCTTTGGACATTATTTAGTCCTTCCTGACCCCTGCAGGGTAAGTGATATATAATCGTTGTCCCCTTTTTATAGCTCGGGAAACTGAGGCAGGGAGCCATCAAAGGCTGAGTGGGCATGCTGCCAAAACATCCAGGGAGTTCTGTTGAAAATTCGATCAATCATCCAGATGTTGTTTCCTATACACTGCCAAACATCTGGATTCACTGAATGCCTGACTAAATTGACCTGAAGTTTTAGTGATTGGAAGGGGGGAGGCGGAGAGGATCAACTTCACTTGCCCAAGTTCACATGTAAGTGAGTGTAATGCTATGTTCCTAGGCCCCTTGCTGGGGGCTGCATCTAGTAAATGACCATAAATGCAGAGCCACCTCCTTCTCTCTACCTATGCGTGGATGCCCACGTGCGTCCATCCAGATGGACCGCAGCGGGGCCATTTATGAGCATGTCCCAAAATAACTCTTCACTTTCTTCCGTGGAAATTCTCAGCTGCCTCCTTTCAGTAACTGGAAATAACATACTCACTAAGGGGATAAAGTAACATTATTTCCATATTGACGGTCCCATGGTGTAACCTTGAGGGGCTGGGTTCAGGGTCAGGCCCGGGGCCCCTTTCCTGGGAAGGCCTGCAGGTGTGGAATGGCCTCCCCTCCTCCTTCCAAGCCAGAGTTCATGTGTAACATTCCCACGATTGGAAATGAGGACCTTTTTATTTCCTTTTCAGTTTCTAATTTGTGTGAGGATTTATTGTCTTGTGTTAGCAGAGCAATTGAACTCCTTTAAGCCCTCAGTGTCAGTTCTGAAATTTGCTAGGCCAAATTGCTTTTAAAACACACACACACACACACACACACACACACACACACACACACACACGTTTTGTTTTTGTTAGTGTTCTGCTCCGAGGCTCCTACATGGAGAGAAGACCCCCCAAATAGCAAGAATGATCACACTACATTCTTACCCAGATGATACTGTGGGCCATTTGCCCTCTGACCGAGCTCTGTTGGTGACATTTTCTCTCTCCTTAAGAGCAGCCGTGTAGTTATGTGAATTTAGCGGTCCCCGAACTGCTGTCCGTTATTCTTCGCAAGGAAAGTCTCGCTGTTTGTTTTTTTTCCCTGTTTCAGTTCCGGTTCAAATGAAATTCCCAAAATTGTTTCCCTGCCTGTTGTAAACAGTTGCAGCCAGAGCGGTCAATACCTGCCCATTTGGTGTCAGAGCTTTTCATTCAAAGTTGGATAGAGTCTCATCTGTTCGGGATGGTTGAAATGTCCTACTGAATGGTGGGGGAGTGGACGAGATGGCCTCTTTAGATTCCTTCCAGCCGTGTGATTCTGTGATTTGTGGCTCAAGGTCAGCCTTTAACCCAGCACCCTCTTGTGAACAAGTCTTGTGACTTTATTCTCTGCTCTGCCACTCTTTTTAAAACACCCTGTTCCCAGGTCACCCCTTTCTACTTTGTAACCTCTCATCTTTTCAGAGATTGTTCTCTTCCCACCAGTCTTCCAGCCTGGGCAGATGGAACTTCAACTTGCCCTTCCCCCCCACCCCAATTCTTCTGTCCTGCTGCCTTGTTCTCATTAGGCTATGAAAACATTAAACGAGAAAACCACTTTTGCATTTATCACCCCTAAAGTTTCCCTCCTCCGGGGCCAGATGGGTGACTGGTCTTCGGATCAGGTTAGCCACGTGACTCCATAGGAATGATAATAATTCCGCCATATAATGGCGCAGTACGGTTCAGTTTGTAAAGCTCTTTCGTGTACATTAGATGAACTGATTTTCACAATGGCTCTGAGAAGCAGGCATCATTACCTCCATTTACCAGATGAAGAAACGGAGGAGGGCATGGGAAGGCCAAGTGAACTACAGATAGGAAGTTGGAGGTCTAGACCTAGGATCCAGGGCCACTGATTTCTGTCTGTGCGCTCTTGCCTTCTGCTTCTTTGAAGCCACGGCCGACCTTGTGATGGTTAGCAAGATCTAGACATAAAGGGTGTGCAGCTGTACAAGTAGCAGAAACCCCTTAATTTGTCTAACAACCTCCAGGTCCCTGATACAGTCATTTCTATGGTTGAAGCTCTGAAGTCATCAGCAAAGGAAGAATAGGCATGTCATCTACCAAACCTCAGTTAGAAGATTCTTAGAAAACCAACCACCATGCTATCTGGTGTGGAAACTGGGACACTTGACATGGCTTTGAGTCAGGCACAGTACACAAACTCTCTGTTAGCTATTTCGAATTTATAAAATGATGGCAGATGGTCAAAGAAAATTTAACATGTAAAACAGACAGTGGGATAACTCCATTTCCACCCTCCTCCATAAACACCTGAAAAGTATTTTTAAGATGCCTGACAGATGACTCCGGTATCATGAAAAAGACGCTGGCTTTTGAAATAGAAAGTTAAAATTTTTAATAAGTTAATTAGTGAAGTTGTTAAGTGTCAGAGAAGTTCCCAGGACATTCCTTAGCATGTGATTTAAAAACAAAATCTGGAAATGAATCTCAGGCATGATAGAAAACACTCTGAGGAAGTTTTTTCAGAGTCTTCCCACAATAAAAACAGTGAGAGTCGTAAAACACTGGCCTAGTCCAATGGTTGCTAGAAAAGCCAACATTGATCTAAAATTTCGAAATAAAAGGGGAGAGCTTTTGAGAGGCAAATTTAAATAAAAGGCCTTTCCAAATGGAATTATGTCCCAGTGTCTGTCACACTTTTTCACATACAAATAGCGTGGCAGAACTTTAGGAATGGCCATTTCCATATGGAGCCGGAATGTGTGTGTGTGTGAAAGCCAGAGTAGCTACAATGGCATGTTAACAAGAGCCAATGAATGACTTCTGAGTTACAAAAGGACAATGTGAGTTGGTCTTTAAATACCAGACCTAGACTCTGTGGAGCTAAACATTATTTCATGAAGTAAAAGGGAATTAGCCGATGCATTCCAAAACACATTTATCATTAAAAAATCTTCTGTCATTTTGCTTAATAGCCTGAAAAATAATTACAATGTCTGGTGGCTTTGGGGAGCATGTGTTTTTAATATCTTAATTACTATGTAGAGTTTAATAACACTGCAGCAAGAAGAATTCCCAAGTATTTCATATTAAATTTATTGAAAATGAACTATTTGCTATATTTAGAAAATATAGGATGAAAGGTACTTAAATTGGGTCATGTATTTTAGTCCTTGCATATGAAATGAAATTACTCAAAAATGGAAGATGAGTCAGGAGTGGCAGGCCAAAATGTTATTGGTAGCAGTGTTGGGATAATCTTGACTTAGCAATGAAGGGAAATACGGTATCTTTTTTCACTGCAGTATTGTACTCTCTCGAGTGTTTTGTTTTAGTTAGAAGTAGTGGACCTGTCAGGGGCTCCTGGGTGGCTCAGTTGGATGAGTGTCTGTCTCTTGATTTCAGCTCAGGTCATGATCTCAGGGTCCTGGGATCGAGCCCCATGTTGGGCTCTGTGCTCAGTGCAGACTCAGCTTGTCCCTCTCTCTCCCCCCACTCTCACTCTCTCTCTCAAATAAATAAACAAATAAAATTTTTAAAGGGGGAGGGCCTGGGTAGCTCAGTCGTTAAGTGTCTGCCTTCCACTCAGGTCATGATCCCAAGGTCCTACGATCCAGTTCTGCATCAGGACCCCGGCTCAGTGGGAGCCTGCTTCTCCCTCTCCTGTTCCCCCTGCTTGTGTTCCCTCTCTCGCTGTGTCTCTCTCTCTGTCAAATAAATAAATAAATAAAATCTTTTTAAAAAGGGGAGGTACACCCAGGTGGCTCAGTTGGTTACGTGTCTGACTTTGGCTCAGGTCATGATCTCAGGGTCCTGGGATCAAGCCCTGTGGTGGGTTCCCTGTTCAGCAGGGAGTCTGCTTGTCCCTCTGTCCCTCCCCCCACTTGTGCTCTCTCTCTCTCTCAAATAAATACATAAAATCTTTTAAAAAAGAAGTACTGGATATGTCAGCTATGGAAAGACAAGCTCTACATACGACAAGAGAACTCAATCAAACTATAAAGGTGACCAAATTTACGAAGTTAGAGATATATTTCCAAAGTATCTCTGAAATCCATAAGGTCTCATATTCTATTCACATTTACCTCCTGGCCAAGCACAGCACATTTTTTTAAAGATTTTATTTACTTATTTGAGAGACAGAGAGTGCATTTGCACACACGAGTGGGGGCGAGGGGCAGAGGGCGAGGGAGAAGCAGACTCCCCACTGAGCAGGGAGGCCAATGTGGGGCTCGATCCCAGGACCCTGAGATCATGACCTGAGCCAAAGATAGACACTTAACCAACTGACTGAGCCACCCAGGGGCCCCTGCAACACATTTTTTAAAAATAAATAGTTACAAATGGTTGCTCTCTACCCCCATAAACCTTTACTATAAGCGGTGTTTCAGTAAATGTACATTCAAATACTATTAGAGAAATTCAGAGGTAACTTTTTACCGGGCTATATTTATGAATACGTATCTTGCCTCTGGACCGTCAGCTCTTTAAAGTCAGATCATGCATATAATTCTCTGTTTCCTATAGCACCTAACATACTATCATGTCTAGAGTAGGCACTGAATATAGACAACATTTTGGTGATCAGTTTATTCAAAGGATTCAACGTCGGCTGCTCAATTTCTTTCTGAATTTAGATTCAATTTAAGGCACTCCTCACATTCGATGTTAAATCAGTTTTTGTGCTAAAGGGCAGGGTTACGTAAGTGCAGGGTTATAGTTAACAGGGGTCTTTAGGTCATAGGGTCCAACCCTCTGGTTTTACAGATGAAAAAATTAAAGGCAAGAGAGGGAAATGACGTGTCCAGAGTCATACTGCCAGAGAACGGTGACGCCGAGCCTGGGAAATGAGCACATTTGTAGCTTGCAGTGCCATCGCTGCGGTTCCGAAGGCTCCCGTGTCAGGCAAGACGTGCTTGCAAACACGCAGGCACAGTTTCCTCTACGGTGCTCCTGCTCATGGCAGAAGCCCATACTTCAGCAGTTCATCTTTGGAACCAAAAGCAGAACAGCATGAGGCAGGAGCTTGCTAATTATTTATCTCTTATTATGGATATTAACCAGTGTTTGGTCACAACAAGTACACCCTGGGGCCATTGCCTCCCTGAACCCATGGAGCAGTGGCCCGTGCTGGCACGGTGGGGGATGGGCTCGTCTGCTGGGATCACTGAACCCAGAGCAGGCAGAGTCCAGCAGGACCTATCGCTCACGGCCTTCTTTTTTTTTTTTTTTTTTTTTTAAAGATTTTATTTATTTATTCGACAGAGATAGAGACAGCCAGCGAGAGAGGGAACACAAGCAGGGGGAGGGGGAGAGGAAGAAGCAGGCTCATAGCAGAGGAGCCTGACGTGGGGCTCGATCCCACAACGCCGGGATCACGCCCTGAGCCGAAGGCAGACGCTTAACCGCTGTGCCACCCAGGCGCCCCTGCTCACGGCCTTCTACACCCCCTCTCCCCCTCCTCCTCCCCGCCCAGGGTTTGCCTCGGGCTCCCTCCCGTCCACATCCACGTTCAGGAGCCAGTCATCCTTTCACTCTCATGCTCTGGATCTCAGCTCCTCCACCTTCCTGGGCCCCCCTGTACTAGTTTCTCTTAGTGCCTCCTCCCTCCTTCCAGAATGGCCAAATTAGCATCCTGTTAGTCAGTGGGCTTCTGTGCCAGTTAGCTCGGTTGTTCAGGCCGTGTATTCAGATTGTGTTCCAGAGGGAGTAGAGATGTGGGAGATGTGCTGTGGGGGTTGTTCTGAGTCCCCCATTCCTATTTTAACCGGAGCCGCTACAGTTTTAAAATCTGCTTTACATATCCGTCTTCTGAGTGAGATTTCCCTTACACAGAGGGTTCCGACTGCTAACACAACAAAAATTTCAGGGTGCCCTTGAGGCTGACATTAAAGGTTTAAGCCCAGATGAGCCATTTTTTCATTCGAGCATTCATGCAGCGGATCTCCCAAGTACCTACGACACGCAAGGCCGGTCACAGAGTGCCTTCCAGTCCCCGTTAGCCACCTCCTAAAACGAACTGTTGGTTGAAAGGGGGACCAAATGGGAGAGTGCGAATGGCTTGGTGGAGATATTATTCCTACTGGAGGTGATGTTCCTGTCCGAAGGCCCATGTTCTTGTACTAGTGAGCCCTTTAGAAGTATCTCCTTTGAAGCTAAAGACCAACACGTCTCAGTTTTCCTTGCCCGTGCCATTAGGATTCTGACAAAATCCAATGCGAATGAAACTAGCTTGTCTACACAGAGCAGACACTTTTGCCCCCGGGGTGGCAGTCCTTTGTTCGTTGGCTCAACCAAACGTTTGGCCTCGGTCTTGTGCATGCCTGGGGTTGAGACCTAACCCTGTGCTGGAAACTTATTTGACACGTGACCAGGGATGTTTCTGTGCTCTGTGTGGGCTCTGTGTCAGGACTTAGTAAAGTGTAAAATAATAATAACGGAGTCAAGTCTGTATCCCTGACTATATGCTTGTCTTAGATGGCAGCTGTAGTGATTTTTGCATAGCAACTGTTAAATGGAGTATTTCCAGCAGATTTCTAATAAATGTCAAAGTGAAATTTATCTCATTATTAATACACACTGGAATATGTCAGATAGTTTCCTAATGGGTTAAAGTATGACCGTCTTTGTTTAATTAGTCGATCTGGATATTATTTTCTTCAAAGTCCATATTCTGCTAGGATATCAGTTTTCAGAGTAAAATCTATTCTGTATTATTGGCGAGCAGTTGACAAGACCAAAAAAAGCTAAGAGAATTACTATTGTGGTCTGTCATAAATAATGAGGGTCAAGTTCACAAAAGACTGGAGAGAGACCCGATTTTTTAACCTTACCTTCAATAAGGGGTAGAGGGGCATCTGGGTGGCTCAGTCTGTTAAGCATCTGACTCTTGATTTCAGCTCAGGTCATGTTCTAGGGTCATGAGATCGAGCCCAGTGTTGGGCTCCACGCTGCTGAGCGTGGAGCCTGCTTAAGATTTTCTCTGTCTCCCTTTCCCTCGGCCCCTCCTCTGCACTTGTTTGCTCTCTCTCTCTTTTTCTAAAAAAAAAAAAAAACATAAGGGGTAGATATTGAATTGTGGAAACCACAAATCAGGGAGACAGTTATCACATCTTAGTAAAATTCTAGACTAGATTCTTGGAGAGCGTGAGCTTTTAGAAGCCACCGTGATGATTCCTAGGAGCCACTGTGGGCTCGCTCAAAACAAACCAAGCCATTTCCTTTTTGTGTGTGTGTATGTGTGTCTGATTTTGCTAGATCAGGGGAATGGCACAGACACGACATACCCACATCTCAGCAAGGTGTTTGACAGAGATTCCTATGATCCTTTTTTTTTTTTTAAAGATTTTATTTATTTATTTGACAGAGATAGAGACAGCCAGCGAGAGAGGGAACACAAGCAGGGGGAGTGGGAGAGGAAGAAACAGGCTCATAGCGGAGGAGCCTGACGTGGGGCTCGATCCCATAAGGCCGGGATCACGCCCTGAGCCGAAGGCAGACGCTTAACCGCTGTGCCACCCAGGCGCCCCCCTATGATCCTTTTTAAACAGGTGACAAGTAATGTTGGCTAAGTAATCATATAGTTCGATAAATGTATAGCTAATTAACCATCATATCTGAAGAATATTTTCTTAACATATCAGTGTCAGCCTGGAGAGAGTATTTTAGTTGTTTGCTTTGTACTTGACCCTTATTGCCTAAAGTTTTTACCAGTGACTTAACTGAAGACAGAGAAGGCATAATTTTAATATCTAGTGATGGCATGAAGCTACATGGGGTTAGCTAATACATAGATAACACAATCAGGATCCAAAAATATCTCAGTGGGCTGGAATGGCACAGGAAACTAGCAAAGTGAAATGTTACAAGGATAAATGCAAACAAAGTGTTATATGTAGATTCACAAACTTGATTACATAAGCACAACGGGGGAAACCCAGCTTAGTAGACATCTCTGTTTTTAATTATGATGGAAACAGCAATAAGGAGCGATGAAACCTTCACTGACCCACAAGAATATATCTCTCAAATAGAGTGATCTCTTAGCAGCTCTTTGGATGTTGTGGCCATTATTGGCACGGTGAAGGGAGACATATATGTACATGTATGTTGGGGTGGGGCAGGGAGGGGCATGGAAGTGAGTGGCTGGGAAAATATTCTCTATTCTGTTTAAAGGTTCAAAAAGACTGTTTTAGGATTATAATGTTCACTGCTCCACCTGAGTGTTGGTTAAACCAGTACTACCTGCTTTAGTTGTTAAGTCTTACTGGTGGGTGATTTAGGATCTGGGTGAAAAATCTGGGAGCCACAGCACTGTGTAATCTAGTCTGGGGAAAGTACAAAGATCTTAGAACCAAAGATAGATCTCTGTTCAAATCACAGGTACATCACTTTGTAGTTGCCTAGATTTAGGCCAAATTATTTAACTTCCTGGTACTCAACTTTCCTAATCTGTGAAATGGGCATACAGTGATCTATCTTGAAGGGTTAGTACAAATGTTAGAGATAGTAACACTCAATATGTTGTAGCTACTCTTTTTCTTCGTACTATGATGGTACAAAGAGTTAGCATAAAGGAAGATCCATAAAGGGAGTGACCCCTTGAGTGGCTTGATTCTCTGTGCCTCAGTTTATCAGTTTTGGGAATGGAGAGACTACAACTTTTCTGGTTTAGATTGTTACTTAAATGATTTAAAATTCTAAATATAATAATCTAAATCCTAAAGATTCTTGGAAAAATATATCTAGCCAACCTTCGACAGATTTTTGAACTATTTAAAGTTTAGTTTGGCTCAAAGTAACTGAATGGAAAATGAAGATGATAAATTTTTTAAAATTTATATATATGTATATATATATGAAGGAGTGTGCGTTTAAATCAAGGTCTTCAGATTTTCCCAAGTTTGAACTCTGCCCTGAAGTGGAGGATCTATAAATAGGCAGTCTGCCCTTCGAGATCTTACCACATGATCCAGAAGTCCCATTTTATCTTCGCCCCACCAGGACCTTTCATGGAAGGGGGGTATCAAGTGAAGATACTTCAGAGCTATAAAGTCAGGACAAGTTAATCTGCATTCCTTTTGCATTTTGCTCTCTGGTTGAAGATGGTGAGAGGTTCCTATATTTAAAACCCGGCTGACATGATATCCTTATTGGCAGATGTCTCCCAGGAGGTTTTTAGAATGATTCTGAGCGGCATATAACATGTTCGTGAGTGTGTGTGTGTATTTCACATGCCGACAGAGCAGAAAGAATTCACGGGGCTTGGGACTACTGAGCTTTCTTGAGACACCATCCCTCTCAGCTGTTGGGGTGATGTCACGGATGCCAGGAACACTGCCTAGGCCCCACTTCCCAAAGCTCTATTTTGCGTCGCAGGGCCTGAGGCAGACAAGACCCAGTCCATGGGCTCTACCATCAAAGACCTTTGGAATTTGTTAACCACAGGCTGGGACCAGCAACCACTTGTTGTCTGGGCAAAAGGAAAGCTGCCCCCTGCTGCCTGAGCCTTTGTCCCTGCCTGGGATGCCATGGAAAATGGGGAAGGAATCCAGACTCATTAATGAGCTAATACAAAAGATGAAGCCAAGCTAGAGGCAGTTCATTATAGCTGCATATGGATTCTTGAAGGCCGTGTGAAGGATCTCCAGATCAGGACCCGGCAGGGCCCGTAGCCTCTTGTTAGCCAGACCCAAGGAGAGGATGCGAGCGTCCCTGTGGGGAGCAACTTCCATAGTGCTGACTTCTTTTTCAGGGCACGCCGCTCCTTTGAGCTATTATGTAGCAAATTGGTTGATCAATAAATACAATCTGATAACCCATGGTACAAATTATGCTTAAAGCTACCAGTTTCGTTATAAGATGCTGAGAGGGAGCTCGGCTCTGAGCTTCTACTTGGTCGAGTGGCTCTTGTTCTTGTCTGTTGTTCCTGGAAGTCACTTACACCATGACGACTACTTCCTTTCATTAAAGCTTAATTTATTTAAGTCATCTCTACACCAGTGTGGGGCTCAAACTCATGACCCCGAGATCAAGAGTCGCACGCTCCACCGACTGAGCCAGCCGGGCGCCCCAAACCATGACTATTTCGATGATTCCTTTCAAACTGATACTCATTAGGCAAGAAGCAAAGTAAAATATTATACACACACACACACACACACACGATCGATAACTTATATATCATATATATAAAATCTGTTCACCATTGATTTAGCAGTTAGTCATTGGATGTCCATGTTGCATATAGTCCCGAGTTTAGTGGGCTCTGTCGATAAAGATATAGACACAGTTATCGTCACATATGCATATATCATTACCATTTGCATTCGTTTGTTCAATATCGAGCAGCTCTGTGTGCCAAGCACTAGGGGTAGGGGCTATGGCTATAGACAACGATCCAGACAACTTAAATCCAACCCTTGCTTTCAAGGAGGAGGATGAAAACATACCTACGTAGCTATAATCCAAGGCCTAGCATAAGTGTCATAAGAGAAATAGAAACCAAGGACTAGGCTAGCCCCGAGAAGGGAAGGATTAATTCCTACCAAGGGAGTTAGACAAGACTTCAAAAATAAGTAGCCTTTAAGCCAGGCTTTGAAAGACGAGGAGAATTTTGACAGATAGCGGTGGGAAGAAAGGATCTTCCTGGCAGAGGAATGTGGAGTGAGCAGTAGCACAAAGGCATGAAAGTGTATCGGTAAGTAGCCTTAGTCTAGAAGAGTCTGAACTTTACTCTGTTAGCGGTGGAGAGCCAGTGAAGGGATTGGAGGAAGAGAGTGCCATGGTTAAACTCTGCCGGGAACGTGGAGGGAGGTTTGGAGATGAGAAATGGGAGGCAAGGAGTCCGTTTAAGCTTGTAGGGTCTGCAGAGCAGAGAAGTAAGGCTCGTTACTAAAATTCATTAACCTTCCTTTCCAATGCCTGGTGGAGCAGGTTAGGGGATGAGAACTGCTCTATCCCCGAAGTCAGGCCAATCCTCATTTGGTCATTAATGGGGACATAGGAAGGGCGGTAACTTGCAGTGGTTTGGGTCTCCGACGAGAAGGTAGCATGGCGTGACCTTTTCAAAGCAGACCAGTGCCGCATCCGGGTCCCACAGTAGAAAATGAAAGAAAATTCTAGTACCTCCACAGAGAGCTGTCCCTCACTGAAGCCTAAGTAGAAGTTCTCACAATGAAGTATTTAGATTCCCTGATGAATGTGTTAACTATTACTTTTTAATCAATTTGTTACACACTTTTTTTTAGTCAGGATTCCAATTAAAAGTGGCTCCTTGGCTGTTGAATGTTGAGTGCCATCCATCCGTTCCCTGAAGGCTCAAAAATTACCAAAACTGTGAGAAAGATTGAGAGAGATTATAGTGTGTTTCTTCAGCTGCCACTGTGGGTGCTTAGATGTGCTGGAGAGACGACTGTGTTTCGTGACAGCCTCACAAAGAGGAGTGGGGGAACCCGAGGGAAGCAGTGACTGTTCGCCTTCTCCAACCTTCTTAAAACACATTTTCCCATTTGTTATCAACTCCTGTGTTTTTCTAATTATGGCAGCTGCTCGTAGTTGGTGCTGTTTCCCTAGAACGGTCTCCAAGAGCTTTATATACTTTCCATATAGGACCCCGCCTGTGAATTTCACCCAAGCACATGCTGACAGTGAGCTGACCTGACCTTTCACCAGGGCCGGCGGGCTGGCACCCGGCCCTGCTGCTTCTCCCCCCGCACCCGTCCTGCGCCCTCGCTGCTCGGAGCAGATGCTAAGAAGGCAGATCAGGTGGCTCGTTCCGTGTAGAAGCTTGTTTATAGCACTTGCACCAAGGGGAGCGTCTTGTCTGCCCCACTCATCACCGTCTCCTCTCCGAATAGAACGGTGCCTGGCACATAGCAGGCGACCAGTAACTCTTGCATGAATCTGGGAAGGCTTCTGTTCCAATTTGTGACTTGGCTGTTTTCCTCCCGTTTAGGGAGACAGTCTCCCTCTAACCGTGATGCTTTGCCTGTGCCGCCATTGCATTTGGGAAGCAGATAACTCGTTTCCTGGTTTCGTAGGTACGCAGGTGGAGGGAAATTTTGCTCCAGAACGGATCCTCAACATCTCAGCAGCACTTGATTTGGATTGGATGAGAAGATTTGGGACTTTTGAGCTGATGAAATTTGATGAGATTTTGGACCGAGAGTTGATGCTGTAATGTGCTGAGATTTTGAGGCATGTTGTGATAACATAAATGTACTTTACACGTGGGATGGAGATGAATTGGGAAGAAAATGTGTGTGTGTAGATAGAACAGAAGCAAGAGAGTGGGGGGGGGTTCTTTCCACCATTAAAACAATTATAGAATGTTACATTGGGGTTTTGTCTTCAAAGTATATACAGAATATTTCAAGTCTCCCAAGAGTCATCCTGAATATTTCTTTCTGCCTTGACTTAAAAACAGATTTTGTTTATTTTCTCCAGCCTTATTGAGATGCAATTGATATGTAACACTGTGAAGGTGTACAGTGTCTTGATTGGATACACCGAAGCATTGCGATATGATACCACCATAGCGTTAGCTAACACCTCCGTCACATCACATAATCACCATTTCTTGTTTTGCGGTAAGAACATTTAAGATCTCCTCTCTTCCTTCACCTTCTTGAGCAATATGGTGGAATGGTACCATGTCTTCCCCATGAGTTCTCATTCCATTTTGCAGCAGGTGCTCACCTTGATAGAACCTGGAAAATCCATGACCTCTCTACTTGTTCTTTTCTTTTAATCTATTCTTTTTTTAAGATTTTATTTATCAGAGAGAGAGAGAGAGCATGAACAGGGAGAGGGGCAGAGGGAGAGGGCTCCATCCCAGGACCCTGGGATCATGACCTGAGCTGAAGGCAGACGCTTAACTGACTGAGCCAACCAAGTGCCCCTCTCTCTACTTGCTCTGTCTCCCTTGTCTGACCTTCACTTGGTGGCTATGCTGTGGCTCCCATCTGGTAGAATTATTGTTGATGGAGATCCCAGGCTATGGCCTACTCTCTCCTCCTCTGCCTGTTCTGTCCTGTAAAATATGGTAGTAAATGAAGATGGAAAACCTATTTTACCTGTCAAAGGTCAGTTTGTTGAAGTTGGAAGAGCTGAGATAAAACGGTAATCTTTGTGTCTATTTTATTTCTAGACTCCAGTCTTCCTGGGTCCTGAAGTCCTGCGATGACTCATGTCTCAGTGTTAGGTAGCTAGATGCTGGGAAACTTTCTGATTTGCAGGTTATAAAAATGAATAAAGTGACCAAAATACTTAGCACCACCTCCCTTGTTGACAGAGACTTGTCATGCTTTCTCCCAGGAAATAGTTTCTCTGAGGAAGGACAGGTGCGTCGGTGATCTCGTCTACCTTCGGCATATTCTCCTCTCTGGACACCACTAGCCCTGACCTCCCTTTCCCATAGCCAATCAGCAAGTGCTCGTTCTTTGTAACATTATTTGTCCGAGATCCTTTGCCACCCCTCCACCACTAACCTAACGCAGACATGTCTGACTTCATCATGCACTCCCCCTTTGGGCATGGAGACTAGAAAAATCAGTGAGACACTTCCTGCCCTTGGCTTCTTATGTCTCTCTTCTTAGAGCGCTATGGTCTCCGACAGGACGTATATTTTGCTTTATATTTTGCTTTTTGTTGACCCATTTGTGTAACTTCTGTCTCTACCACAAAAATACTTGCTGCCTCCCTTTTTAAGTCCCTGCCTTACTTGTCTCCCACGCTCTGAGCAAGAGGCACCTCTTCCCCACAACTCTTCACCCCCTTTCTTCTTATCCACCCACTCTCATCTTCCACTTAATTTAGGAATTTTCCCTATACGTTGAGGTTTTTTTTCTCTATCCCCTTAGTGATTCTGTCTTTAATGGAAAGTAGTAAAAAAAAAATGACCTGGAGAAAGACAGTGATCAAGGCCAAGTGGCATTTATCGAGTACGCGCTGAGTGCTGGTACTCCACTGGGTGTTTGGAAGCATCGAATAAAGAGCGCCATGCTTGTTATATGCTCCCTTCGAGATTAAAAAAATCCATAATCTATAAATGCTCTTGGCTAGTGATGATGAACAGCAGCACTTTTTTTTTTCAAAGCAAAAACACCAGAAGTTTGGAAAGGAATTCGCAAGTTGTGTTGTAATGCAACTGATCTCTTTCTTCCTGAGAAAGTTGGTTTCTTGCCAAAGCGTTCAATTCAGGCCCACGCAAACTGGGTGTATTTATAGAGGGCCAAATGAGGAAGAGAACATGGTAAACTTTCCTCCCCAGTACAGCAGACAATGGCAAACAACCACCAGGTAAGTGGTACGTAGCACAAAAATTGGGGAGCCAAACACCATCTAGGCACAGGGCAGCTTGACATCGGCTAGGGTGAAGGCCCCCCCACCCCCTGCCCCTAGTGTTCTTCTGGATGATGGCAAGCCCTCAGGGATTTGGGGGGCCCTCTCTATCTGGGGGGCATCTAGGACACTGAACCCACTACAACTACCTCTAAATTCTTAGCATGAAGAAGTTAATGAGAAAATCATAATCTCTGCATTTAAGTGTTTTAAAGTTTGGGAGGCCCTTTTATTTACATTGCCACATTTATTTCTTACTACCACAATGTGAGCTTGCTATCATGAATATTCTCTTCTATAGATGAAGAAACTGACACTCAGATTATAACAAAAAGGTTGACCTTACTCTGAATTCCATGATGTTTTTTCTCCTCTGTTGAGGGAAGAAGAACGATGAAGGCGGTCTTATTATCTAGATGGTCACTTGAAGCGGCCTCTAGCAATTTCTTCTAAGGAAAGAGTATGACAATCCACCAAGATGAATAGGAATATTTCAGTGGTGTCGTTGACCATAGCAAAGAATTAAAAGCAACCCAAATATCCATCAGTAAATTTATTATGTGAACTATGGCCTTTCCATACAACGGAATAATCTACAGCCTTTTAAAAATATTTTTTAAGATTTTATTTTTAAGTCATCTCTACACCCAACGTGGGGCTCGAACTCACAACCCCGAGATCAAGAGTCACACGCTCTACTGACTGAGCCAGCCAGGCGCCCCTAAAAATATTTTTAAATACTGTTGTGCATGGAAAGATATCCATGATACACTAAGTGAAAAAGCAGCTTATGAGACACTATTAAAGTACAATCCAATTTTTACCAAAACGGGCACACATATATACATATGTATGGGGGAAAAGTCTGTAAGAATATATATCAAAACATTAGCAATATTACGGTAATTTTCTTTTTTCTTTTCCTTTTCTTTCTTTTCTTTTCTTTTTTTTTTTTTTTTTTTTTACCTCTCTGCCCTTTGCCTCCATGCTTTAAAAAATTATTTTTTGGGCACCTGGGTGGCTCAGTGGGTTAAGCGTCTGCCTTCGGCTCAGGTCATGATCTCAGGGTCCTGGGATCAAGCCCCGCATTGGGCTCCTTGCTCAATGGAGAGCCAGCTTCTCCCTCTGCCTGCCACTCCTCCTGCTTGTGCTGTCTCACTCTCTCTCTCAAATAAATTTTAAAAATTAAAAAAAAATTCTTAAAAAAGATAAAATAAAAAATTATTTTTAGGGGCACCTGGTGGCTCAGTTGGTTAAGCATCCGACTCTTGATTTCAACTCAGGTCGTGACCTCACAGTGTTGAGATTGACAACCCCCCCACCCCCACCCCACAATCCAGGCTCTGCGTTCAGACGGGGGTCTGCTTGAGATTCTTTCCCTCTGCCCCTCCTCCCACTCACGCTTGTACACATGAGCTCGCTCTCTCAAATAATCTTTGAAAAAATTTTTTTCATCAGAAAAAGCAATAAATCTGTTATGATTTAAAACAAACATCTTGAATCGGATGAGGACAAACAGAAGACTGAAACCACAGTGGACCAAGTCCAAGTTCTCACACCTTCCCCATTGCCACCTTTCCTGGCCATCTCAGAAGTAACTGAGGCCGGAGAGGAGGCAGCAGGAGAACCATCTGGCCTGGTGGCCCCCTGACCACTGTTTCAGCCTCAGGATCCATCCCCTTAGTGCCACAGGCAGCATCAGGGGCCTTCAGAAAAATGGCCCCACCCCGGAGACATGCGGCCTCATGACCTGCTTCACCCAGGACCCCTTGCTGACAGGCCCACTGAGACATGTGTGCACAGTTAGAAGTGGCCCCCAAGCTTCTGAGCTTCCCAGAATAACCCAATATTAGTCCATCGTTCACAAATGGGCCCAAACGTTTTGGAATCTATTTCTACTTTTTGCCTGCCCTACCCCTGAGGGAAATGATTTCCTTAAGTTTAGTGTTTGATATTCAAAGTAGGGCCTCCCTTCATCCAACATGAAATCATCTCTTTCAAGTTCGAGGGGGTACCCCCCTAATTCCAGTGTTCTAGGACATCCGTTTGTGGTCACCATAGCCATCGACTGCATTCACTTCTCTGATTTTCCCCCTTAGCCTTCATCTTTCCAGACTCAAGAGGCCAATGATTTTAGTCATCATGTGACTTTGCCTTGTTCCCCACCCTTCATTGTTTTATTTCCCCTTCTCTGGACAGTTTCCTTTTCCATTTTGTCTTCTTTAATACGCTACCAGCAGAACGTAATCCCCAGTATTCTGGGGGTAACGTCCAGTGGCCCTAACATCAGCACTGCAGCTTAAAATGAGCTTCTCTCTCAGTGGGTAGCTAAATGCAAATATGAGAAGTTCAGCTTTTCATGGGAGGAGTCTCATCATTAAAGAGCTGCGAATTCTCCTCTGTTTTTATCTTCTTTGAGAGATGCATCCGCCATCCCCACTTTGTATTGTCTGCTACACCAGGACCCTACAAAACCCCAAACTGAGTTTGATTTGGGGGGGAACCCTGAAATCAACACAGTAAATGGCCCTTCCCAATGTAATCTTCAGGCTGTATGAAATAAGACAGCCCTCCTCTCTCAAAGACCAAAGATAAGGCCATCTGACAGCTTTGCCACGTCGGAGACTTCCAGTCATTCCTTTACACACGTGTAAAACCTTCAGACTTGCTGGAGAAAATAACCTTTATTTCAGAAAATAGCTTTGAAGTTTGAAAATCAAAGCAGACCAGCTGTTTCTCAGCACAGAAAGGACTTTTCCTAAACTGCTAGAAAGCTAATAAGGCTTTCAAAGGGCAGTGACAACTTCCTCCAATGGCAACAGTACAGGGAGCACTGGGGCTGCAAGGAGCTGTTACAACCAAGGCGCTGAGGGGCTCTCCAGACCTTCCACCGTGTGCGCCCCCTTCTCCCTTTCTCTCTGTGCCCGTTTTCCTCCTTCCCTTTTTCACAGTCCCCTGGCCTCTTTCTTGATGTTCCTTACCTTCCTTCCCCCCCCCATCTCATCTCCCCACATCTTTTTTTTTTTTTTAACCGTTTCATTCCCCAGACTCACTGTAGCCTAGATCTGGAGTATTTTGAATTCTTCATTATTTCTATTAAATGGCGTTTTCCTTCCCCTGTTCTTTTTTTTTTCCCCCCGAAAGGAGGGGACGTGAAGATTCTATATCTCTTCCACACACACAAAAACCAAACTAAATCAAGTGGCTTCTTATTTGCGTGTGGCCCCACTGGACTTTTTTTCCCCCTGTGGGTCACTGGCCCACGACAGAAAAGAGGTCCCCACCCTTGCACCAAGGGGTCTTGCCAATTTCATTCTTCTTCTGAAAAGGGGATGAATACAGTATGGACAATTAGTTACTGTGGGTGGAGAAGGAATTTGACTGGAGGCAATTTTCTTTGGAAAGAGATAGGAAGGCACAAGAGACGGCAGTGGTTCTACTTGTGAAAAATAGACGGCATAAAATCGCTTGGTGGAAAGTTCAGCTGAGAACAGGAACATCTGGGGCTTATTCATGGTTTTTCAGAAGTTTTTTGAGGCTTTTTTATTAGCTGGGTTGACCTCAGATTGAGGAGGAGATTTTTCAACTGTTAAACAGTTTTTTCTTTGCATTCCTAAAGTCATATTGTGTTCAGCTTGTTAATATCTGCACAGGGGGCCTTGGGCCCAGTCGGCCCAAGCAGCATGCTTTCGGGACATATTTCCCCATAGCTGTTATTTCCCTTTCTTGTTGAGGATTTGCATGTGTCCCTTTCATCCAGGCACACAGCAGATTCCTCCACAAATAATTGCATTTGACATCACAGTTGTTAGAGAAAATTCGGGGGGGGGGGAGAAATCCCCATTTCCCTCACACTGAGGCAGCTGGAGGGAGGAAGCAGGTTAGACAGAGAAACGCATAAACATACCTGGAATGTAGCAGCAGGTAATTCCGTCTGTGTTAGTCACGATAACAGCTTGCATGTTGGAATATCAAGGGTGTAGATTCCAAGATGTCTAGAACTCAGAAAGAAAAGAAAAGAAAAAAAACCACAACACCACAAATCAACACCTCGCATCCCATTGACTTATGGGGTCTGACGCTGGAAACATTGGCTAACATGTTTAGTTACTATCCCAGGAGCGTGTGCCAAGGCACTTTCCCACATTTTTTTTTTCTAGAAAGGATTTTAGGTCATTTCTTTGGAGCTTCTGGTGGCCAAGGCAAGAGCATCTTGCAGGGAGACCCCAAACCCAGGTTCTGATAGGCTGAGGGTGTCATCAGACTGCACTCCAACCCAAGTTCCTATTACTGGGACTCTCAGAAGGCTGACTGTCGGAAAAGGAGTGGTTCGTTCGGGGTGTGATGGTGTTGAGAAAAGCAAAAAATAATCTATGTACTAACACTATGACCAGAAATAAGTTTCTATGTTCTGTGGCTAAAACTCTTGGAGGTAAGTCAGTGATTTGGTTTTTTCTTTTTCTATTAACTGGCAGGCCCACAAAGGTTCCGTGCAAGCGAGAAAATTTAAACAAATTTCCAAATATTTGACATTTGAAAATGTGGGGAGTTATTCGGACACAGATGTTCTGTGTTCTGTGTCGGGTTTATGGTCCATGCCAGGCTCCTTGATTAACACACAGACAGTTCAAGAAATCAACACGTAGCACTTGAGCTTCTATTCTAAATACATTTATTGTTTATTCAGCCACTGAGTGCCAGGCTCTCGGTTAGGCCCTGGGAATCTGGAGAGGCCCAAAAATGAATCTGATACAGTTCTACCCTCAAAAAGCCTTTGGCCTCATCGAGGAGAGAGACATAGGCTCAAATAATTATAATACAGGGCAGAATGTGATTGGAATTTTAAGACAGGTCCAAACAAAGTGCTGTGGGCGCACAGATGAAACAATTAGATTTGGCCAAAGGGACTGGGGAAGAATTTATGGAGGAAATGACATAGAGACAACTCCTGGAGGATAAATAGAATTTCAACAGAAGAGATCGCTCAAGGTGAAGAGAACACCATGGGCAAAGCATGGCGGAGTGAAACTGCAGGGTCTATTTGGAGAATGGGGAGTAATAAAGGTGTGTGGACAGAATTGTAGGAGTCAGGGTATAGACAATGGGAAGTTACAAATTTGAGTTAGGAGCCCAACAGAGAAGTCTAGACAATAGAATTTGTCAAAAATTCAGAACAGTATCATTCCCTTGGAACCAGGTCTTTTGGAAACAATATTAGAACCTAGCCTCTGCTCTTTGGAGGTCCACAATTAAATTAAGAGGCAAGTCATTCATTTATATCTACCCTGGAAGGGGCACCCGGGTGGCTCAGTCGGTTAAGCATCCGACTCTGATTTCAGCTCAGGTCATGATCTCAGGGTCGTGAGATTGAGCCCCGTGTTGGGCTCTGCACTGGGCATGGGGCCTGCTTAAGAGTCTCTCTCTCTCTCTCCCTCTTCGTCTCCCTCTGCCCATCCTGCCCCTTTCGCGTGTTCACATTCTCTCTCTCTAATAAAGAAAAAAAATTAAATCTATTTCTGCTGGGAAACAGAACAACCTACGTAGTGGAAGAGTGGATGCAGGAAAGCACGTGATATGTTATTGGCGATCTGTTTTCGAGGCCAATCTGGACCCTTGGTATGCCCCCCCATTCAAATGTCACACCCTTCCTAGACAAACACTGCCACAAACCACGAACAGACTTTATTCATCAACACTAGTGGTTGGGAAGGCAGGGGACAGAGGAGAAAAGGTTGACAGGCAAAGGAACAAGCAATTCATTTTTAGGTTGGAGAATGAGAAAATTAACTGATCATAAATTCCAGGTGATTGGTTTTTCTCCTGCTTTATCATGAATAAAGGACCTGTTCACATTTTGAAAGTAGCACTTCAGAGTACAGAATGCAATAAGCAGGCAGGCCAAGTTCTCCCTTTGTTTTTATAAAGGTGTGAGAATAGGAAGTTTGTCTGACCCACATATAGACTCCCTAGGGGACAGAAACCCTTCTCATCACGTATGAACACATAGGTATTTGACACTTCCTGCGGCACTAAAAATAGGTTCAATTAAAATAATTTACTAATGACTCATTTTGAGTGCCAGGTGCTTACACATCTTTGTTATTTTGCCTCTAAGAATTCCATAAGTCTAGAAGATAATCCTTGGGTGAATTAATGTTGCCCCCAGTAGAGTTTCTTTCTGGACACCATTATGTAAGCCCCCGTGGAGGGCCTTGAGGAGAAGCCCTGGGGAGAGTGTGGTTTACAAAGAGTGAACTTCCTTTCTCTCCCTTTGAATCTGGTTGGCTGACGCATCTGTCACCTTTTAAAGCCTTCTTCCCAGTTCATTTCCATTCCCCTATACCACAAGGACCAGTGCACCTGTCTTGTACTGGAAAGGAAATAAGTGTCAAAGTGAGAACAAAATAAGGACAATTGGCTCATTCCAAGTTCATGTGGGACTGCTGCACAATTGCTCTTCCCACTGTGGTAAGGTGGCGGGGGGGGACTCAGCCGCATGAGCAAGGAGGGTGAAATCGGGGCTTGTGTCCCCATCTACTCTAGCTCCGATCCCTTTATTTATTTGTTTTTACAATTTTCATTATTGAAGTAGAGCTGACCTACAGTGTTATATTCATTTCAGGTGTACCACGTGGTGATTTGACAAGTCTATACATTACTCAGTGCTCTCACCACGATAAGTGTAGTTACCCAGCTATTGTCCCCTTAAATCACCCCAAAGCGTGCCAAGTTCTTATTCTGAAGTGGATTTTCCAGAGAGCCTACCTTCTGAATAGTGAGGGGAGATCTGCTAGCAAGTCACCTCCCCCTCCTCAAAACAGGATCGAGGCAACAGTGAAGAGTCAGGGCTTCAAGGGCCTCCATTTTGAATAAGATGTGATACCAAGGTTGCAATGACTTTTGGGCATTGAAGATCCTGTAGCGTTCCTTAAAGGAGTTGTTTGCCCTGACCTCCTTGGCCCAAGTTCACATCTGGTAATTGCATCTGTTGACACTGGCTTCCCTTGTCCTCTCAGCTGCGTGCAATATTGCTTCTCGCATCCTGTCTCAGACTGTTGGATAGTGTTGCTATGTGCTATTAAACAGCACTTGCATTTCACCCAGCGGGGAATGCATGTGGAAACCCTTTGGGAAGAGTGGTGCTATAGAAATGTCGGCTCAACAGCAGTTTTTCTTTTGTGAGCCAGGAAGTGGAAGTGTAAGAAACAGATCCCAACACTGTTCAGCCTAACCGTTCATGCGGACGGTGCAGTCGGCAATGACCAGATGCAAGGCCAGATAGCCCAGGGGTCAACAAGACCCCTTATCAATAGGGAAATGAAAGCAGAATGTTTTTTTGAAAGTCATTTTGGGGGTGCCCTGTGAGTTTAGAAGAACATCTAAGGAATTGGGGGGTTTTCCGGAAAGTTGTTCACTTCCATTTGTTGGGGTCTCCGCAGTTGACAAAGTGCTCTTTATGTACATGGACACGTTGAATTCCCATAGCTCCATGGGGCCGGTATGGCTATTATTCCAATTTTACAGCACAGGGAACTAGGGGTTAGTAACATTCGGAGATCTTAAGGTCTCACTTCTAGCAAATGGAGGAAACAAAAGAGATAGGAATCCAGGTCTCCTGACTCCAAATTCTTTACCCTTTGCGGCATACCATAGCTTAGTGAGCGTGTGGAGTATGGTTTGATGGCCGAAGCATGGATCTGGCATACCTCCTAGATACATTTTAAACATTGAGTTACTAGAATTTGGGGGGATTCTGGAAAGCCCAGTTTTGTTTGTTTGTTTTTTGACACCTGAAGGTTAGGACCAATTTCAAAATGTTAACTGTTTTAAAAAACAGAAATCTTTCTAAAATAGACATGCTCTAAGTTGTTACCACAGTGTCAAAGATTCTTTTTGGCTACTTGGGCCTTTGGCTGTGTCACAGAATAGCTCAAGTTAAGTACTGCCTCACTGGGGCATTGTCATTTTCTGGGCACTCCTGCATTGTTGGATAAACAATGGTATTTTGCATCCATAAAAGAGTGAGTATACGTTGGAAATGACTAGTTCTACAAAGTAGTTTACTCATCTGATGGGATCTGTCTGTTCCAACATAAATTTATTGCCATTAAATACTGGCTGTGGGAGCTGTGAGTATGGAATTAGGTAAGAGGTAGAGAAAAAAGCTCATGCGTACGGTAGAAGAAAGGCGTATACACTGAGCAAAGAAACACATTTCCTAGGGGGCTAGGCAAAATAAAGCAAATATGGAGAAAAGTGAGAGACATGCGGATAGAAAGGAGAGCTTGCACAAGAGTAGTGATTGAGTTTTAAAAAGTGTCACCTTGAACCTCCTGGAATTAATGTGTCTCCTGGCTGGGGGCATAATTATGGTGGCTGAAAGCTAGGTAGAATAAGGAAGGAGTCTGGCAAGACATCACTGGCTTAAAGATAGCTAGCTTCGTCTTCGGTTTTGACTTCAAGGGCAGGCATTTTCATCCAAGCTTGAGTTCCTCCCTTGTCACGCTGACTAACATAATTTCTCCCTTTTTGCAAAGATATTTGTAACCATTTTATTGAGATATGATTTACAAGTCATAAGATTCACCCATTATAACTATACCTACCATCCAAAGAGTTTTAGCCCATTTAGACAGTTGTGCAATCAATACGTCAGTCCAATTGGGAACATTTCCATCACCCCAACAAGTTCCATCATTGCCTGTTTGCAGTGACTTCCAACCCCCAGCCCCAGGCAACCACTCAACTACTTTCTGTCCCTGCGGATTTTCCTTTTTCTGAATATTTCGTACCAGTGGAACTATACAGGATGTGGTCTTCTGTGTCTGTCTTCTTTCACTTAGCGTAATGTCATTGAGGTTCATCCGTGTTGTGGCATGGAGCAGGACTTTGTTGCTCTTTACTGCCAAGTAGTATGTCAGTGTCTGGAGAGACCACAATTTGTGTATCCATTTACCAGGTGATGGACATTTGGATTGTTTCCACATTTGGACTATGAAAAATGCTGCAGTGCACATTCACATACAAGTCCTTGTGTCGACATATGTTTTCATTTCTTTTGGATAAATACCCAGGAGTTAAGTAATGGCTGAGTCGTATGATAAATGTACAGTTAACTTTTTGAGAAACTGCTAATAAACTCTTTTCTAAAGTGGTTGTACCATTTTGACATTTGCGCAAGCAATGTTTGAGGGTCCTAGTTGATCCACGTCCTATTCAACACTTGGTGTCATTCTTTGAGAATAGACTTTCTAGTGGGTATGTAGTGGTATCTCGCGATTTCCATCTCCCTGGTGAGTCATGAGGGTAAGCATTTGTTCCTGTGCTTCTCAGCCACTTGTATATCTTCTTTGATGAAGTGCCTATTCAAATCCATTTACATGGATATTTTATAGTGTAAATAATGGGAGGGAAGTAGGGAGAATGTGACTCTGCTAAGAGGTGTTCACACTCCTCCCTTTCACACTTTAATTAACTTTTGTTTCCTTTTGCAGTTGTTTTGGGGCTTTATTTGCTTTGTTTTGAATAAATAAAGGACTGAAGTGGTCTATAGTAATTCACTGGCCTAAATTGAATTTCTGAGGACATGGGTAATCTTCTTAGTGGAACAGGAGTTTCTGCACTCCAGGGCAGAGGTCAAGTTACCTGAAACCGCTTTAGGTGGGATGTTACAAATTGCTCTCATGTGTCTGTCATCTCATTGACTCTTCGAAGTGGCTCTAGGAGGTAATGTCTTGTAGTCATCTGCCTTTCACAGGGCAGACTCTGATTGGACAAGTGACTTGCACAAGTGTAACCCATTGGTCAATCAGTAGAACTGAGTTTTGACCCCAGCTCTGGCTGCCGATCCTCTACTCTTCCCACTGCAGCAGGCAGCCACACTTCAAGGTCCGCTTTGGTTCCGTGTGTCAGAACTCCAGCAAAGCCCAGACCAGCACCTTCAGGGTATCACGTGTGGGAATGGCAGCCGGACAAACTTCCGGAAGCGTTTCCTCCATGACCTGATTGAATGGTTTTGCCTATTTACCCTTGGCCCAGATGTCTGGGTCTCTGTATTACGGACAACCTGATTGTAATCTGGAAACAATGAGGACTCAGAACATCTGTGGAGAGAAGGAAATCTAACAGATGAGCTGGCATAGTCCGATTGGAGACTATTTTAGGAGCAAATCAGTTTACATAGAACCAACCAAACAATGTTCAATTGACAAAATGCTGACTTGCAGGATCAAAATATTGTAAAACAATATTGAATGGAGAAATGAGAATACTGATGTATTTATTACTGGGGAAATTTATTTTTTAATTTATTATATTCACTGGCCCCTAAGGTTTTAAGAATGTTTCATTGCAGGGGGTGGTGAGTAACAGTTCTGTGTCAGTCAAGGGCATGTTTTTAAACATTTTGCCTGTTCGGACTCAGAAAACACTGAAAATGCACCTGAATTTTGGTATTGTGATGTCCATATGAAGACTCCCAAACTGTCTCACATACTCAGATGCAGGGCACGCACACACACGCGCACACAGAGACACATTCTTTGTTAGGCGATATGCCTTGATTGGGGTTGGAAAATATGGTTATTATTACTGGGGCATGCAAGAGAAATATATAACACAATCCCTTCCTCTGAGGAGCTTACAAGTAACAAAGCAGTCAATAGTCAAACATAGAAAACAATTAGAAAATAATGTAAGGCAGAACTGAAGAAACCGCTAAATTGAGCACAAGAACAATAAGAGTTGGGAGAAGGAAATGATCATGGGAAGCCGGGTGCTGTGGCCAAAGCATCCAGCATGGTAATGGCCCTCTGTTTAGCATCAACTGTATTAAACAACGAAAATTACGTACTACAGGTTCATCGTAGACATTTAGAAATTACAAATAAACAAAAATAAATTAATCCACTCCTAATCTTACCACCCAGAAATAACCACTGCTTGGACACGTGCTTACTGTATATTGTGCTGCTTTTAAAAATGTTAACTGTTCTTTAAAGAAATCGATAAAAACTCCTCTATCTTGAAAAGCAATCATTATCATTCATTTGTCCTGGCAGTATATCCCCAAGCGTGTTCCTCAGAATTTTTATTGGTGTGATTTTTTTTAAAAAAAATTTTAAATTCAATTAGCCAACATATAGTACGTCGTTAGTTTCAGATTATTGGTGTGATTTTTTAAAAAAGAATTCCTCCGACAAGTATATGAAAAGATGCTCAAAATCACTGATCCTCAGGGAAATGCGAATCAAAACTATAATGAGTTACCACCTATTTGGATGGCTACCATCAAAAATAAAAAATAAAAAACACCACAGAAAATAACAAACGTTGGCATGAACGTGGAGAAATTGGAACCATTGTGTGCCGTTGGCGGGGTTGTAAAATGGCGTAACCACTGTGGAAAACAGTGTGGTCGTTTTTCAAAAAATTAAAAATGAAATTACCATATGATACAACAATGCTATTTCTGGGTGCAGATCCAAAAGAATTGAAAGCAGAATCTCAAAGTGACACTTGGACACCCATGTTCACTGCAGCACTATTTATAATAGCCGAGAGCTAGAGCAACCCGAGTGTTCATCAATGGATGAATGGATAAACAAAGTGTGGTATGTGCGCGCAATGGAATGTTATTCAGCCTAGAATGAAAGCCTGTCGCTTGCTACAACATGGCTGAATCTTGCAGACATGATGCAAAGGGAAATAAGCCAGTCACGAAAGGATAAATACTGTATGATTCTACTTATGTGAGGCACCTAGAGTAGTCAAATTTCATAGAGGAGAAAGCAGAACAGTGGTTGCCAGGGCTGAGGGGAGCAGGAAT
>NW_024423319.1:7174969-7179082 GCF_017311325.1 Ursus maritimus | reverse complement strand
AAGTTGTATTTTAGTGGGTACAGAGTTTCAGTTCTGCAAGAGGAAAATGTTCTGGAGACTGGCGGCAGAGCAGTGTATACATGTATAACACTACTGAACTATTCATTTAAAAATGGTTAAGACGGTAAATTTTATGTGACGTGTATTTTACCACAGTTTTGAAACTTCTTTCAAAAGCATTCCAAATGCTCAAATAAGGAAACCACAGATTAAACAAAATTTGTTTGTTTATAGCAGGACTTCTCAGAACCTTTAATACGCTAATGTGCATTATGACTCTCCAAGAAGAGATGTAGCAAAACGTGTTTTCCCAACTTATGTGACCAGGGATCTCTTTTCCCAAAGTTTTATGGAACTGGGGAAGTGTATTAAGGAGTATACCTTAGGAAATGTTATTACAAAGTCTTGGCGATTTAACATCTTCCCTCTCCAATAGAGATTTTATTTCAAGCAGATACCCGGGGTGATCAGTGTTTATCCCAAAGGAATGTGTTACTAGAGACAGAATGGCAAGCCCTGCAAGTGTCTAAGAAGAAAAAGAATTGGGGGCACAGAGCCACCCAGCACCTCTCAGATCTCTGCTTGTCAACAGCCAACTGTCCTGCCTAGTTGCAAGGTCAGCCCCGCATTTTGGCAACCATGAGAAGAGGCCCTCAAATTTAGCAACTGTTCTTAGGAGGAATGATCTTCAGTGTCTGATGATAAAGTTTCATGATTTCATTAAGGCATCCCGTCATTCCAGTACGGATAACAGGCATTTCCAAGCAGGAACTTGAATGCAGTGCTAGAAACTTCGGATGGACAGAATTCAGGTCAAGGGAAAGATCATTCTCTGGGTTGAATATCTTCATGTGTAATTCAAAACGCGAGGTTGCCAGTAGGTTTAAATGTACTGTAGTTGAGTTGAAGGAGGATGTCATGGTTAAAAGCCAAGAATTTCCTCTAGGAGCAGGTGAAAAAACAGCTGACATTCCCGATTGTTTTTCTAAGTGTTTAAAATGACTTTTCCAGACCTAAAGCCTGTAAGCATTTTATTAACATTTGATTAGCAATTATTCCTTACTGTGTTGAAGCTGAAATTAGGATCAGGTTTCTTTACATTGCCATCAAAAAAAAAAAAAGCCCAAATAACTCAACTTGCACAAAGAATCATTCCAAAATAATTTCCCCTTTTCCTCTCCTTAGCAATCTCAAAAAATCATGGACTGTCAGAGCTGGGAAAGACTTTGAACTCATGCAGTCCAATTCCCTGCTTGTGTATGTGGGAAAACCAAGGCCCAGAGAGGAGAAGAGATTTCCCCCAGGACCCAAAGAGTGGCAGAGCTGAGAACACTTGACTGCTTTTCTAGTGCTCTTTCCAATACACAGATCTGTGGGGACCCAACATCGCTATGACTCCAGGTCAAATTTGTTTATAATTTATTAGACGAATGAATAACAGGGGTTTTATTTGAATGCCAGAATGCAATTTCTCTTAGGTAATACAATTTGTAGGCTAAGCACGAAACTTAAGATCTGAAATAAATCAGTGTTCACAGCATGTAAGAATGTACAGTCAACTATAATGTGACATTTTGTTTTATGTGTAAACATATAGCAATTAGGTCACATATATCCACTGGAATTACTTGGTGGCTTTGATTCGTGTGGATGCCCGTGGCAGATTTATTCCAATTCTAAAGGGGATTGTTATTGTGAATTATCTGGCTTTGTAGGAACTCTGTATGATGCACCCTATTTGTAAGCGAGACACAGACCATGCAGCTAAATTAAAAGCAGGAAATAGTTGACTTGACTAACGTCAAAAAGGTGGGATGGTGTAAAGAGGAAGCCTAGTAGAGGCGGCTTTTTCATAAGAGAATTACTGGCTTGGTAGTAATTTGCAGTATTTGCAGGAAGCATTGTACCCCAGGGCATTATGCTTCCCCGGGGGCCCACGGAGGCAGTCTGCATTTTCCCATAGACTGCCCACAGAAGCATTTGTCTTTATATGTTTGGGCTATGTTTGGAATTTGCCTTTTTAATGTTTTTGTAAAAACAAGCTCCAAAATATTGCATGTGGTGTCCTAAGATGCCTGTGGATTGGAACAGATAAACCTGTGAATCACCTAACCGCTTCTAGAAGTAGGCCCGGGTTGAATTTGTACTCATCGGACAGAAACCAGCATCATTCGTTTTAAAGGAAAGAGCGTAGCTATGTTCCAAACGCATTGGCTAGTAATATTTCTTCTGTAAGATGAAGCTGGAAATATGATGGAAATTTTAGCAATATAACCACTTCATATGCTGAGTTTCCCGTTCGGTATCCAGAGAGTCATTCACGCAGCCCCTATTACTATTAACAGGAGGAGTGAATTTAACTCCCCCAGGAAACCATAACCTTCCAATATATTATTCACAGTTTCAGAATCATTTTGATTTTCTACCTCAAGAATTTAGCCAAATGAGAACTATTTACTGAACTCTTTTTTTAAAAACCAGTACTTCTTCATGTGCTAAAACTCTGCAGGCTCTTGTCATATCAGAACTAGCTACATTCGTTTTCCCATCACTCTGAATGAGTACTGAAAGCAAATCCATGAGAAGAACTCTTGTGGAAGATTAAGACCACTGAGACTTTGGTGTATTAAGATATTTGATAGGCTGGTATAATATAGTTTTCAGGCAAGTTAAAATAGAAAAATAAAATAGAGGCTCTCCCTTAAGATTATCCTGAGAAAATATCTTTTCACAGGAGTGGACACCAAGTCATATCTATAAAGAGTAGAATTTTCCAATGACCCCTTTAGTGCCGACAATGGGAAATTTAGTTCTAAATTTGAAGTTGCAAATTCTTCCCAATTGGTTGGTTCCCTTTTTAAAAATTTCTTTTTATTGAGATAAAATACACATACTATAAAACTCACCCTATTAACGTGTATAATTTAGTGGTTATTAGTATATGGAGCAAGTTGTATGACTGCCACCACTGTCTAATTCCAGAACATTTTCATCACCTCAAAAAGAAACCCATATCCATTAGCAGTCCCCCCCCCAACCCTCCCCAAGCCCCTGGCAACCACTAATCTACATTGTTTCCATGGATTGGTCTATTCTTTTTTTTAAAAAGATTTTAGTTATTTATTTTAGAGAGCGTGTGGGGGGAGGGAGGGGCAGAGGGAGAGCGAGAGAGAGCCTTTTGTGGGGCTCAACCCCACAACCCCGAGACCATGACCTGAACCGAAACCGAGTTAGGCACTTAACTAACTGTGCCAACTGGACGGCCCTGGATATCTCTATTCTGAACATTTTGTATCAATGGCATCATATAATATGTGGTCCTTTGTGACTAGCTTAGCATAATGTTTTCTGGATCCATGTTACAGTAGGCATCAGTACTGCATTCCTTTTTATGGCTGAGTAATGTTCCGTTGTGTGGGTATATACTGCATTTCGTTTATCCACTCGTCCATTGATGGGCATTTGGGTTTCTACCTTTTGGCTATTGTGAATAACGTTGCTATGAATATTGGTGAACAAGTATCTGTTTGAGTCGTTGGTTTCAATTCTTTTTGGTCTATATCTAGGAGTGGAATTGCTGGGGCATATGGTAATTTTTATTTATACATATATATGTATATACATATGTATGTAATTTTATATGTATATGTATATATATACATAACTTCATTAAGTTATATATAATAATTTAATTTATTAAAGAGCTATGAAACTGTTTCCACAGTGGCTGCACCATTTTATATTTCCACCAGCCATGTAAGAGGATTCCACTGTTTCCATATCCTAACACTTGTTATTTTCTGTTTATTATTACTGTTATTATTATTATTATAGCCATTTTAGTGAGTGTGAAATGATATCTCATTGTGGTTTTGATTTGCATTTCACTGATGACTCATAATGTCAGGCATATTTTCATTGGCCATTTCTATATACTCTTTGGATATGTGTTTTTCCAGATCCTTTGTGTATTTTTTAAATTGGGTTATCTTTTCATTTTGACTTACGAGAGTTCTTTAGATATTCTGGATACAAGACCCTTATCAGATCTGTGGTTTGCAAAAATTTTTTCCCCAGTCTTTGGGTTTTCTTTTTACTTTTTTTCCTACTGTC
>NW_024423319.1:7116734-7174959 GCF_017311325.1 Ursus maritimus | reverse complement strand
CCCCAGGGCATTATGCTTCCCCGGGGGCCCACGGAGGCAGTCTGCATTTTCCCATAGACTGCCCACAGAAGCATTTGTCTTTATATGTTTGGGCTATGTTTGGAATTTGCCTTTTTAATGTTTTTGTAAAAACAAGCTCCAAAATATTGCATGTGGTGTCCTAAGATGCCTGTGGATTGGAACAGATAAACCTGTGAATCACCTAACCGCTTCTAGAAGTAGGCCCGGGTTGAATTTGTACTCATCGGACAGAAACCAGCATCATTCGTTTTAAAGGAAAGAGCGTAGCTATGTTCCAAACGCATTGGCTAGTAATATTTCTTCTGTAAGATGAAGCTGGAAATATGATGGAAATTTTAGCAATATAACCACTTCATATGCTGAGTTTCCCGTTCGGTATCCAGAGAGTCATTCACGCAGCCCCTATTACTATTAACAGGAGGAGTGAATTTAACTCCCCCAGGAAACCATAACCTTCCAATATATTATTCACAGTTTCAGAATCATTTTGATTTTCTACCTCAAGAATTTAGCCAAATGAGAACTATTTACTGAACTCTTTTTTTAAAAACCAGTACTTCTTCATGTGCTAAAACTCTGCAGGCTCTTGTCATATCAGAACTAGCTACATTGCTTCTCCTTGCATGACTCGTTTTCCCATCATCTGAATGAGTACTGAAAGCAAATCCATGAGAGACTCTTGTGGAAGATTAAGACCACTGAGACTTTGGTGTAGTAAGATATTTGATAGGCTGGTATAATAGTTTTCAGGCAAGTTAAAATAGAAAAATAAAATAGAGGCTCTCCCTTAAGATTATCCTGAGAAAATATCTTTTCACAGGAGTGGACACCAAGTCATATCTATAAAGAGTAGAATTTTCCAATGACCCCTTTAGTGCCGACAATGGGAAATTTAGTTCTAAATTTGAAGTTGCAAATTCTTCCCAATTGGTTGGTTCCCTTTTTAAAAATTTCTTTTTATTGAGATAAAATACACATACTATAAAACTCACCCTATTAACGTGTATAATTTAGTGGTTATTAGTATATGGAGCAAGTTGTATGACTGCCACCACTGTCTAATTCCAGAACATTTTCATCACCTCAAAAAGAAACCCATATCCATTAGCAGTCCCCCCCCCAACCCTCCCCAAGCCCCTGGCAACCACTAATCTACATTGTTTCCATGGATTGGTCTATTCTTTTTTTTAAAAAGATTTTAGTTATTTATTTTAGAGAGCGTGTGGGGGGAGGGAGGGGCAGAGGGAGAGCGAGAGAGAGCCTTTTGTGGGGCTCAACCCCACAACCCCGAGACCATGACCTGAACCGAAACCGAGTTAGGCACTTAACTAACTGTGCCAACTGGACGGCCCTGGATATCTCTATTCTGAACATTTTGTATCAATGGCATCATATAATATGTGGTCCTTTGTGACTAGCTTAGCATAATGTTTTCTGGATCCATGTTACAGTAGGCATCAGTACTGCATTCCTTTTTATGGCTGAGTAATGTTCCGTTGTGTGGGTATATACTGCATTTCGTTTATCCACTCGTCCATTGATGGGCATTTGGGTTTCTACCTTTTGGCTATTGTGAATAACGTTGCTATGAATATTGGTGAACAAGTATCTGTTTGAGTCGTTGGTTTCAATTCTTTTTGGTCTATATCTAGGAGTGGAATTGCTGGGGCATATGGTAATTTTTATTTATACATATATATGTATATACATATGTATGTAATTTTATATGTATATGTATATATATACATAACTTCATTAAGTTATATATAATAATTTAATTTATTAAAGAGCTATGAAACTGTTTCCACAGTGGCTGCACCATTTTATATTTCCACCAGCCATGTAAGAGGATTCCACTGTTTCCATATCCTAACACTTGTTATTTTCTGTTTATTATTACTGTTATTATTATTATTATAGCCATTTTAGTGAGTGTGAAATGATATCTCATTGTGGTTTTGATTTGCATTTCACTGATGACTCATAATGTCAGGCATATTTTCATTGGCCATTTCTATATACTCTTTGGATATGTGTTTTTCCAGATCCTTTGTGTATTTTTTAAATTGGGTTATCTTTTCATTTTGACTTACGAGAGTTCTTTAGATATTCTGGATACAAGACCCTTATCAGATCTGTGGTTTGCAAAAATTTTTTCCCCAGTCTTTGGGTTTTCTTTTTACTTTTTTTCCTACTGTCACGTTTGCCTCACTCAGGTTCACAAAGATTTACCCCTGTGTTTTCTTATAAGAGTGTCATAGTTTTTAGCTCTTACATTTTGGCCTTGGGTCCATTTTGAATTAAATTTTGTATATGGTATGAGGTAGGGATCCAAAATATTCTTCTGCATTTGGATATCCAGTTGCCCCAGCACCTGTCTTTTATTTCCTGTTGATCTTCTGTCTAGTTCTATTATTGGAATTGGGGTAATGAAGTCTCCAGTTATTATTTATAAATTGCCTGGTTTTCCTTTCAATTCTGTCCATTTTGCTTCATGTCTTTTCAAGCTCTGTTGTTAGGTACATATACATTTATAGTTGTAAATTATTGGTGTATTGACTCTTAAGCATTAAAAAAATGGCCTTATTTGTCTATAGCAACAATCTTTGTCTTAAACTATATTTTGTCTGATATTAGTATAGCCACTCTAGCTCTTTTTCAGTTACTGTTTGCATGGTATTTTTTTTTCCATCTTTTTACTTCCAACCTATTTTTGTCTTTGAATGTGAAGTGTAGCTCTTATAGGAAGCATATAATTAGAACTCTGCCCTTAGACTGGAGAATTTAATCCACTTACACTTATGTCATACTGATATGATAGGACTTACATCTGTCATTTTGCTCTTTGTTTTCCATATGTCTATGTCTTTTTTCCCCCTCTATTCCTTCATTACTACCTTCTTCTGTGTTAAATAGGTATTTCCTAGTTTATCATTTAATTCCCTTGTCATTTATTTTATTATGTTTTTAAAGTGATTTTCTTAGTGGTTGCCCTCTGGGTTATAATTAACATCTTAATATATAGCAATCTAGTTTGGATTGATACCAACTTAATTTCATTAGTATATAAAACATCACTACTACATAACTTTGTTTTCTCTCCACTCTGTGCTGTTATTGTCATACAGTTTACGTGTTATACATTATAAGTGCATCCACACATATTTATAATTATTGCTTTATGCAAGTGTCCTTTCAAGCCAATAGGAGAAAGTATTTGCTGAACAAAACACAATATTATTTATGGAGTTACCTTTACTGATGTTCTCCATTTTTTCCTGTGGCTATTGTCTAGAGTTGTTTCATTTCAGCCTAAAGGACTCCCTTCAGCATTTCTTGAAGGGCATGTCTAATAGTGACAAGCTCCCTCAGCTTTTGTTTATGTGGGAATGTCTTAATTTCTCCTTCACGTTTAGAAGGACACTTTTGCCTGATATAGAATTCTTCATTGACAGCTTTTTTCTTTCAGTGTTTTGAGTGTGTTATCCCACTGCCTTCTTGGGTTCTTGGTTTCTGATGAGAAACGGGCTGTTAATCTTCTTGAGTATTACTTGTACATGATGAGTTAAATTTCTCACTGCTTTCATGGTTCTCTCATTGTCTTTGACTTTCAACGCAGAGGTGTGAGAAATAATAGGCTTGGATAATTATTTAACATAGAGCTAGAAAGTGAAATTTCACAAAGCAATATGACGAAAGAGTATGCTTCTCTAAAAGCAAGGTAATGTTTTTATGTACAGGTTTGGCCTGTATAAAGGAGATATTGTCTTAATGACAAAAATGAAGGCACTCTTTTCCCAGTTGAGTTGATGGAAAATAGACCTCATTTCTGGCTAGAATAAGAAACAGAAGTCAAGCTGGAGTAGGATAGAGCAGGACATGTTTTGGAAAGGAGAACTGATTAACATTAACATCAGTCCCCTGCAAACCCCTGTGGTCCTCCAGCTTTTATATTACTTATTAAGATAGTTATATATTTGATTTCCATTAATAAAGGTATCTGCATAAGCATGAGTACCTAAGTGTGTGAATTCGTTGGGCACTTAGTCCCGGTATTGTGGGTGGTGCATTTATAGCAGAAGGTCTCTGCACTGTCAACTCACAGATGGTAATGCTGGAATTTAGTTCACGCTTGTGGAATCATTACATACAACTTTACCAATGGTTACACTGTATATGTTCCTGACTCTTTCTGGAAACATGAAAACACAAGATGTCCACCATCTGAAATGTCAGGGTAGTCCTTAAATAAGGTTGCTATTTAAAGATGTATAAATTACAACCAGCCCACCAAATTTCATCTTTGGGACAGCAACATATTTGAAGTTTTGATTTAGCTGAAAGCCACCATGACTTAGGAATCCACCATTCAGTTTAACCAAATCGATCAAATGTTTAAATGTGTATAAGAGAGTAGGAAACAAAATGGAATTATATTTAATTGAATGCAATTGCAAGGATTTCAGTATGATTAAGTTTCTCTGAGATGTTTCAACTGGAATTACTTGGAAATAGACAGAAAGAGATGAATGGAAGAATTTTTTGTTTTGGTGGGTTGACTTATCCACTTGAGTAGAAGAGATTGAGGCGCCTGTGTGGCTCAGTCAGTTAAGTCTCTGACTCTTAATTTTGGCTCAGGTCATGATCTCAGGGTCATGAGATCGAGTTCCATGTCAGGTTCCGTGATGGGCATGGAGCCTGCTTAAGATTCTCAATCTCTCCCCCTCTGCCCCTCCCTACCCCCTGTTCGTGCACGCGTGCTCTTTCTAAAATTATTAATTAATTAATTAAAAGACTGGATGAGATGAGGACTTTAGAAGGTATTATTCCCCTACTTTCCCACACCTTCTAGAGAAGAACACCTTATATTTCTTGAGGGCAAGCTCCATGTTCTTTCACTACCACTTACACATGCCAACCTGGAAGTTGGCTGCCACATGCTCGCAGGGGCCATATTGTCTCAAGTCCCTTTGCCTCTTTCTTATCTTACCTGCCCTCAACTGATTCTCCTATGATATCCCCAAGGATTAGGCAGAAAGCTAGTGTTACTTGCAGCACCGATACGGTTGAAAAGTTCTACCAACTATTGCCTTTGTGGTCTTGCTGTGCTCATTTGTAAAATGGGGCCATTGGAGCATATCATCTCTCAGGCCCTTTCTAACTCACTTACAATTCCAAGTCTATGACTTAAATCCCTTAGTAACATGTTGAATATAAGGCTGAGCACTTCTGGGTCCTCAAGACGTCTAATACCTCCATTTCTCATACAGGACACCATCCTGTGGGGGGTGAGTTCTCTGCTTCCTAACCATCTCCTTCCCTGTTGTATCTAGCTAGGGCATAGTAGTTGATTTCTTCAAAGATGAAAATCACCATGGCTGTATCCAGAAGTATGTTGACGCAACATGACATTCAGAATGTATGCATATTATCCAGTATATCAAAAGAGGTTAAACATTGTGGAGGAGAGAAACAATTAACAAAATGTTAGCTGACTATGACTAAAAGGAATCCCAGAGGATGGTGGAGAAGCACATGTTAGAACTGGTCAAGATGCTCTTACCTACTAAGCTCAGTGAAGAGAAGCAAAGAAAGGTGGGACCATAAATGTGTGTTGGTTACAACCTATTATAAGCTGTCCATTTTCTCTCCCACACTTACATTCTCTTATTTCTGCAACTCTATCACTACTATCATCACCCAATAGTTTTGTGGGCTAGGGAAGGAGTCCAGGTAAGATAGCCAGCCAAGCACTTCAGTCCCAGGAGCAAGCAAAATGTACGTACCCCATCCACCAAAGAGAACCAACAGAGAAAATAATTCACCATAATCTTTACCGACATATACCTGGCCAAAGTAGCACAGGATCAAGCCCTGTCCAGCACTGGGTACAAATTAGCCGGACTTGGTTCCATGAATGCTCTTTCCAGACCTTGTAAATTCTAGTAAGCTTCTTAGGAAAAGCTTACTAGAGGAATGGATTCCTAGACAGAGCCAATAGGAGAAATGCTTGATGGGGTTTGGAATTCAAGAATAAGAAGCAATGATGAGAGAGACCCAGATGCAAATGGAAGTGATTGTATCTTTACTAGCCTTCAACTCTGTGCTTTTTTCAGAGAAGTGAAATTAAGATATGCTACCAAATGAGAAGTACACAGATAAACTGAATTAGTGAGTGCTTTACTTAGGGGATAAACGGTGAGTTTGAAGGACAGTTTCGCCAAATGCTAAGTAGAAATTATTTTGTAAGCACATACATTCAACCCAGCAGAAAAGTCTGCAACTAGAATTTCTGGATGTAAAATTGCCTTAGCTCACATTGGAAGAATGATCTCCAACTACTGATGTTGAGATTACTAGTATCAATAATAAGTAAAAGTAAAATGACTGTGATTTTTTATAAAAGATCATCTCACCAAATATGGGATCTTGACAAGGTAGTGAATATACTCAAAGTGTTAATGGCCAAGCTTGAGTTGAACTACAACATTTGGTGATTTCCTTTAAAACCGTATCCTAGGGGTGCCTGGGTGTCTCAGTTGGTTGGGCTTTGGCTCTTGATACTGGCTCAGTTTGTGGTCTCAGCATCGTGAGATTGAGGTCTGTGTCAGGCTCTGTGCTAGCGTGGAGTCTGCTTAAGATTCTCTCTCCCTCTCTCTGCCCTTCCCCCTGCTCTCGCACACTCTCTCCCTCTCTCTCCTAAAAATAAAAATAATAATAATAATAAATTAAATAAATAAACTGTATCCTAAACAATTACCAAAAGGCAGGGCTCAAATTCTTTTGCTATTGCCATTTCACATTCCTTCATCCTCTGTTTGAGCACTCCATTCAAACCACTCATGGTACTGAAAGGCAAACTACACCACGATAAGGAAGGACTTAATCATTTGGTAGCTGCAGTGTGTAACTCGGGTTGTCCACGGCCCTCATAAAATTCCAGTGCTCTACTCGTCTTCTGCGACCAAAGCGTTACAAAATCTATACATGGTGGATCCAGAAAGAGCCAATTATTCTAGCATCTTTAATGCTGTGTTTACCCAATGAAGCACTGTTTTAGAATACATCCCAACTTATCATACTTGAAAGAATTACCTGAGCATTTTTTTAAAGATTTTGTTTATTTATTTATTTATTTATTTATTTATTTATTTATTTGAGAGAGGGAGAGACAGAGCATGAGCAGGGGGGAGGAGGCAGAGGGAGAGGGAGAAGCAGACCCTGAGATCATGACCTGAGCCAAAGGCAGACGCTTAACCAACTGAGCCACCCAGGCGCCCCCCAAGCATTTCTTAAGTTCATCTTCACTCAAGGAGTAAGGCTTAAAAGTATACAAGAGCACCATTCTTTTGCTGCTTCTATTTCAACCTTTCAAAGTATGTCATTAAATATGAATATTATAATAATTTTATTCATGTTTCCTGTGGGAGCCCATTTCCCTCTTAAGATTCTGTAGCCCAAAACTTAGAAAAGGAAAGGTTTGAAGTTCTCTGACCTCCAAGGAAATAATAACGAGAAACTGAGAATCTAGTTTTTCATCACGTCCCAGCTAATTTATTTATACCAGATGTACCAGTTCATTTATTATACTTCAGAATAATACAATTTCACTGTAATTATCTGAAACCTGTTTTAAAACTCCTATTTTTCAAATAGTATACCAGAGTAGGAGAACTCTTTTCACTGAAAACTTATTTTTAAATCCTGATCTAGACCTAGTCTTTAAAGGAAAAAAAACCTTTGACAGGAAAACTAGAGGTATCTCAGTGATCCTCGGTGGGCGAGAGGCCTTCCAGAAGAATAGTGAACCATCATTCTCCAGTCATTGAGGTTGATTCTTCAAGCCCCGTGCTTGATGACATGGCTAACTGTGGTTCATACACAAAGGTTATTTTTAGAGGCAAGAATTTTCATTTCCCAAAAGTATAACCACAAGATGTCTATTTGGAATGAATCCGATTTATACACTAGGACAATAGTAGAAGCTCAGACCAAGCCTGTGTAACCTCCGTTCCCTGAGGAAATATGTAATATCCCAGTACACCCTCACCCTGGGACCCTTGCCCTCTGGCTGGCTGAGGCAATTCCTTTGGAAACCAAGTGGTCCTGGGGAGAGGGGGGGTTCACAGATGTCTTCCAAGTAAGTTTTCCTTATAGAAACAGTTCTATTTTGTCCTTGTGGCTTTTCACGGTGACTTAAAACTGACACAGGGACAACAAGTCGCTAATCTTCAACAGCGGTGGTGGCCAAAATCAGATGCTTTCAGAGAGAAATTGGACTTGCTGCCACCACACCTGGTGGACCAGCCTGAGCTCACCCCCTTCTCCAGTCCAGGCCCGCCTTGACTCCAGCCTTATCACTGGAACCCTACTTCGAGGGACTTTTGGCCCCTTAAACTGAGATTTAGTCAGCTAAGTCCAGCGACCTTAAAGGAAGGCATTACAGAGCCCAGAATTAACACATACAGGCTGACTTACCTAGCAAACCGAAGATTCACTGGGGATTGGAAGAGGCTCGCTGGGTGGCCTTGGGAACCCCATCCAGCCACTCAGTGCTTTGCTTGGCCACATCCCTTTGGGTTAGTTGGTTCATTTGCTTGAAAAGACCGATTTTCTGCCTTCCTCTTTGACTTTACCCCACTTTTTTTTTTTGTTAAAGATTTTATTTATTAATTTGACAGAGAGAGACAGCCAGTGAGAGAGGGAACACAAGCAGGGGGAGTGGGAGAGGAAGAAGCAGGCTCCCAGCGGAGGAGCCCTATGTGGGGCTCGATCCCAGAACACCGGGATCACGCCCTGAGCCGAAGGCAGACACCCAACGACTGCGCCACCCAGGTGCCCCACCCCACTTTTTTTTAAGTAGGCTCCACACCCAACGCGGGGGTCAAACTCATGACCCTGAGATCAAGAGTCACCTGCTCCACGACGGAGCGAGCCAGGTGCCCCTGACCTCACCTCACTTTATCAGAGGAGGAGGCTCCCTCAGCTGGGGCAGAATGTGGGACCTGCCTCTCAGGGTTGCCCTAATAAAGTGAAGGCTGGTAGTCAGTCACTTAATCTCTCTGTACATCTGTCTAGCCTCAGTGTATCCAAGGGCTCCCGGGCAGGAATCAGCTATTTCCAGACCGGAGCAAGAGTAATGGCTGCTCAGATCAGGGTTGCAGAGACAGAGATTGGGAGAAATCATAAGTTGGTGAATCAACTGCTTATTTATTTTGTTAACCCCTTGGCTCATTCATTCTGTCAGTTACCAAGCATTTCCTGAGTACCTACCATGTCTCAGGCACTGCTTGGGTTCCAGGACCATGCCTGCTCCCAGTTTAGTGATGGAGTACAGAAGCTCTCCTCCCCGACCCCACTCCAAATCCTACCGACCTTACAGTAGCTACCCTTAAACAGTTGTCATGCTAAAAATGGGTACGTTGTCTCACATCTCTCTCCGCAACAATTCCCTGACTCGTGAAATGAAGCTAATAATGCTTGCCCTGCTGCCTCATGTGGGTCCTGAATGGATCAACTGAGAAAACAGATATGGAAGTACTTTTCATTATAAAAATAATAAAACGCTGATCAGAATGACACATTAAGATTTTTGGAGGGCCTACAGTGTTCCACAGAACAAGCCCTACCCAGGCCGTAACTGAATGTCAACTAACACCAACAATTCCGAATTCGTCCCCTTCGGAGATTCAGATTTTAGAACAATGTAGATTTTACGGGGCACCTGCGTGGCTTAATCAGTTGAGCGGCTGCCTTCGGCTCAGGTCATGATCTCAGGGTCCTGGGATCGAGCCCCACATTGGGCTCCCTGCTCAGCGGGGAGTCTGCTTCTCTCTCTCCCTCTGGCACTCCCCCTGCTTGTGCTCTCTCTCTCTCTCAAATGAGTAAGTGAAATCTTTAAAAAAAAAAAGGAAAGAAAATTCCATGTTTAATATATATATATGTATGTGTGTGTGTGTATATACATATAGGTTCTAATATATACCATTGTGTGAACACTTACTGTGTGCCAGATACTGAGCTCAGTGCTTTACATGGATTACCTCATTTAATCCCCACAGCAAAGCACTGTGGGGAATGGGTACGGGTATTACTATACCCACTTTATAGATGAGAAACATAAGGCTCTGAGGGGTTAAAGAACAACTTGTTTATAGCAACGAAGCTAGTAAATGATAGAGTCTGCATTTGAACGCAAGTTTTCTCAAGTGTGAGCTTTTAATCAGCGTGCTCTACTTCCTCTGGGAAAAAAATAAAACTGTACAGGTCTAAGCTATTGGTAATATTATCATAAATTGTTTATTTTAAAGAAGTGGACAGCTTCCTAAAACTGCAGAGAACCATTTCTACCATGGAGAGGGAGCCCCACGGAAATAATTTTTGTTTTGGGTTTTTTTTTTTTTCAAAGATTTTATTTATTTATGAGAGAGCAAGTGCCTGAGCAGGGGGAGGGGCAGAGGGAGAAGCAGACTCCCCGCTGAGCAGGGAGCCCAACGTGGGGCTCGATCCCAGGACCCCGAGATCATGACCTGAGCCAAAGACAGACGCTTAACCGACTGAGCCACCCAGGTGCCCCTTCCACCAAAATAGTGTTCGTTGTTATCTCCAGTTTGCTTCTTTCACCTGCTGGTTTGTTTGACTAGCTAGACGCTTATTTCATCGGGAGGACTTATTTGCACAAGTTTCAGTGCTACGTTAACAAACATAAAGTCAAAAGCGGGGGAGCTGCAAGTGGCAGAGAAAGCGTGCGCTCTGAGTAGGAGGTGGCCCGGGAAGCACTGCCCGGACAAGAGCGTCTCTGGGTGTGGGTGGCCTTCTTCCTGATGCCATATGGAAACACAGCCGCTGGCGGTCCCTTCGCTCTCTGCGCGCCCTTAGTGCGCAGACCCTCCCCTTACTGGCAGCATCCAGATGGGTTTCCTCGGGGAGCTCCAGTGGCGCAGTGGGTGAGCGTGCGGTGCTCAGATAGAAGGGCTTCCTCAGACTCTTAAAAAGCTGCCCCCCCAGCCTTCTTTCTGGTACCTCCGTGTCTGGCCGCAGAGTTTACTTGTTCGGCCTTAAAAGCTTTTCGCGTCTGCTTCTGGGGCTGCTTCTGCTCTCCTTCTCCTCTCCTTCCTCTTCAAGATCGTCATTATCCTCAGCAGCAGAGTTCACATGTTCGAGAACTTACTGTCTTGCCGAGCAACATGTGAAACACCTTCCACGCCGTCGTCTCTTTATTTGTCCACTCATCCATTTAATGAATATTTACCAAGCATTTACTTCATACCAAACACTGTGCTGTATACACACGGGTAATCCAAACAGACCATTATCCCTTCTGTTAGTCTGGTGGAGGTACAACAGGGGAATCTGTAATTACACACTGTGGAAAGTTCTGTGACAGAAGTCCACACGGGACTGTGAACGGTGAGCGAATAGCTTTAGCTTCCATCTTACAGGTAAGGAAACTGAAGCTCAGAGACACGAAAAAAGTTGCCCCAAGTCACACAGCTCGTAAGTAGGCTGAGTGGAGATTCAGACCCTTGCTGGGCAGATTCCAAAGCTCACACTCTTAACTGCGAGACTTTATTGCCCCTCCGATGTGTGAAGTGCAGATAGAGCCATTAATTGTAGCCCTGCGCGCTGGGGTTCTGGCTTCATCTCAAATGTGCGGGCTTGCAATTGTTTCCAATTAGTTGTGGCTGTGGTTTGGTGCATTTGTTCAAAGAAAGCGTGCACGCAAAACAGAGGTCACATGCCCTAAGCCTTGCGGATGTGCACGACGTAGAAATACTAATGGCATTCCAGAAAAGCTGGGCTTCGTTGGGATCACGGCATTTGTTTCCCATTAGCTTATGCTACTCAAAGGCAAACAGTAAAGCGTGTGTTTACATTGCTGTGGACATGGAAATCTGGGCCCCCCAAAGCATTCCTTGCAGGTTGTATAAAGCCGAGCATCCAAATAGTTCAAAATCAGTTTGGTAAGCCCAGCTTAATAGCTTTAAAATGTAACCCGGATTCCAGTTATTGAAAAACTACCCAGAGAGAGGTACGTGAGTGGCCCAAGGAGACAAGACCAGCAAAAGCCCCCAACTATGTACCAAGCCCCATATTTGCAGTTCTCTCTTTTGTTTCTGATCCTTTATTTTTAAAAAGCTGAAGAGCTTAAGGGCAAGAAAACTCTTAGCCATGTAGCAGCAGTAATGGAATTTTTCATTCTATTCTAACCAGCTGTCTGAAGCTTTTCAAAACAAACCTGTTTGTGATGAGCTGGTTTGGTTATTTAAGGCGCAGTAGATGGCGAGGCTGGGAAAAACAAGTGGGAGGCATCCGATGCCATTATCCCTCCACCTCCGCGGGTCTCCCACCCAGTAACAAGAGGCTGGCTCATCCAGCTGTAGTTCATGGCCAGCATCTGAGAAGGTGGGATTGAACTGGAAAGCAGCTCAGGTGAAGACAGTTAAGATGGCAGCAATGTGAAACGAAGGCCCCAGCTGATGTCTTCACTTAACCCAGCATGTTTTTTTGAAGAGGTCTGGGCTTGGAAGCAGAAGCCGTTATTGTTAATGAGGCCTCCATCACTTACTCAGTGATTTGGTCAAGTCGTGTCCCCTCTCCAAGCCTCCGTGTCCGTGTCCTCCCGTGAGGGGGGAGAGAGGGACGGCAGTCTTCCTCGTTACGCAAATTGGCGGTGAGGATCTGAGGATTCTGCGAGAGAACAGATGTTAAGCCCTAACACACTGTGTGGCTGATAAGGTTCATATCTTTGCAATCAAGATAATTTCAAGAGGCATGTTATTTATACCATATAGAGAGATCAAGAGTTGCTGCTCTTGCTGGTCTAATTCCAGCATATTTGATCCCCCTAAGAACAAGCATGTTCTTTGATCTTAGTTCTCCTGCCAGCCAGGCACGAAAAGGGTTTTGGCCAAATCACATTGTCCCGTGCCACAGTATTCTTTTGTTATCCTGGTTATCGTTTTAAGAACATGAAGTTGCTATATTCTAGGAAGACTTTCTTTCTCTCTCTCTCTCTTACACCACGGTTCTAATTTTCTTAAGTAATTATTCCAGGCTTTTTGGTTCCTTTTATCACACAGTCCTGGGTACCTGTTCCAAAGCTAACTTTAAAATATTTCACTTTCTAATCAAACAAAGTCACTCACCTTTTACACAAGGGTATTTTCATTAACTACAAAGACAAAAAGGTCATGATGTCCGTACTTAAGTGAAAAGGAAATCATCAGATTGAATTTACTTTTCACAAAAAGTGGTTTGAAGAGCACGTATTAAAGAATTCAAACACACGAGGCTGAGGTGACTCTTTACCAAACATGATTTTAGAGGGTTTCTAGGAAGTGGAGTGACACTGGAGCAGCCTTTCTTAAAGTGGGAACCGTGGTTCACTCATGGCAAGATGGCGGGAGACCGATCCGGTTAAAAATGCAGATCTGTGGTCTACCTCAGGCCTACTAAATCAGCAGCTCTGTGGATGGGGCCTGGGAACCTGAGTTTTTAATCACCTAGGATGCTCCCATGGTGTATAAAAATGTACATATTCTTTTCTTTATTTTTTTTAAGTCATCTCTACTCCCAACACGCATCTTAAACTCATGACCCCAAGATCAACAGTTGCATGTTCTACCGACTGAGCCAGCCAGGCACCCCTAAAAACTGTATAAACCCTTTCGGGGCACCTGCGTGGCTCGGTCGTTAAGGATCTGCCTTCGCCTCAGGTCATGATCCCGGGGTCCTGGGATCGAGCCCCGCATCGGGCTCCCTGCTCAGCAGGAAGCCTGCTTCTCCCCCTCCCACTCCCCCTATTTGTGTTCCCTCTCTCACTGTGTCTCTCTCTGTCAAATAAAAAAAATCTTTTAAAAAAACAACAACTGTATATACCCTTTGACCCAAGAATCCTATACTAATGGGAAACTAAGGAAATAAATCCAAAATATGGAAAGAGTTGTGTGAATGCTCCTGATACTTCATCTTTATTTATAAGACCAAAAGAACTAGAAGTAATGTCAATATTCAGTATTAGGTCATGGTTAAGTGAATTTCAGTAGATTCCTTAAAGGCACCGTGTAGGTGTTTTATCACATTTAAAGCATTACAACAATTCTCTGAGGCTGGCATTATTTTCCTCATTTCACAGATGAGGACACTGAGGTTTAGGGAGAATAAGCAGCAAGGTTAATAGGCGGGGGGAAAGCTAATAAAGGGGAAAATCAGGAATCTCACCCTAAGTCAGTCTGATTCTCAAATCCAAATTCACCAATGTGAAAATACAGACATTACAAAGAAGCCTACCTTTGAAAACACGAACGTTGTTTATTGGAGTTTGGGAATTGGGGATTTTTCTGTATTTCTCTCTCCTTTCGCCTTTCTATATTACACGGATACTTAGATAATTAAAATATTAGATTATAAAATAAAAATCGATAGTATATATAAGCAACTGTGATAGTCTCATGTGGCTCAACCAGAGTTGCAAGGAGGCTAGGAGCTGTGGAAAAAGCTGGCTGTGAAAAAAAGCCTGTACGCTTCCTGCTAAGGTCTGCCAAGCAATGCGTGGCAGAAATGTCAGGCTTCTGGAATGATGGTGGGGGAGTGGAGTGAAATCAGCAGACCTGTGTTTTAATAAGATAGTTTATATTGATAATCATTATTCTGAGCCTTGGCTTTTAAAAAGCTCACAGAATTGTGTCCTTTGAAAATGGTAAACAGTTCATCAAAAGCATTAGGCACCCAAAGTTAGCTGGTTTGTGCGCAAGGCCCTCATAACTTCCTTTTCATAAAGTGAGTGTTCAGTCTGGAAGACATTGGAAAGAGTGAGAGAGGGGACAGAAAGGTCAATATTGTGAATTGTAATTAGCTGATGTGATTTCTGTGCCAAATTCCAGGCTGTACTCAACCCACAGTTCTCGCTGGCAGTTCCTCGTCTCTGACGCATTACCCTTCTTTCAACACTCTGAAGCCTCAGACTTTTCTTTAGGACTTTCGCCTTAATAGTTTTCTAGGTTTGAATTTGTCAATGTGTGCGGGTCAGGCTCATCAGCAAATGGCTGTGTGTAGTGGTTTCAACATACACTATAATCCTTCGATGTTGAACTTGTCTCCAAAATGGGAGCCATTGAGGACTAAAGAAGTAATCTCACTGGCAAAGTTTTAAAGGTGTTTTTTTTTTTTTAGTGTACTTAAAAAAATTGAACTACCAGAGAATACTGGGGGCATCGTACATGAGGCTGGAAAATGGCCTCTCAAAGATTAGCTATTGATTCTTAGGCAAGGTCATCCAAAAGCATTTAGCTATTCATTCACAAGTTCTTCTATCATCCATCGGTGCGTTCTCATTTTCATGAGGTTGTAGCAGTAGCTTTGAAAGAATTAAAGATACCATGCCACTTTATTTTGCTTCCATTCCGGAGCGCATTTACTGAGTGCCTACCATGTGCCAGGCACTGCCTGAAATGCAACGAGGTTCAAAGAAGAAGACTCGGCCCCTGGGCAGCTCACAGTCTAGTGGTAGAGTGACGTCACATGTTCACGTAAATAATGCCAGGCTGCATACATCAAGCACTATTTAGGAAGTACAGACAGAGGAAGTGGTGGTGGAAGAAAGAAAGGGAGAACCGTAATGACCATGTGTGGTAGCCTGGAAGGCTTGATTAAGGAAGTGGCATTTGAACTTGGCTTGAAAGGATGGTGTGCTTTCAACAGACGGCAACGAAAACAGCTCATATTAGGTGATCAATTAATGTTTGCCAACGGGACTAATGATAGGCACAGAGACAAGATGCGCTTGAGAAATAGCAAGTTCTCTAATCTATATCTAACGGCAAGCTCCCCTTAAGGGAACAGTTCTTATTCAGGGAATCTCATCACATACACGAAGGATGTATTTTTGAAAATTAACCTAAAAATGCTTATGTCAAAAGCAATTTTCTCGTATAAAATAACGGTAAATGGGAGTTGGTCAAACTAGAGTGATATTATAGTCTAGATTAGCAGTGTTCAAAGAATGGTGTGTGGACCCTGATAATCCACGAAGCCTAGGGAGCCACAAGGTCAAAATTACTGGTACAACAGTACCAAGGTGTTATTTTGCATTTTTCACTGGGTTGATATTTGCACCGATGGTGCAAAAGCAATGGTGAGTACAACTGTTAGCAGCACAGTATGAATCAGAGCAGGGACACCAAACTGTATCCAGGAGTCATTATATTCGTCACCGACATACAGTTACAGGAAAATAAAAGGCAGTTTCACTTAGGAATATCATGGCTGGCCATTAAAGAAAAATTATCATGGCTGGGGCACCTGGCCGGCTCAGGCAGTGGAGCACGCAGCTCTTGATCTTGAGGTGGGGAGTTTGAGCCCCATGTTGGGCATAGAGATTACTTAAAAAAAAAAAAAAAGCAGTTATGGCCAAAGCAGGAAAAATGATTAGTTTATTAAACTATAATTCCTGAGTGTCCTTCTAAAAAATATTCTGTGTGGGGTGCCTGGGTGGCTCAGTCAGTTAAGTGTCTGACTCTTGGTTTCGGCTCAGGGTGTGATCCCAGGGTCCTGGGATCGAGCCCCGCATCAGGCTCCTCTGCTGGGAGCCTGCTTCTTCCTCTCCCGCTCCCCCTGCTTGTGTTCCCTCTCTCACTGGCTGTCTCTCTCACTGTCAAATAAATAAATAAAATCTTTAAAAAATATATTCTGTGTGTATGGGGCGCCTGGGTAGCTCAGTCAGTTATGTGTCTGACTCTTGGTTTCGGCTCAGGTTGTGATCTCAGGGTCCTGGGATGAAGCTCCGCGTAGGGCTCCACGCGGGGCATGGAGTCTTCTTGAGATTCTCTCTCCCTCTCCCGCTCGGGCTCTCTCTCCCTCTCTCTCTAAAATCAATCAATCTATCTATCAGTCTTAAAAGCACTATCCTGTGAAGTAGACGTAAGGTATTTCTGCTGCAAACCATATAGATGTGTGTCTCAAGGGAAAGCATTTGTAAGATCATTTAAGCTATGAGCTAAACTGGCCTCATTTTCATGCAATGCTATTTTTATTCGAACTGACTGACAAACTATGGTTATCCAGACTTGAGTATTTGCTAGACCTTTTCTTTGAAAGGAACAAAGAGAGCCCCTTAGTTGAAGGAAAAGCTGGTAGTATTTGTTGCCAATGATAAAATTTAAACTTTCAAGAGAAAATCAAAATTTTGGAAAACTTGTATCTATCACCATGAGCTTGAAAGCGTCCCAATACTTAGACTTTTTCTAATGAGATCGCAGGTGATGTAATTAATGAATGTGATTTTTTAAATGTATCAGATAATGAAAGGCATTGACATCCAGAAGACCCACATAGCTCAGTGAACCAGTATTTTTGGATGACCCCTGTATGATGAGACAAATGGGTGAAAGGTCCACTCGAAGTTCAGAAGACACCAATGGATTTTAATGTAACAGAACATGAAAAGTTGACTCATGTGGTTTCATATTCCACATTGCAACTACCTTTTCCTACTTGTTGTTTTTATGAAGTATCACTGGAAAATATCCACAGTTATCTGAAAAGGGTACTAAAATACTTCCTCTTTTCCCACTACATATCTGTAAAACACTGGAATTTGTACAAATATTTCAATCAAAACATGTAACAACAGATTGGATGGAGAAGCGGATATGATAATCCAGCTACCATATTAAGCTGGACTTCAAAGAGATTTGCAAAAATGTAGAACAATGCCACCCTTCTAACTATTTTATGTCAGGGAAAAATATATTTCTTTTTCATTAGAAAATGTTATTTATGTTAACACATCATGGGTTTATTACTGTTCAGTTCAAACTAGTTATTAAATATTTTTTACATTTCTCATTTATAATTTCTAAGATGGTAAATGTCAATAGATATAACTTGTATAAAACAGAAGTTCTCTGGGATTCTGGACAAGAGTATAAAGGGGCCCTGAGACCAAGAGGATAGAGAATCACTAGGCTAGCTTATCCTAGCCTATGCGTCTAGATTACACATTTATTTTTTTTTAAGATTTTGTTTATTTATTTGTCAGAGAGAGAGAGAGAGAGCACACAAGCAGGGGGAGCTGCAGGCAGAGGGAGAAGCAGGCTCCCTACTGAGCAAAGAGCACAATGCGGGACTCGATCCCAGGACCTTGGGATCATGACCTTAGCTGAAGGCAGACGCTTAACCAACTGAGCCGCCCAGGTGCCCCTATATTATACATTTAGATGTGTAGGATGAGTTGGGGTGGGGAGGGTCAGAGAAGGGATGCATTAGAACAGCAGGGTGGAGACGGTGCTAGAGTGGGAGATGGTAGGTGGCTTGGCTTCTCCAACACCAGTAGAGGTTGCTGGACTTTTCTTTCTTTGCTTGAAAAAAGAAACAAACTCACAGTCACATTTCTCTATGGTATATAGCCTGTTCCCAGTAGATCTGGGGGTAGGAGCTAAATCACAAGTGGAGAACATGAAAGTATACTTTGCAGTGACAGTGAACACAGATAATAGAAACCACAGAAACCGAGATATGTCCGTGTATGCATCTCTTTTCTGGATACCTCTTGTGCAATTACAAAAATCTCACTTTTGGTAGATCCAGCATCTTTTCTTGGCCATTATTTAGAAGTATGAGGTGGGCCCAACTTTTAGGGCTGAAAATGGGTGATGGGGCAGAAATAGAGGACACTGGAATACAGCCGTGGTGAGAGATGGCAAGGAAAAGTACATGGAGTCTGAGAACTGCCCTCAGAGACCATTCATGCTGTGAGCTGGGCTTCTGGGTCAGCGGAGAAATTTGGGGGAGGTGGGAGTCACCATAAAATTAAAAAGGCGTTGGGGAGCTTGGGTGGCTCAGTCATTAAGTGTCTGCCTTTAGTTTGGGTCATGATCCCAGCGTCCTGGGATCAGGCCTTGGGTCGGGCTCCCTGCTCAGTGGGGAGCCTGCTTCTCCCTCTCCCGCTCCCCCTGCTGTGTTCCCCCTCTCGGTGTCTTTCTCTGTCAAATAAATAAATAAAATCTTTTAAAAAAAGGCATTGAGTACATAACTGAAAAGTCAGACACTGAGCAGCAAAACAGACATGCCTCTTAGTAGGCATATTGTCTACAATAAAGCAACATGAATTTCAAACCACCTTATGGAAATTGTGAAAGAGGGAGAGATTTTTAAAGTTCTTCTAGTGATCAAGGCATGGCATGTTGGCAATTAATCATAAGTATGTATTTAAAATGTGTGTAAAATGCCATTGCTAGTCTCTTCATCTGGTAGGAAGCATTTGTTGTTTGAATTTAATGGAAATTTCATTGTAGGAGGCTTCCATAGGGATCTTTTCTGATCTTGGTGTCCTCTCAGCCTATAAATATGCTTAGTCTGTCACATCTTAAGTTTCTCTTCAGTGAGGTCTCCTAGCATGGAGTCTTTCGGGGACTTAAATACCATGTATGGGAGGTCCAATGCGGTATACACTAGCTACTGGGTGTGGAAGTAGCATGGAGGAGTAGAGAATCGTGTCAAATGCTATCGAGCATTCTAGAAGTATAAAATTCCAAAGAATATAAGCAGTTGGGATGCCGGGGTGGCTCAGTTTGTTGGTTTTAGCTCAGGTCGTGGTGATCTCAGGGTCATGGGATCGAGCCCCACCTTGAGCTCTGGGCTCAGCACAGAGTCTGCTTGAGATTCTCTCCTTTTCTCTCTCCCTCTGCACCGCTCTCCCGAAAATAAATAAATATTTTTTAAAAAAGAATATAGGGGTGCCTGGGTGGCTCAGTCGGTTAAGTGACCAACTCTTGGTTTCAGCTCAGGTCGTGATCTCAGGGTCATGAGATCGAGCGCCATTGGGCTCCCTGCTCTGTGGGGAGTCTGCTTCTCCCTCTCCTTCTGCCCCTCCCCCATGCTCTTGCGCTCTCTCTCTCTCTCTCAAATAAATAAATCTTGGGGGAAAAAAAGAATATAAGCCGTTCACACTTACCTACATTTGAAGATGGTTTTTAAAAGATTCTGTGTAACTCATTCAACCTTCTTTAATGCCTCCTGTTCACAAGACACTGTCTTAGACCTCCCTGAGAAATCTAAATTGCTGCTACATTTCTGGTCATTTCTTTCAGCTCCTGAGAACCATGTCTGTGCCCAAAGGTAGAGTTCTGGATAAAAACCTTGACGAGGAAGGGCTTGGAAGTGGCGACTGTGGCGACGATGAAGACGAGTGCATCGGGGGCTCAGGGGATGGCGACAGGAAAGTGAGGAACCAGCTCCGCTTCCTTGCAGGTGGGTGCACGCGGCAGCTGGCATCCGAGCCCAGATGGCCAGGCTCCCCAGTTCAGCACCAGTTGACTCTGCTTCCTCTAACTTTTCAAAAGTCCCTGCAATCTTGGGGGTCCAGTGAACACCAACAATGGGGTAACTCCAGAAGGAAGCATAAACGTACTGCTCTTGTTTCTGTCTTCATACCATTGCCCACATTTATTTCCGTGTAGATCCCGCTCTTTTGTCCCTCCTTAAATTACACCCGTCCCTCCACTGTATGTTAATTATACTGGAATTAACATTTAAAATTTGCATTTTAAATATGATGCAGTGACAAAAAACTAGCTTTGGGGGTAGAGCAAACTTGGATTTGCGTTCTGGCTGCCGTCCTCCTAAGTCTTCACTCCCTCGTCCGTCAAATGGGGATCAATACCCCAACTTCATAGGACTACTGGAGGAGTACATCAACAGGGAACATTTGTAAAGCATCTAGCCTGGTACCTAGCACGTACGAGGTGCCCCGTAATCGTTCGTTTCCTGGAATGAGATCTTTCACAATCCACGCATCCCCCATCCTCTCTGAATTGCTAAAACAAACGCTGCCAATGCTTTCAAGAAATAGTCTGCAGTGACTCCCAAGTTCCGCTCCTAGGGCATAACAAGATCACTCAGAGGCCAGCATCTAATAATAAGTAAACATAATAGAAGCCAATGTTCTCTGGACGTTAACCAGACTCCAAGCTCTGTGCCGGAACTTTGCCTGCATTGTCTCGTATCATTTCCACTATGAACGAGGGGTGGTGATTCCCACTTTACGGATGAGAAAACTGACGCTGGAAGAGGTCGAATAACTTGCTTAAGGTCGTGCGGTCGCTAAGGGCAGAGTCAGGATTCAGAGCCAGGCAGTGAGATTTCAGAGGCCTCTTTCGGAGTAATTCTACTTTGAGTCTTCTTTCTCTGCTCATCTAGACAATTGTAAAAAGACCGAAATCTGCTTTGCATTTTGCCCCGCAGAACAGCTCTCAGTCATTTAACGGTTGACCAGATGATTCGCCAAAATGTTAACTGGCTCCAGCACAGTCCTTGGGACACACCACTTTTCATCCTTCTCCAAATATGTCCCTGCCCACCCCTCCTCTCGCTTTCCTGCCTATAAGCCACGTCCCTATCCATTTCAAAACGCTACTCCACAATTCCATGACGACTTAACTTTTTTAAACAGTGTCTGGTAGGGGACCTTGTCAAGGGCCTTTTCAAAATCTAAATAGATTACATCCACTGGTTTCCCTTTGCCCACGTCGCACATTTATCCTCTCAAAGAATTCTAGTCAATTAGTTAGGCATGATTAACCCTAAGTGCTTTGTAAACTGTAAAACACCACACAAATGGTGGTTAATTTAATTTACAGGAAAAATGATGCCTTACTCCCAATAGGTTACACTTGCGTAACATGTTCAGCGATCCTACCGGCCTGGAGCTCCCTCGATCCCCTTTGAAATGCTTCTCATGGAGAGGAGACTCGCTGGCAATCCGCCAGGCTCATGGCACAATAGCTGTTTGGAATGACAAGCTCTACGCTTTGGTCAGCTCTTACACAATTTTACCCCAAATCTGGGTAGATGCCGTCTGGTCCCTGTGACTCATCAACGTCCACTCAGTCAACCGGACTTGGAACACTGTTTTCCTCCAAAACACAACTTGGGAATAAAAAATTAAAAAAAAAAAATCAAGTCTCAGAGGAGGTTCAGACCTTCTTTTATCTCCTCTTGTCCCCGAACAGACCTTTTACCCTTTTCACCGTAACCAGCAGGCGGTCCTCCTGGCTGGCTGCCCTGGCTCCCTTCTTCCCTTGTTTTCTTGCACTGGATGAAGTGCAGGCCACCTCTCTTCCTGACTTTGCTTCGAACTCCCACATGTCCCAGGGCAAGCCCCCTTCCTCTTCTTGAAAGTCAGTTTCTCCATTTGCGAAACAGAGAAAACGCGCCGTCCTCGCGGGCCATGCTGGTGCCGGCAATCCACGATCGTGTTCTTCCATTTGGCTTGAGTCCCTGGAAGGGTGCTTATTGGAGTCTCGGGAACATCTTCCTCAGAGTTTTCTTCTGACCTCTTAGGTCCCCTGCTCGCTTACTTCATTTTTTTCGGTTATGTAAGACTGGCAATTCAGTAACATCATCATCATCATCAAATCATCCGCGCAAAGCATTTGGCTCGGTGCCTGGCACCTAGTAAGCACTCAAAAAATGCTATCTACTCTTAAAATGACGGCTCCGTTGCTGCCACTGCTGACCTCTGGGAGCTCAAAGAGCCTGCACATGCAGCTTAGAATGAGCTTGTTTTCTTAGGTTTTTGGCTTAAGACCCATAAAAGGCAATTAAAACCGGGTAACCAACACTCAGCAGTATCCCCAGTACCCCTTGCTGCTCCAGGTAGGCTCCGTGGCCCAGCAACATCTGTATACTCCGGGAGTGTGTTAGGAACGTGGGCTCTCAGGCTCAAGAACGACCGAATCACAGGTCATGTGAACAGGAGCCCCGGGCGATCTGTTTGCAGCCCTTCCCGCCTTCTCATCGAGCACGTGTGGCATTTAGGGTTCATACGTGAGGCGTCTAAGAAGCCACCAAGCTGGCCCCCAGGGAGCTAAGTGTTTCGGGACGTAGAAAAGAGGCCCGAGGCCCAGTCACCCACATGAGAGATTAGGAAACATGGGTGCCGGTTGTAGCACGTTTCCGCACAGCGGGACCTTGCGCAGGTTATGTAGTCCTCTGAGCCCGTTCGTCCAGCTAGAAAGTAGGAATACACCTCCTCGCCCACCTCCACGAGATGTGGAAATCAAAGGTGATGATGAGTGTGGAAGTGCTTTGCAACCTGTTGAGCTTAGCTCTGCGGATATCTATAACACCCGGGAGACTGTTACTATGAATCTCCCATCTCTGGAAGCTCTTTGGCTTTCTCAGCATCCCTAGCTCGGCACATAATTCCTGCAAAGATAGACGTGAGCCCAGGAGTTAGAAAATGCTTTTGCACTGAGCACCATGTTCAGCCTCCCTTCCAAAGACAGACCATCCGCGATGGAGCCGGTGCAACGAACTGTCTTGTTGCTGGGCTGCATCAGCGCTGTTCCCAGTTACCGGCCTTGTCAAAGCCCTTATTGTAAGCTGGTTGGGAAGCTGGCTGCTGCCAGCACTTTGGCTCGGGCTGACTCCTGAGAAGCTTTGCAAGCTCTGGCCAGGTGGCCCTAGCCAAGACATGATGACTAAGCATCTTAAGCATCTGCCCCCTCTCCGCCAAGTCCCCACTCTCACCCACACAGTGAACCACATGCATATGCGCATGTACTCACGTAGGTGCATGCGTGCGCGCCACCTACACACACACACACACACACACACACACACACACACACACACACACCTGCTCTTGGAAACAATTGAAACACGCTCACAAAGCAACCCAGCAAGAAACACCCATCTCAGAGATCTCTTCCACCCCCTTCCACCCTTGGCTTGTGCTTGTTCCGGCTTGCACTATTCCATGGGTACAGCCAGAACATTCTGGTGAGCCTAATGTCTTTATCAGCCAAAGTCAGAAAAAGAAGATAATGTTGACTCAGGCTGGGTCAAAGACAGGGGCAAGTGATCACGGATGCCGTGGAAGCCTCGTTCTTGGGATGAGAGAAGTGGAAACAGGCCAGAGAAGATAAACACATTCCTGGTGGCTACTCGGGTGTAGGGTGGCTCGAGCCTGAGGACGGTGGTGAGCTGAGGACGAGGCTTCACGAAACACGTCTTAGGCTCAGAACTTGAACCAGTATTAAAACCAAATGGATGTTTCTTACCCATTTAAACAGATGTTTCTTGTGCAAGTGTTCACCCTCAAGAAACTTTCAGTTTCACCATGTCAGTGTGGGGACTGAAAAGAGAAAACCTGCCACTTGTTCCTGGGCTGGGGGTCAGGGTGAAGGTGAAGTCCAGGCCCAGGCAGGTCCCTTTGGCCATTTGGCGCTGTCGCATCCAGGCGTTGTGAGGGGAAGCAGCTGTCCACTCTGCCCCACCAGTCACCTCCTCCCAGCGGTGCTGGAGCCAAGCCATGAAGACGCACAGCTGTGGGCCCCATGAGTCTCTACGCTCAAGATTTCCTCCTTGCTGTTACTTTACAATCTGGAGGCAAAAGAACAACTAAAACAAAACAAAAAAACAGCATTTAGGAAATGTTTTTAGGCCAATGATTTTCATTCATCTTTTTTTTTTTTTTAAAGATTTTATTTATTTATTCGACAGAGATAGAGACAGTCAGTGAGAGAGGGAACACAAGCAGGGGGAGTGGGAGAGGAAGAAGCAGGCTCCCAGCAGAGGAGCCTGATGTGGGGCTCGATCCCAGAACGCCGGGATCACGCCCTGAGCCGAAGGCAGACGCTCAACCGCTGTGCCACCCAGGCGCCCCTTCATTCATCTTTTTAAGTGCATCGAGGGCAACCTTATATTCTGACTTGTAGCAAGCCTGTGCGCGTGGAGGAGGTGAAGGGCTCTTCAATAGCTTACCTCTTCTGAGTTGTCGAGTCAGACGTTCGTAATGCGGGCCGGCAGTCACATTGTATGAATAAATTCATTAATGGCTTGGTTTGGCTGGTGAGAAGGATAAAACCAATGGAGGAACCGTATAATGGGCCTTTTCTCATGGGTGACATCTGCAAGAGTGTAACGTTTTAGACCAAATCACATGGCTTGCCAAAGAATAAGTAGAAAAGTTTGTAGAGGAATGAAATGTCCTGGGTTTTTTTTTTTATGGGAAAGTTGTTGAGTCCTGTTCAGAGATCAAAATACATATGGACACAGATATATATCTATTTATACCACCCTATTGGTCATAAGTCCAGGAATAAATTATGGCAGTTTTCCCAAAATGTATCCTATAGTTTGATAGTCCTACTTCCTCTGCACACTTTGCCGGAATTCTCAGGCAGCAACTTGTAGTGACTCCCCCCCCCTCCTTTCTTGGGATATCAATCCCTCAAACATGTGACCCCAGTGTAAGGGGACATCATGTCATTCGCTGTGAGGTGGACCTCAGCTGATGGATACATGCGATACCCTACTCCCTTCAGGCTGCTGACACTTGGGACATTCTGGGAAGGAAGGGCATTTCATCTACAGAGTCAAACACAGTCTCAGTTCAGTCTCTGCCACTTGCCAGTCTTGTGACCCTGGACAAAGTCACTCAGCTCCTCTGAGACTCAGTTTCCTCCTTTGTAAGATAATGATGAAATATTTCCTGACCTGCAGGGACACCAGGGTGGCTCAGTTGGTGAGCGTCCGACTCTTGGTTTTGGCTCAGGTCATGATCTCGGGGTCCTGGGATCGAGCCCTGCATTGGGCTCTGTGAGCAGCAGGGAATCTGCTTGAGATTCTCTCTCCCCGTCTCCCTCTGCCCCTCCCCCCCAACTCATGTGCTCTCTCCCTCTCAAATAAATAAATACATCTTTAAAAAAATGTTTCCTTGCCCACTTCAAAAGTTGTCAAATGAAACACAGGTGACAAAGGGCATAAAAGGACTTTATAAACTGTAAAGCAGTTTCTCATTTAGGGTAATATTATTAATATTGTTTAGTACCATCGGGTTATAAGTTTTAGTTGCCAAAAGCCTGTAGCTAAAATTAGAAAAATTAAGTCCCCAGTGTTCTGGCCACAGCAATTTTCCTTATATGCTCCTTCTTCTCCCTCCCCAAGATGGCGTTTTCAGTTACTCATTAACTTGTTTCTAGCCCAGTGAGAAGGCATTTCAACAATGACAAACATGTCTGCTGAGTTGTGCAAATAACCACCGTCACAACAGTGGTAGTCACCTACACCTTGCAAGAATCACAGCTAGTTATGTTTTGTTTCCTTTGGTGTGAGTGGGGCGGTGAGGGCAAGGGCAGACGCGAGTTGGGGAAGGTCAAGAAAGGGCCTGTGATTTTTTTTTTCCATTCTATCTTGCTCTTAGCTCTAAGCAATCTGCTTTCGTGCCTTGATCTTTTCGAGAACAAACACCACAGGGAAGCCGAAGGAAGCAGAGCTCACTATAATAGCACTTCACGCTGATACAGACCAGGTGGTTCTTGCTCACAGATGACGAGACAGCCAGTCTCATCTAACCCCAGAGCTCTGGGCCGTTTCCATGGCTCCCAAAGACAGATTTTGATGTGAGCTTTAATATCAGTGAGGAATATTACCTGCCTGTTCAGTACCTATACCCAGAAAAGGCCCTTCTCCATGCTTTAGTGTGGCCTAGGGATTTACTACAGGTAAACTGGTGATTCATGAGAGTAAGGGAAGGTATAAAAACTTTCCATAAATTACCATAACGAGATGCTTTAAAGAGTGTGTTTCTTATTATTCGTGAGGAGATGTGCAGGAGGGGTTCACTTTTCTAGGCCTACTGCCCCGGGAAACTTCCCTGCCTGAGCCATTAGGCTAGGAGGCTTTTATCAAGGGTCACGCTGCGATAAGGCTGGTGGGCCTTACATGGAACTCTAAGAATTTGGGGAGCCTTAGGGGGGTGTGAACAATTTGCGGCCATTGTATTACAGTTTATGCTCAGTTTCAGATTAAAAGGAAACCGTTGAATATACGAATCTGCCTAAATGGTACAATTGATTTTCTCTGGATGAAGCCATGTTGGCCAATCTAGTGACAGCCTCGACTAAATTGTGGTCATCTAGTATGATGGAAGGGAATGCGAGGGAGAGATGCAACACTTCGCTGGTAGAAAACTGGAGGAGGAACCAGCAGGAAGGTGGCAAGCCCAAAGCCTCTAGCTCAGCTGAAGCCAGCCCTGCAAGATACCATCCACAAGGGATCTGGGAAAGCAGGGCTGTATGCCATCAACTGGGAAGTGCCCCCCTGCGAGAAGAAATACCATCTCAGAAAGAGAAAGAGATGTGAGGTCTAATGAAACCTGTGTAGTGGCCCTGAACGATGGTCTCTTGCATGAGCCCAACCCGGAGGAGCCCGGTACGCTGAGGAATCGTGAGCCAAGACAGCAAGCGAAGGGGTCAGGGGCCGCCAGTCCCGGGGGCTGCACGTGGAGATCAGATATGAAGCCAGGCTGAGGTCCTGCTCTAACGGGAGGAGGGACTCAGAGCCACCAGATGCTTTGCGATCGCTGACCTTCCACGAAACCCCTGAAACTCCCCACACAGGCACGTACATCTGCACACATGTGCACACACGCCCCCAAGTCTCTTTCCAATTCACACCATGCTGTGCTTTAACTTTGGTTATAATACGGCAAGAAGGTGTAGCCAATTATCTTTTTCTCCCCGTCATTTGCCTGTGGCAAGTGCAAGGAGATGTCTAATTTGCTTTGGTAGGAATAAAGTTACTGGCAAGTTTTTGTTTGGTTAGTTTTGTTTTGTTTTTTTCCCCCTGTATGGTTAGTTGTTTTGAAAGGAAAACTTGTTATAGTGCCTGCCTACGTACACACCTGGCTAAGAGATGTTTAATGATCCATGGCACTTACAGTTCTTAACATTTCTAAATATACTTACTGAATTTTAAAAATTGCCTTTTGATTTTTTTTTAAACAATCCTAATGGGATGGGTGAGGGTAAATAAGCCTTTAAGGTGAGACTGGGAGACCAGTGCAGACAGAATCTCTTAATTTGTAGCTCGTTGATGAACTTAAGCAGTAATATAATTACTGAATAAATAAAAATCAGCAGAGGCTGTTCTGTAAATTCTGGTGCCAGAGAGGAGTCTATGGCCAGAGCTGGGAGCAGTCTCATTAGCAATTTCAGGATGGGCTTCAGAACAAAGTCATGTCCTTGACTAACGATGAGCTCTTCAGAGAGCAGAAAGCAAGTCTTGTTCATCGTATATATAGGCTTACCAGCTCTCAGTCACCTACCTCTGCTCCCTTCCCCTGCCTTGCCTTGTAATTGTCACTTAGTAGATGTTCAATAAATATTTCATTGATCCATATGCTGTGTTTACGTCTCAGCATTTGCTTCCTTTTGCCTCATATTTGGCAGGTTTTAACCTCACTGCTTCTTTAATTAGCCTCCTCAAAGTAGCCTTTGACTTCTAGCAGCTGACACTGTGAGCAGAGAGCTGGGCGCTCCCTGTTCCGGTCAGGACAGGAGGCGGGGCTCCTGCGAGGCGGGCAGGACGGGCTGTGTGAGACGGACGTCTGTGGTCTAGCGTACCCCTTGAGGGGCGTGAGCAGGACGGTGAAGAATCTGCAAACAGGCTTAGTGGAAGGGGAGCGAGAGGAAGTAGTGATGAAAAGAATTAGGGAGTGTGAATGTGGTCTTCTAATATTTTGAGGTCTCGCGTGTGGAAGATGAGGGTGATCTGGAATGAATACGTGGAATTTACAAGGAGATCTGTTTTGACTGAGAAAAGACTGAACTTTCTAACCCTTCGAGCTGTTTCTCAGTGACATGGATTGCTCTAGGGAACAATCAGCTCCCTGGCTCTGGAGATATTTGACTAGAGATTAACTAACCATCTACCAGAAAGATAGCTGGGTGAGGGTGGGGTGGGATGTCAGAAAGGGAGCAGATACCTACGTCATGGGCTCTTGACTTCCATGGTCCTGAATAGCTCTAGATGCTATGGTTTTATGATGATTCAATCATACCAAGAGAGCGAAAGAGAACCAAGATGGTAGAACAATCCAATGAGGCGATTTTTCTGGCTGGGGGGAGGAAAGAGAAATGGAGAAGTTATTCTCTCTCGTTGTATTTGAGCACATGTCACCAATTATGATTTTCTGCAACTTTTTTCCTGAACAAATGGATCCTTGGAATGACAAGAGATTTTTTTCAGGGAGCAATTCGTTTCAACATCGTGTCTGTCACTCATAGCCTCTAGAACTCCTGTTCTCACCTCTCCCCAATTATTTGCAGGCTTGTGGCCTCCCTGTCCCTGTGTTAGAAAAGTCAACCGGGTTACAGCCCCTCCTCCAGCTACGAGGTTAGCCCTAATGGCAGAATGGTCAATATCAAGGTTGTCCCATCTACACCCATCTCCCGCATCACTCTCTCCTTCTGACCCTGGCCTCACAGAATAGACCAGTGCATCTCAAGTTATCTGTGGGGAAGGACTAGGAGGCAGGGGGTTTGCTCCTCCTGAATCTGTCATGGACCAATAGTTTTGTAAAATATAATAAAAATGAATTGCTACAAAAAGGAAATCACAAAAAGGCCTACAAAATATAAGCCACAGTTTTAAACTAGGAGACTCAACAGACCTAAAAAATCTCTCTGTCAAATTGCTATAAAAATTGCCAAGTGCTTACTTCCAATTTCTGTGCTTGTCTCCTCACAGATTGGCAAAAAATAGCAGAGCAGCAGACCCCCCTCTGAGTAGGGAGGAGTAGCCTGCTGTCGGTGTCTCTGCCTTGTCTCCCCCTTCCTGTAGGAGCCAATGGTGAAACAGACTCCAAAGCAGCAGTTGAAATGGGGGTGAGGGCAGCGGTGCGCTGCTAGACCTCCGTCAACTAGCTTGATATTGACCAGGATGGAAATATTTACACCACAGAAAGCAGCAGAAACTACAAACCAGGGCTTGATGTCTTGTTTTGTTGATCGTCTAGACTCTAACTTAAGAAAGTGATAGGAAAACGTTAGCAGTGTGGATTAAACTTTAAATCGTGTTGGCTCTGTAGCCATTACGTTGCGAGGAGCACAGAGCTCTGAGGGCCTGTTCCTCAGTATTTGAAAACTGTTATCCGATTTAGCAGAGAAGTCACTACCATCGCTGATGAAGGAATGAGAGTCCAACACATATCTTCATTATTTTCTTTTTGTTCCTTAATGTAAACCAATATATCAGCCACTGTTCTTGCAGGAACCACACTTGCTTCTCAGTCACAACCCTGGTTTGGCTACCGACATAAGAGCCTGGCAAAAATCAATGAAAGGATTCCGTGAGAATCAACCGGCTCTACGGAATTTATAATAAAGCGTATTGTATATTTTTTATTATTTGGAAATTGTGTGTTCTGCCTCCTTTATTCCATCAACAGTTAAAATGAGCTAACACGCATGCTTTTTTTCTTTTTCTTTCTTTTTTTTTTTTTTAGAGCCATTCGTTAAACAGTTACCAGTGTACCATGGGGTGAAGGGGTACTTCGGAAGATTTGTTTTCCTTCCTTCATCTTTAAAGGTTCTGGCTTAACTCAATAGCTTTTTCCACCACAAGTGAGGGAAAGTTTCTCTCTTCCGAAGTTATGCTAGGCAATGCAAGAGCCCCTCATTTTCAGTTACTCTGAAATCTAGGATTCCTTTGGAATCCGAGACTTGGAAACTTCCTAACTTGGAAACTGTTAACCAGAGCCATAAACTTTTTCTTTTTTCCCCTCAAAACCCCTTATTCCCTGTTGAGGTCTATGGGCTCTCACTGCAATCTCTCTGCTTCACTGCTGGCAGTCTCATCAGTCCCATCCCACAAGGTGGGCGTCTCGTAGGCCAGCTCATGGGGCACTGAGGCGAGGACCACTTTCAGAGGCCAGTCTCCCCGTATCAGACGGCATTATGACCAATGAATACCGTGTGCTGCCATTAGCCGTGGTTGCCCGGAGCAGAACTCCTAATATCGGGTTACATTTTGTTGGCTTGGTAATCACTTTTTTAACCACCGACCATATGGGCAGAGGTTGGAAGGAAAGCTAAATTTGGAACACACCCCCACTCTCCTTTCCAACATTTCTTTCTTGTTTGTGCCAGGAGGCCACATATTACTCATACTCCCATACAGCTAGAGGTCTGAGGAATGAGGTTCTCCGCAAAGGTGGTCGGATTGGGGACTCAGAGGGTGTCTCTACCAGGATGCAGGGGTGTGTAGGAGCGTCTGTGCTCGGCCTCTGCAGGTTTCGGAATCTGTCTGTGACACGCAGTCCTGGAAGGCTAAGTCCGTCAGGACAAGGAACACGGGGACTTTGTGTCTGTGGGCTCATCACGTCTTCCTCATTTCTAGTCAACATCCAGAGATCACGCCTTTCTGCACTAATATCTTTCTGACTCAGGCTTTTTGGAGCATGGGACCATGAATTTCTCTCTCCATTTAGTTTAGTTCTTTTTTTTTTTTTTTTCTGTTCTAGCTTTCCTTCTCCCCATACACCAGTTTGTATGGCATGGTAGGGCAGGGAAGGTGATGTGTTTGGGTCAGCGGTAACGATTTGGACCGCATCCGTGGAAAGCATGTGCATTTCAGTTCTAGGGTGCCCTGAACCTGAATACCCAAGTCACACGTTAGCCTAAACCAGTACTTTCAGCCCGTCAAAGGGATTTAGAACCAGGTTTGGCTTAAGGAATGAAAACTAGACTGCCTTCCTTCAAAGAGAGCTTGTGGCCTTCCCACTGACTCCTAGCCAGCTTGCAGTCCGACGGGCATTCTCCTGGCTGTCCCTGGATTCCGGGCATGAAGGAGGGGCGGTGAAGCCAAATCCGTCAGCCCAGCCTTTCTGATTCTGGCCCCGGCTTATTTCTCCCACCTTGGCTCCCACTAACCCCTGCCCCATCCTGTGTTCCAACAACCTTGAAATTCCCACTGTTCCTGAACTTGCCGTGCTGCTCTTTAAGGCCTGCCTGGGCCTTTATAAATTCCTGTCTTTGTGATATCCAAAAAGCACTCAGCCCAGGGCCTGCCCCTTAGTGGGTTCCAATAAAAGGTGGCTGTTAATACTCTGCACATTAGCCCGTAATGGTTTCCCTTTCTCTCCCTTTAAAACTCAGCTCAGATGTCGCGTCCTTCTCCGTGAAGTCTTGCCCTAGACAGAGCACTGTTAATACCCATTCTAGCATATTTATTGGTTTGAAGCCAGGCGGTTCCCGGCGCCTGGCACGGAACTGGTGCTCAGTAAGTTTTGGTTGCATGACTCTGGCCGTACAAAAACCAACTAGCACGGTACCTGCCCACATATGCTCCTAGGCTGCTTGGGAGTGGTGACAGGAGGCGGGGAGGACAGACACCTAACTAGATAATTATAATGTGATATGCTTAAAGCACCGATTGCAGTGTGCACGGGGAGTTTTGGAAACACCAAGGAAAACCTTCAAACCCAGCCTGGGGTGGTGAAACACTGAGCTGAGTCTTCAACAGTGTGTAGGAGTCAGGCGAAAAGGAGAGAGCATTGCATGCTGGGAGGGTAGTATAAGACAGGGAGGTGAGAACGAACATGGTGGTTCTGGGAACAATATGCAGTTTGGTGTGGCTAGAGCAGCAAGAGGCAAGAGGTAAGCCTGGACGATTCACGAGAGGTCAGATCATGAGAGCCTTCTATGCCCTCTTAAGGAGCTTGGCCTTGATCCTGTAGCAGGGTCTATAAATTCACAACATAGAGCTCATCAGCCTCCCCAGCCACCACCCCTCCTATGGCAGACGTTAATAATTAATCACAGCACCCCACCGCACTGGGGCCAGATGTGACCCCATAATCCTTCTCAACATAGCACTGCAGGGAACACCACCAAGAGATGGAAGGCAGCCCTCTGGTTGGCTGTGCGTGCACGTGTGCGTGTGTGTGCGTGTGTGTGTGTGTGTGTGTGTAAGTTGGGAGTATGAGAGAGTGCAAGTTATGGGAGAATTATTACTTGGTCAGAATTGCATTTTGGAAATCTTCACGAAGAAGAAATCTTTAAGAAGAAGAATCAACAGAGCCTGATGTTCAGAGGGGGCGGGATGAGGGAGCGAGAGTAGTCAAGGACAAGGTCCGTGTTTCCACCTTGGGCAAATGGGCAGATGCTAATGCCATTCAGAGAGAGAGCATGATGGGTTTGGCATGATAATAATAGCTCACTTTTTGAGTGTTTACTATGTGCCAGGCACTGTTTTAAGCATTTGACATGAAGCAATTAATTTTACCTTCCCAACAACCCTGTGCGGTGGGTACCATTATTATTATCTGTTTTGCAGCTAAAGAAACAGCACAGAGAGATGTAAAATATTGAAGAACTAACAAAATCAAGGGCACTGAGGGACACCATGAGGGCAGGAAAAGCTGAAAACACATCACTGAGTCATTTGAATGAATATGGATAGAGCCAGCCAGGTCACCAGGCACCCAGGCTAGGGTTTATCAGTTCATCTTAAATGTTTTGGAAACCAAAGGATTTATTATTCTTGGAAGAGGCCCACCACAATGTGTATAAATCCATCCTGCCTTCACCATGTCTGTTCTGCTCACAAGGGCAAACATCAGTAGAAATATGAATTAAAACAAGCCTACCCAAATGATGACCTCAGTGGTTTCCAAATGAATTTTCAAACATAAAACACATCTAGCATTTGTCAAATTAAAAGGGCAAGGTTAGAGGAGTATTGAATTTTAAGACAACACATCACATTAAATTGTGCTGGTTTTTTTCCAGTGATAAATCTTTTCTTATTTCAGCAATTACACTATGTACGTATGTGTGTGTGCATAAATGTATAGATTTGCTCCATTTAATAACTTTGTACTTTCCAAAGCACTTCCTCACCCCCTGTTGGAGCGTTCCCGTCAGGAATCTAGTTGCTTTAAGGAGCAAGCTGTTTCAGTGGCTAATAGATGTGTTCTTACTTTCTTGTTAGCTTTATGGCTTCTCTCGCTATGTGGGCCACGTCAGTGTCACAGCGGCAAGCACTCCCAGGGCTCAGGCACCTTAGCCAGGAGGTTACAAATGTCCATGCCCTGCAGCCAGAACATGCAACTCAGCACTGGGGTCAAGGTGCAGTGAGGACTCTGCTGCCCGGGATTTCAGACCCCCCGGGCCATGCTGCCTATTAACTCTGAACTCAGACCATGAGACTGTGGATTTGCTAATGATCCCACAGTGTCCTCTGGAATTTTTTATAGCTATAAATGAGCTACAAATGTGCATCTTTCGCCTGAACATGTCAGTCTCATTACCACCTCTTTACTTTTGCTCAGACCTTTACACCTGCTGGCAGTGCCCTCCATTCTCCTGCCCTAACGCCTCCCGATACTTCAAGACCCACCTCCTCTACAAAGGTCACTCTTGATGACCTCAGCCTTCCATGATTCTCCTTCTTTCCCCAAACCCTTATGTCCACTTTTCTGTATGTAACAACAACAACCAACGAGCAGATGGCGATTTACAAATAACTTTCAAATTCATCGTCTGATTAAATCCTTCTTACAACCCTGCAAGGTCAGCTTTAATGTCAGCTCTTATAGAAGAGAAAACTGAGACTCAGAGGGTTAGGTAATTTTCCCAAGGTCAACGGATAGTCAGAGCTCGAATAGGAGTCCAGATCTTTCTGATAACAAAGCCCACTTCTGTAACCACCTTGTTTCATGGGCCAACACTTACAGCTGATCAACATTTGTTGATGACCATTAACTTTTTCCACGGAGCTGATGCTCAGAATCAGAATAACCTCAGCAAAGATAGTTCAGAGCCTGTCTGGCCTTCTGGGGGTGAGGTGGCATAGGAAGGGGCTGAAAGAGCAGTGCTCAGCCCAGTGGAGTTGAACTATTTTGAACTACCAGGAGAATTTTCTCTTTTCTCCATTTCTCTCTCTCTCTCTCTCTCTCTTTAATCTTTTTATTTTTAATGTAAGCTCCCCACCCAACGTGGGGCTCAAACTCATGACCCCGAGATCAAGAGTCGCGTGCTCTACTGACTGAGTCAGTCATGCGCCCCTTTCCTCCCTCTCTACATAGACATATACATTCCCCGTATCTTTCTCATGAATTATAGTTCCTCTGGGGGCCTGAGCCTGGGCCCAAAAAGGAGGGACTGAAGAGCACATGGTGTTCAAGTAATTCACTCCTCTGCTCCACTTGAGAGCTGTAATTATTGATCCACACACAGCACATTCTTGCGCTCCGTGACCATCTGGCCTAAGTACATCCTAGGCTATCATTTGCTGGGGCGGCAGTTGGTTTGGACAGCTTATCCCGAAGGTAGCTTTGGAAACCTGCATAATCTTGGTTCTGGGAGACTGAGCAGGCAGCCAGGGTAAAGGCCCCATGCACTGTTCTTGGGCCCAGTGCCCCAGCTAAAATAATACATTTAGAATTATTCATTATCCCTGCAGACCAACTCTAAATTTTAAATTGTGTGCTTGCGAGCGAGCCCGGCTTCTTATAGGTCTTTGGTATGTTCAAGAACTGCATGTTACAGAGATTCCTAATGAATGTGGGAGTGTATCTTATTCTAGCAGTAGTAGTAACAGTGATAATAGTAGCAGTCAGAAACAGAACAACACTTACCACTGGTCTCTCCATGCTGACATTGGCCTAAGTGAGTATTAACACATTCATCTCCCCAACACCCTTGGAAAGGTCAGTAATACTATAACTCCCATCTTATAGATGGGAAAAATGAAGCTCAGAGAGATTAAGTAAATGTCTCAAAGTCACACGACCAATACATGGTTGAGCCAAGAGTCAAACCCGTGCCTTTTTGGTTCCAAAAGCCAGGAAACTACATCAATACTAGACTCTGCTGTGACGCCTCCCTTTCTACCTCATGGTCCTCTTACCTGCACCATGGAAGCCTTTCATTTGGCACCCACAGCGGCCCACAGGCACTGTTTCAGCCAGTGCTGAGGTCAACAAAAGGGTAATGACCAGCATTCAGCACTAAGGGCCTGAAACTGGTCGTTCTAACCATACTGTGCTCCACTGGCCAACCCTTGAGCCTCATTAGTCTCGGTTCTCCCCACAAAGAAGATAGAGATAAGAATGCAAATGGAGTGCGTGGGGTGATATGACTAAATTAATTTGATCATCCTGGACTTTTGCAAAGACATAGAAGGGATCTGGTCTAGTATAATCTCTTTTCCTTGGGCCAAGACATACAAAACTTACAGTCAGCTTTGCTGGCAAGCCAAAGATTGGAGATGTTCCATAAAGAAGAGGTCGATTTTAGAAAATCTACAACCTTAGCTAAAAAATATAAATTTGTTCATGGAGAAGTCTAGTAAGAAATGACCAACAGGTCTAACCAACTTGAACCAGTGGTTATCTTTGGTTCGTAATATGTGGCCAATGAGAATTGATAATTTCCTCTGCATAAAGAATGTTGCTTTTATTAATACAGGTCTCTATGGAATCTCATTTTATTTATTTTAATTAATTAATTAATTATATATTTTTTTAGTAATCTCTACACCCATAGTGGGGCTCAAACTCATGACCCCAAGATCAAGAGTTGCACGCTCTTCCGACTAAGCCAGCCAGGTGCTCCTGGAATCTCATTTTAAATATGAGCTGATGAACTGGTCCTTTCATTTAGTAACAGCTTTATTAAAATATAATTCACATTAACTATCCATTTCAACCGTTTTAAATGTAGACTTCCATGGGTTTTAGTATAGTCACAGAATTGTGCAACTATCACCACAATCAATTCCAGAACATGTTCAGCACTTTAAAAAGAAAACCATATTCTGTTGCCATTACTCTCCACCCCTCACCACCCCCTGACTCTAGGTAAACACTAATCTACTTTCTGTCTCTATGGATTTGCCTATTCTTGAAATTTCGTATAAATGGAATCATATGTGGTCCTACTGTAGATAATGCTGCTTGAATAAGATTTTGTGCAGACATGTTTTCATCGCTCTTGGATATGTAACTAGGAGTGGAATTGCTGGGCCCCAAGGTAACTGTATTTAATAGTTTGAGAACTACTAGACTTTTTTTTCTTCAAAGTGGCTACTGTATTTTACATTATCACCAGCAGTGAGTGTTCCAGTTTGTCCACATCCACATCCTCTTCAACATTTGTCATTACCTGACTTTTCTGAATACAGCTGACCTAGCAGGTGTGACATGGTTTCTACCTTGTGGTTTGGATTTGCAGTTCCCTGTTAACAAATGATGTTGAGCATCTTTTCATGTGTTTATTGGCCATTTGTATATTTCTTTGGAGAACTGTCTGTTTGGTTGCTTTGCCATCTTTAATCGAGTTCTTTTTCTTTTCACTGTTTTAAGTGTTTTTTTAATATTCTGGATACAAGACCTTTATCAGATGTATGACTTGCAAATGTATTCTCCTGCTCGTGAGTTGGCTTTTCACTTTCTTGGTGGGTAGCCTTTGAAGCACAAAAGGTTTTAATTTTCATAATGTCCAGTTTATCGATTTTTCTTTTGTTATTTATACTTTTTGTATCATATCTAAGAAACCATTGCCTAATCCAAGGTCAGGAAGATTTATATCTATGTCTTATTCTAGGAGTTCTATAGTTTTGGTTCTTATATTTACATCTTTGATCCATTTTAGTTAATTTTTGCATATGGTGTGAGGTAGGGGTCCAGATTCATTTTTTGCATTCCCCAGTTATGCCACCACCATTTGTTGAAAAGACTATTTTTTCTCTATTGGATGGTCTTTGTACCTTGTCAAAAATCAATTGATTGCAAATGTGAAAGTTTATTTCTAGACTCACGATTCTATTCTATTTTTATATACTTATGCCATTTCCACACTGTCTTGATTACGTAGGTATGTAGTAAGTTTTTAAATGGGGAAGTGTGAGGCCTCCAACTTTGTTCTCCTTCTTCAAGACTGCTTTGACTATTATGGGTCCTTTGAATTTCCACATGAATTTTAAGATCAGCTTGTCAATTCCTGCAAATTGTAGTTCAATTTGGGGGTGTCAACATCTTAACAATATTAAGCCTTCCAGTCCAATAGGGTGGGTTTCCATTGATTTAGGTCTTCTTTAATTTCTTTGAACAAGTTTTGTGGTATTCAGAGCATAGGTTTTGTAATTATCTTATTAAATTTATATTATGTATTTTATTCTTTTTGATATTATTATAGAAGAAATTGTTTTCCTAATTTAATTTTCAGATTGTTCTTTGTAAGTTCTTATATAGAAATACAATTGATGGGTGCCTGGGTGGCTCAGTCGGTTAAGCGTCTGCCTTCCACTCAGGTCATAATCCTGGGGTCTTGGGATTGAGCCCCACACCAGGCTCCCTGATCAATGGGGAGCCTGCTTCTCCTTCTTCTTCTCCCTCTCCCTGCTGCTCCCTCTGCTTGTGCTCTCTCACTCTCTCTCTGTCAAATAAATAAGTAAAATCTTTTTTAAAAAAGAAATACAATTGATTTTTGTATTTCTGCTTCCTTGTTGAATTCATTTATTAGTTCTAATAGGTTTTTAATGATTGCCTCATAATTTTATTCACACTCAATTATGTTGTCTATAAATAAAGACAATTTCACTTCTTCCTTTTCAATCTAGATGCCTTTTATTTTTCTGGCCTGATTGCACTGGCTATAACTTCTAGCTCAATGTTGAATAGAAGAGGCAAGAGCTGGCATCCTTCTTTTTTCTGATCTTATAGGGAAAGCTTTCGTGCATTCACCTTTAAGTATGATATTTGCTCTGGGTTTGTTGTGGATACCCTTTACCAGTTTGAGCAAGTTCCCCTCTATTTCTAGATCATGAAGTGTTTTTATCATGAAATGATGTTGAATTTGGTCAAATGCTTTTTCTGTATGTATTGAAATAATCATATGGGTTTTTGTTTATTCTATTAACATGGTATTTTATATTGTTTGCATTTTGTAAGGTAAACCAACCTTGTATTCCTGGGATAAATTCCACTTAGTCCTGGTATACAGTACTTTATACATGTTGCTGGATTTGTTTTGCTTCTATTTTGTTGATAACTTTTACACTCATATTTATAAGGGATATTGGTCTGTAGTGTATTTTTTTTCTAGTTTTTGAAAGAGTTGTTAACGATTGCTGTTAATTTTTTTTTAAGATTTTATTTATTTATTCGACAGAGATAGAGACAGCCAGCGAGAGAGGGAACACAAGCAGGGGGAGTGGGAGAGGAAGAAGCAGGCTCATAGCAGAGGAGCCTGATGTGGGGCTCGATCCCATAACGCCGGGATCACGCCCTGAGCCGAAGGCAGACGCTTAACCGCTGTGCCACCCAGACGCCCCGATTGCTGTTAATTCTTATCTCAACATTTGGGAGAATGAAGCCATCCAGACCTGGGCTTTGTCTATTCAGATTTTCTATTTCTTCTTAAGTCAGTTTTGATGGTTTGTGTATTTCTATGAATTTATCCATTTCATCTAGGTCATCTAATTTGTTGATTTACAGTTTTTCATAATATTCCCTTTATAATCCTTTAAAAAATTATTTCTGTAAGGTCAGTTGTAATGTCCTTTATTCATTCCTGATTTTAGTAATTTGGGTCTTCTCTATGTTCTCCTTATTCAATCTAGCTAAATGTTGTTCAGTTTTGTTGTACTTTTAAAAGAAACAACTTTTGGTTTTATTGATTTTCCTGTTTTTATTGTTTTCCTGTTCCCTGTTTCATTCATTTTACCTCTAATCTTCATTATTTCCTTCCTTCAGGTTGCTTTGAGTTTAATTTGCTCTTCCTTTTCCCATGTGTTAAAGTGGAAGACTCAGTTATTGATTTGAAATATTTTTTCTTGTTTCATGTAGGTGATTATGGCCATAAATTCCCCTCTAAGCACTACTGTCCCTGAATGCCATAAGTTTCAGTATGTTGTATCTTCATTTTCATTTATCTCAAAGTAGTTTCTAATTTTCCTTGTGATTTCTTCTTTGATCCAGGTTTATTAGGATTGTGTTGTGTAACTTCAAAATATTGGTGAATTTCCCAAATAACTTTCTGCTATTGATTCCTAATTTCACTCCATTGTGATTGGCAAACATACTTTGCATGAATTCCATCCTTTTAAAATTTATCAAGGCTTATTTTATGACCTAGTATATAGTCTGTACTGGAGAATGTCCCATATACACTTAAAAATATCGTATATTCTGTGGTGAACTGGTCCATTTTATCTGCAGGGTTGATATGGAGATGTAAAGTACTTTCTCAGCTTCAACTTCATAGTTTAAAACAAGATTCAATCAATAATCCTTCTTCCATGTCCTTCTGAAGAGGGCATGTGATTCACAATTACCATTTGATTTCAGGATTGAAAACAAACCTACAGGGGGGCGCCTGGGTGGCACAGCGGTTAAGCGGCTGCCTTTGGCTCAGGGCGTGATCCCGGTGTTATGGGATCGAGCCCCACATCAGGCTCCTCCACTGGGAGCCTGCTTCTTCCTCTCCCGCTCCCCCTGCTTGTGTTCCCTCTCTCGCTGGCTGTCTCTATCTCTGTCGAATAAATAAATAAAATCTTTAAAAAAAAAAAAGAAAGAAAAAAAAGAAAACAAACCTACAGGAAGTCTTCTTTCCACTTCAGTTCTTCTGCCTTTTAGAAGCATAGAGGCAGCACTTAATTTTCCACAAGGAGATTTTTCATTTTGTGGTCTATCCGAAGTAGTCTGTAGCTTTCAGTCTTTCTGCTATCCCTTCCAGGCTGAGGCTACTGATGTAAGCCAGGACAGAAGAAAGGGGATTTTGAATATCTGAACATGGTGGTTTGTTAGCCTGTTACCAAAGCCGTAGGGACTCAGTAGCATGAAACCTACATTCGACTAATGTTCTCAGCCTCCTTGATGACCAAATCAGATCAGCTATAGAAAATGGCTATCAGGACACCTGATAAAAGTAGCCAGTCTAAATGCGTAGAGCACAATGGCTGAGTATGAGTGGGTGGATGAAGTCAAAAGTGATGCTTTAGTATCATTTATGCCATTTTTTTTAAGAGCTGGCTATTCCTCAAAAAATAAGTTCTGGAACTAATTTCCTATTTTAAATGGTGTTCAATATTGCCTTTTGTCAGCGAAACCATTCTCACTTGTAGATTTATAAGGTAATGCAAATAAACATCAAAGAAATAAAAATATTATGATCAACCAGGATGTGGGTTTCAAGACAAAAAGAAAAAAACTTGATTTCTTTTCATGATTCTAAATTCTCATACTTATGCCATACACATATGTATAAGTTTATAAAACTATGCAATAATAAAATCACAGACTTTCACAGTAGGTAATTTTAAGATTGAAACACAGGAGAACCATTTCTTATGAGATTTTTTTGAGTTCTTATATGAACGCTCTTAAAATCCAGCCATGGAATATCCTGTCTCTAAGTAATAAAATTGGGTACACTGGCTGCAGCAATATAAAGATGGCGAAGGACCAACATGGAATGGTGAATCACTTTAGGCATTTGGTCATGGCTCCAAAGACCAGGCTCTCGGACCTAGACTGTGCATCTAATTATCTTTCAGTAAATCAAGCTAGTAAAGGCAGTGAATCTCATGCTGAGAAAAGATGTAATTCCCAACTCAATGGGGCCTAATTCTACTGGGAGTTTGGAGAATGGATGCCTTTAAGGAAATTGTTTTGTTCAACCTAGAATGAGTCATCAGCCCATTTCATATTATATTCATTAATACCTCTGTTTTAAAAGTGTTCTCTTTTTTGTACAAATGATGTTTCTAGCATAACCAAAATGTATGTAATCTAGAAATAACTTCCATCTGCTAATACTTATTATGCAATATGGAGATGGCTGTTAAGAGCTTACTGTCTGTATCTATAGGGACACTACATGGATAGGTGTTTATGGCCACATATGTCTCACATTTAACCATAAAATGGATACCAACATCCACCCAGCACGGAGTGATTTGAAATACAACATTTAATTCCCAAATGTTAGTTTTGCTCAGAAAAATATAGAAGTTTTCTGGTTGGAGAAGAATTTATGGAATGATGTTTCAAGGCTATTGTAATTAAAATTGTATCTTTAGTTCAATGAAAGCTCCCATCAATAGTGATGATGACGAACAAGGTACACAGCCGTGGACTGTCCTATAAGGAAAGGCAACTCTTGTCCCCAGCTCCCAGGAACTACTGGGATCATGGTTTCTGAATATCTCACACACACATACACACACACACACGCACGCACACCAGCATCCCATTGTTGGCTCTAAAATCTTCCTTCCTGGCTGGAGACAGAAGAAGAGCAGAGACCAGCAGATCTGAAAGGACTGTGGCTCTAAGGTTAAAAGCTGATCTGTATCTAAAAACTGCTCTAGCTTGTTCATGTCTTCATGCATCACTCATTTTTGCATGCCTTCTGCAGTTTCACCCACTCAGCCTTTTCAGTCTCATCCCTTGCTTCTCACACAGTCCAGCCAAACTGTTTCCTGAGTATTTTCCCTTTTTCCATACCCCCATGCTCACACATATGCCATTTTTTTCTCTGTTGGGAATACTTCTGTCTCTCCTTCCACTTACTCCTTCCCCTTAGCCTCCACATATCCAAACCTACTCATGCTTTCCAGCCCCAATTTAAATGCTTCTTCCTCCATGAAGTCTTCCATGATCTTAAAACACTCCTACCCAATCCGAAATTGATCGCTCCCTCCTCGAAACTTCTTGTTCCTCTGTACCTGGTTGAGGCAGTGTGACAGTAGGTAAGAGCATAGCCACTGACAATTTTTTTTTAAGATTTTATTTATTTATTTGACAGCCACTGATGAATTTTGTAGCTTTGGACAAGAATAGTCTCTGAATCTCAGGTAAAATAGACATAGTAATACCTGCCTCGTAGGATTCTTGGAAGGATTCAATGAGATAGTGTATCTAAGAACCCACACAGTGGATGCTCTATCAATGTAGCAGTCCTCGAGGGCAGGGAACATGTCCTGTTGGCACTGAGCATTGTGCTGGCCCAGAGTGGGTACCATGTGAATGTTTGTGCAGTGAATAGGCACCCATTTAGTAATGGGAATGTGGCAGAAAGGGAAGACAGGCTTTCCAGACATCTGGGAGGTGATCCGTTATGTCTGTCACTTGCCTTCCAGTGGCTTCCTTGTTAGCCTATAAATGGGAGCTGCCCTTTGTGGACTGTAGCAGCTTTCTCTCTTCCTAAGTTGGGGATCAGTCTGAGCAAGGAAAATTGGGTGCTCAATGCTTCATTTTAGCCTTCTGGTTATTGTCTGAGCATTTGTTCTTCTGTGTAGGGCTTGGAGCTTATCCTTTGCCTAAAGACTAAATTCATTCAGAGTTTTGCAGTTACACTTTGAATCAATTTCAGCTGGTTTGGTAGTTTGTTTATCCTTGGCCAATATGACTTCCTTCTCCCTCACAATCTCTTTGAAAGATTCCATAAAGTTTCGGTACGTTCAAAAGATCCCGAATTGTTTTATGTGTAAATAAATAAGAAATGCTTTGGTTTTTCCCAAAGTTCCCCTCTGGTAAAGTCAAGAGGAAAACACGTGTTATAAATGGGCCCTAGTTTTTATTTGTTGGATTTGGGCCTCTCCGCAATCCCTTTTTGGCAGATACATGGAGTAGGTTGAATTCCAAGTGGACTTTCAATTAAACTGCCTTTCTATATTTCCTTAAGAAAAGTGCTCCTAGGGAAAAGGGGAAAGAATCTTCAGTGCCAAAGACACTGGTCAATACCTTTTGACCACATTTTCAGGAGATAAAGGCAAGGATCCATCCAAACATAAGTCAAGGAACTCGACTGTAAGAAAAGCAACTAACTGGACGGGCTCTGTTATGGACCATTGGCCTGACTGCCAAGGAGAATGTGAGTTTGGTCCTTCCCAGGCAAAATGTGCAACTCTTTACTGTTCTCAGTTCTCAGAATTGCAGGATGTTGTCCCAGTGGGGTGTGATTTGAGCACACCCAGACATTTGGCCATGATTTTTAAGTGTTCAGGGCATTTAGTCTGTTGTTTCTCTTTTCTTGGAGCCATGGGAAAGGTCTCGTGGGTGAGACAGACTGGATATGCAACACTGTGTCACGGTGCCATACGCATCCTCTTCACTCAAGACCACACCGGGATGGGAGGGACAGGGTCCGCCTGGGAAGCTCAGGGTTCCACCCATGGCCTGGTGCACAGTAGGTTTTCACAAAGTATTTGACCAAATGGAAAGCACTTGCCTGACAAGGATGCTTTCCTTATAACTTTCTGTTGATATCAGTGTAGGAGAAATGTTGGGGAAAATACTCATTGGCCTTCCTCTGCCTTTCTGACTCGAGACGATTCCTGCTTAAAAGTCACTAAAGTTGAGGGGCCCCTGGGTGGCACAGCGGTTAAGCGTTTGCCTTCGGCTTAGGGCGTGATCCTGGCGTTATGGGATCGAGCCCCACATCAGGCTCCTCTGCTATGAGCCTGCTTCTTCCTCTCCCACTCCCCCTGCTTGTGTTCCCTCTCTCGCTGGCTGTCTCTATCTCTGTCGAATAAATAAATAAAATCTTTAAAAAAAAAAAAAGTCACTAAAGTTGGAAAGGAGGTAAAGGCTGGGAGAAGAGTCCCTTTTTAGTTTTACTCTATCTTAGCTGTCTCTACATGGTAGTGACTGGCATCTGGGCACACTTTAAGGTTTGGGAGTTTGTTAAGCATTCATTAGCTTGAACAAATCTCTTTCTCTGGCCTGGAAGCCAGGATTGAGCCAGATCACAGTGTACAGCGGAATTGCCTCCTTGGGCTCTGTGTGTCTGGTGGTGAGAGGCGAGGTGAAGTTGAGGAGATGCGGCCTGCTCTGTAGGAGGAGGAGACCCGAGACCGTGTTTTGGCCTAGAGTCTGCTCGCCTTCACCAACATAACCCAACTGGTGAATATTTGACTTGCATGGGACACCAGCAGCTCCACGTGTATGTTACGCTCAACATGATACTCCACGTGGTCTCGGTAGGTTTCTTAGGTTAGTTGCAGTACAGCTGAGGATTTCAGAAGTGGTGGTACCAGTACATGTATAACTTCCATGTCACCACCATGTTGAGAGTATTACTATTATTATCATTAAAAATTGAAAAGCCAAGATGAGCTCTGGTGCCACGTGCTGTGAACAGATGTGCCTGCATATAGGTCAGGCTTCATGTGTCCTCTCTGTAGGAGGGCCACTCTGCTGGGGTCTGGAAGTGGGTGGCGGTTCCTGAGCTATACACCTGAATTCATCACTCCCTCTCCTGGCATCTGCACTCTAGACAAAAGGCCCACCCATCTTATTAGAAGACGCAACGTCATCCAAAAAGTTGGCAGCCTTCAGAAGAATGCACTGGGCCAGCAGTGCACACTGGGGGGTGTTATGATGGAATCTGGCAAGCTCTACATGTAAAGCTCGATTGTGTTTAAAAAGAAGCTCTATGGCTGCTCCTGTTCTGGGCCTACTGTTTTTTGGAAAAAAATTGAACAGTCACTCTTCCAATTTTGATCAACAAGTATTTATTGAGATGCCCCTGATAGCAGGTTTTCTGTGAGGAAGCTTGCATCAGTGCCATCATTTAATGCCCTCAGCGGTCTTGGGGGGTGCAGGTCATGATGCTCACTTGAGAGATGACAAATCCAGGGCTAACAGAAGTAAAGTGACTTTCCCCATGTCTTACTGTTGGCAAGGGGTAGAGCTTGGATTTGCACTCAGGTCACTGTCTTCCTTAAACTCTCAGGAATTCTTTTTCCTTCTTACTTCAAATCATTTCCTGGCTCAGCTCAACCAAAAAGCATAAATCCATTAAGGGCTCCAGAGTTACAAGTCCCTTGGGGATGGGCCATTTAACCAGCGTTAGTGGTGACCTTCAGAGTTTCCCAAGTTCCTCCCCAGTTCATCACATGCAGAGAGCTTGAGTATCAAGACCTTACTGATGGTGTAGGAAGCTTCCCTCTTCTCCACTAACTTGGGAAGGCACAAGGCAGGAAGAGAAGGTGCTCGGAGAGAGAGAATTCAGTTTAGCCAGGCATTTGAGCCCAACTCACAGATTCGTACTGAGCACCTACTGCGCCCCTAGCACTGTGAGGATGCAGAGGCTGGGTATGGCAGCGCTTGCTCTTTAGGGGGAAGGAAGGTACAAAAGAATCAGAGAGTTTGGATTTAGACCTATGAACAGCAGTGAGGCGCTGTGGACTTCCGAGATATGACAACTCCCAAGGTATGCTTTTATTTGTCCCTACGAGGCTACTGTGGGGGTCAGAAGTGGAACGTGGGGTCTATCTGGGAAGAACGTGGAGCACTGGGTGATGGAAAGCCTGACTATACTATACCGAGGTATTAAAGATGGGACAGTTTCTGCATCTTTGCCTAGCACCTCCCATACATGTGAAATCCCACAGTTTAATGGAAAGGATATAAACCATCTGCAGCAACATATTTGTTTAAAAAGGAGACATCAGCATGAAGACTTAGCAACTTTGAACCAGTCGAAAGAAGAGCATCTGCCTGATATTTTCCTAGTGGTTCTATTGATTGTTCATCTTCCATTCTTCTTGTGGTTTGTTACTAGCGTATTTGTAGTGGATCTGCCAAACAAAGCACCAAGAGGAAAAAGCGTTTGTAAATTATTAGTTTAGAAAGATGAAAATCCGTACCAGACTTAAAGTTCCCTATAGCTTGAGGCCACTGACATGCACAAACAAGTACATATAATTTTGAAAGGCCTTTTACACCTTGAGGGCCTAGTGAGGTTGGGAATCTTCCGTCCCTGTCCACCTTTTCACGGAATGCTTAAATTTATTAGGCACCTACTGTATGCCAGACACTGCATCTCCTCACAGCAACCCTGTTTGACAGGCGAGGTAACTAGGGCTCAGAGAAGTTATGTAACTTGCCCAAAATCAGTGTTGAGACGGAGTAGAGCCAGTATTGGCAGCCCTGTCTCCTGGCTCCCGGTCCAGGACTTTTATCACTGAACGTGCTACTTCCCTCTCAGGTCTATTTTGTACTCCTGGAGTGTGCACGATATGATATGAAGCCCTGGAAAGGGATGAGATTCTCTGATTTGCCCATGACTGTCTGTCACCACTTAAACAAAACCCAGGGCTTTGATGAGTGGGAGCGCCATGTTGAGAGAAGTGGGGACTGATCGGGCAGTGCCAGCCCAGGAAGGTTGCCCCGATCGGCTACGAGATAGCATGAAGTCATCCAGTCTCCTCAGAGGATGAGGAAGGGCTACAGGGCGAGTCAGATGAAGACAGAAGCAAAGACACACTTGTCTTCTCAACTTCTCAACTTCTCAAAAGACACACTTTTGCCCCAGATAGAAGCATTAACAACAATGTGGCTATCAAATTTCTTGGTGCGTACAGATCCTGGTCACTTCTGTGGTGGACCCATCTCTCCTAAGAAGCTGATGGGCTGATAGGAGAGTTCAAGGTTGATAAATGGGCCCAAACCGAACTAACAGTGGCAGGTCACTGGAGGGTAGGCCCACATCCCAGACTTGATCCTGCCATCCCTCTCATCTCAGTTGCTCTCCTAGGTTATGAATCCATAATTTGGAGTTGGCCTAATCTCTCCAGCACACTCTTCTCCAAAGTACTTCTAGAAGCAGCCTGGGAGTGGGAAATGGTTGGCCAGAGCCCTACTCCTACCTCAACAGAGGGCCGGGGCAGAGGAACACCTCATCTGTAGAAATGGTCTGGGTACGTACACAGTGGAAATAGGAAGTTGGGTTGAGTGTGGCTGAATAAAGTAGTCCCTGATGCCTGGACCTGGGGTCCTGGCTGTGGAGGAATCAAATTTAGGGAAACTTTGTCAGAAAATGAAGAGCCAAGGACACTGAACTGCCTCCAAAAGAAAACAAAAGTATTTGAACTTTGTTATTTCAAAAATACCTGATGTGCTAGCTGTCGTCTTTTATCAGTAATGAAGCTGTAAGGAGTGACAACTTGATTTATATCTGAAAATCTAGAATCTGCATTTTAAAGTACTTCCTGGAACTTTATATAGGAAAACATTTTGTTTTGGGGGCACCTGGCTTGCCCAGTAGGTAGAGCGTGCGAGTCTTAATCTCAGGGTTGTGAGTTTGAGCCCCGCATGGGGTGTAGAGATGACTTAGATAAATAAACTTTGAAAAAAAATTTCATATCTTTAGTTTTAACTATGACCTGTAACTCGTTCTTTATTTTCTCATTCGAGCAGAATTTGCAAGAATGTTCATTTTTATTTTTTAAAAAAGATTTTATTTATTTATTTGACACAGAGGGAGCGAGCACAAGCAGGGAGAAGCTGCAGAGGGAGAGGGAGAAGCAGGCTGCCCATTGAGCAGGGAACCTGATGCGGGGTTCAATCCCAGGACCCTGGGATCATGATCCTGGGATCATGACCTGAGCTGAAGGCAGACGTTTAACCAACTGAGCCACCCAGGTACCCCAAGAATGTGTTTTTTAAAGATTTATTTATTCCAGAGAAGGAGAGAGACCAAGCGTCGGGGGGAGGAGCAGAGGGAGAAGGAGAGAGAGATTCAAGCGGACTCCACACTGAGCGTGGAGCCTAACACGGGGCTCGATCTCACAACCCCGAGATCACAACCTGAGCCGAAACCAAGAGTCGGATGACCAACCGACTGTGCCACCCAGGCGCCCCTGCAAGAATGTTTTTAAAGTTTTTCATGCTAAGTACAGGTAACTGCACATATTCAAACTCCGTCAATCTAGACACAAATCAGTCGGACTGACTTTCTAAAAAAGAAAGTTGAATCCAACGAAACAGCTCTTTGGTCTTGTGTCCATAGCGTTAGATTGCCAGCTTGCCTTTTTTTTCTCCCCCTACAGGTTTTGGAATCTTGTAGCCCGGCTTCATTTATTGGTTCCTAAACAAAGTTTAAATACACCCAAACTCAGCCTTGCATAATTCTCCCCTACTCCTCCTCAAAGACCGAGACAGATTTCATTATCCTTTTTCTTTCTCCCTGTTCCCAACCGTTTCCCTCTCTTTGGTCCACCAACTGGGACACGTGCAGTATCTCTTAATTCCCTCTACAGTCCGTGAAGGCAGTGATATTGTGCCCATTTTGCAGATTAGCAAACACAAGCTCGGATTTAAAGGACTCTGGTCACGTAGCCGGCAGGTCCGATGGAGGTGGGAGAAAGAGGGTTAGGAACCTGGGACACTCAGTCGCTCACGCTGCCTTTTCGAGATCCTAACATTCGCATGGTGGCTCTGGGGTTCTAACTAATCTTGTGGAAACAGATTGGCGTCTAATCAAAACGGACCTGCCCATGCAAATTCCATCTAATTACTAATGACTACATTAACTACATCGCAGGTGGAGACTGAGGCACGGGCATGAGCGAATTTATTCTTGGGAAAATCGAGACCAGAACCTGCTACCTCTGCGGGGATCTGAACCAGGCTCTCTCCTCACTTGAATGCTGCTTAGAAAGGTTCTCGTGACTCCTGTGCCTGTTCGATTTCCCACAAATATCCCAAGATGCCCTGAAGTTTTTCAGGCACGATTTTCATTCTTTCTGAGTTCTCTTAAAGTTGAAACAGAAAGCCGCTGTGTGGGTGCACGTGTATATTTTAGAGCTCTGTGCTTTATGGACTGTGGCTCGAAAACCTCCCAGGCTAAGGTCTTACAAGCTTCAGTATTCGATGCCATATGAGTCCTGTCATCAAATATAAACCGAATTCCCTAATGGGAAATGTACTTGTTCTGGAACACTGCCAAAAATAGTCCAAAGAAGACACTTGAACTTGGCTTCCCCAAATATCTGTGATGACAAATGATCAGGTGTTCAATTAAAACCACAGAACTGATGTTTAATTCCTATTGAAATTGTTGCAAGGGCTCCAAGTTCTAGCCCTCGTCCACTTTACATGCCTTCCCCCTAATTAACATAAAGAAATTAATGTCTTACAAGCTTCAATATTTGATGCCATATGAGTCCTGCGGATATTTCAAGGGAGAAGAAATGTAAATAGAATGAAATTCTGAAGCAAGATTACTGATATGACAGAACTAAAGAGCTTGGGAGTGTGTGAAAGTAGTTCTTTTCTTCCCTTTAATAAGTCCATTACTTGCACTTGGGCATATTTTAAGGTCCTTTTCATGCTGAATCTAGAGTTGAGCATGCTTTGCATTTCAAGCTTTGTCTATGAATCAGTAGAAGCCAAAGTTATTTCTGCTTTAAAATCACAGGAGCCAGGAACAGCTAATCTCTTTTCATTCTGAGTTCCTTACATTATTTTACTGGACAAAGTTTGTGTTGGCTACAAAACAGGCCATTCATAACATCTATGAGAAGGAATTTAGGTAAGAATGGAGAGAGATTGTAGGATGTAGAAAGACTCCCTCTCCTGAGGCCATTAAGAAATTCCAAATTGGCAGAGTTTTGAATAGTGACATGGCATTAGCCTTGCTAATTTCAGTAATTCAAGCTGATAGCCTCTGTTTACCAAGCTACTAGATGAAACCTTCCCATAACCACAGTACCCGGACTGGACGGGCTTCTCACCCAAGGTGAGTGGATATTTTAGAATAGGCGATGGGGGGTGGGGAGGTGAAGGGCGATCGTGGCTAGCCCAGCGGTGCCTCTCAGTGAAAAACTCTTTGGAAAGTAGTGTATGTCTTTACTTCCTCAGTCAGACCTGTCCGACGTTGTCAAAGTAAATTCTCGTATCTTTCTTTAAGCAGGAATGAGGGTACGAGACACAGGATTTGTCACTTTCTTATCTCATGGCATCTGACCTCTTTGACTATCTCTGTCTGGCTCTTAATTGTGTTCATTTCAATTATCGGGACTGGCAAAGTAACCCATCCGAGTTTGTTTGTCTGTTTTTAAGTGGGAATACATTCACTCAGCAGTTCATAAAATGTGCAAATAAACTGACAGATAGTTAATGGCAAAAACCCCAGGGGAAAAGGAACTCCGTTTTAAAGGAGTCTACATTTAAAAGACATTCTCCTAAATCGCTCTTGATGAACCGGCATCTCACATCATGCTGGAAAAATGTACAGAGGGAAATCTTCAGAGCCTCGCAAGCTGAGAAAGTAGAAAGATTGCCGAGTGTTTGAAAGGGTTTAGGGTTTCAGGGAAGAGCAGCTGCACCCCACCGCGCCCCTGCTCAGATACACCGAACACCAGCCAGGCCAGGCGGGCGGTGGCAGTCGCCCCAGCGCTGCGCTGTGAACCCGAACCCGCAGGTAAGGGGGCAGGGCTGGGGACCCACACCTTCTGCACGGCAGGCCCCCGGGGGACTGACTCGGATTTCCTGTCAGTCACTGAGTAGGACCAAAGCACAGGATCCTTCCCTGAACACTTCGGGTCACCAAACAATAAAGATGAGAGACAGACAGACAGACAGATGGAGCGTGGGAGGGTGGACGTAAAAAGGGGGTTTGGGGGCCATGTGAAGGTTTACTTGGGTTCCTGAGCAACGATTCTTCCGAGAAGGGTCTAATCGTCATGGTTTTCTCGAACAACAAAAATACCATGCTTGCGGAGTACGGGAAGGTTTGTAAGTCATATTAAGCCTCTTAATGCACTTGAGAAGTAGTAGGACTCCGGTAGTGGTTAACAGGGTTCTCTGCTTAGAGGCCCAGCAGTAAAGGGCTGTGGATCTGGCTTCCCCGGATTCCCCTTCTCACAACCCTCAACGGGCTCCCCCTTCCCTCAGAGTTGCCCCCACGCTTGGTTCGTGCCTGTCTTGGGGCGCTCCTCGCTCCTCCCCTTCCAACCTGGATCCAACTTTTCTTGGTACAATCATCTCATCCTCCTGACAGCATGGAGAGCTTCGCGAGGGCAGGCTCGGTGTCTTCTCCTGTCTCCCCTGGCCTGCCGGTGCCCAGGACATCAATAAATGTTCTAGCACTCGCCGAGTGTTTCATTAATTCACGACATTGGCCCCACCAGGCTCAACCCAGACCCTCCCATCCTCCGTGGCGGCCATCTCCACCACTCATCTGCTTCCAGGCCTTACTAGTGAGAACACAGTTAAACCAAAGTGTCGTAGAGGGACTCAGGTAGTAGTAAAGACGAGGACCCAGAATCAGATCCATTTCAACGCTATTTCCCCCCCAAAGTCACCCTGGAAATGGCAAGGGTTTGAAGAGCTCTCACAGAAGGAAGCTATAGAGGAAAGAGAGCAAAGTGGGGTGAAGGGGGCAGGCAGAGGGAGACTGGCCGGTGAGGAACGCTGCTGGAGTCTGTGGTCCAGGCCCTGCACCCTCTGAGTGCTTGCTGCCTGTCCGCCTGCCTGCCCGCCTGGCGGCTGGGGCGTGAGAAAGGTGAAACCAACAAAAATCAAGCTGAAAAGGAGGCCTCCTAAAATTGGTTTTAGGCTTAATGCAAAGGATAAAGATTTGGGGATTAACTTACCTTGTTAGTCGAAAGTGGCCTTTGGATTTCTCTCCTGGGCGACCTACACTGTAATCTGTCTCTATGGCCCTCTGTTACTACATCTTCCATTTGGGAGGAAATCACAGCGACTGGAGAAGCTCGATTGACGATTGACTTCCTCTCATCTCTCGGCAGAGAAATGAAACAGACAACAGAATTTCTGCAGGACACGGGGAGACCTGATTGGGACAAATCGATTGAAGAAAACAATCTCTATTTAAGGAGAACGCACCTTTAATCGTGCTAATCCCTTTAGCAAATTGCTTTCTCTGGTGACATTGCATACCCAATTACAGTTTGCTCCTTTTGATTTTCCCTTTACCTGGTTGCTTTGCTGCTTAGGTAGTTGTGGGCTGGCCGGCTGAGCAATGAACTTATTACTGGCCTTAAAAATTCTTGCCACCTGGATCTCGGGTTAGAAATGTCACCACTCTTGGAAGTGAATCGCATGTCACCAGACAATTATCTTTCCTTTAGCACTTCGTCAAAAGGCCTATTTTCTACCCCTTAATGCTTAGGATTCCCTTCTCTGAGAAGTTTTCTCAACATCCACCTAAAATCGGGAAAATGAAAATGAAAAACATCAGCAAGATGGGTGTAACCAAGGACCGTAGGGAACTTTATGTACGAGGATGTGCTCCACAATCCAATTTCTGCAGTTTAGCGTAATACTGGTTTTAAAGATGAACACACGCTATTGCCAACTCACATTCAGCAGTGAGTCACTGAACTTGCAGCTTGTCGTTATGGCCCTCGTGCCCAGCCAGATTTGGAATGGCATAGTTTGTTTTAAATGAATCGGGTTTGTTTTTTAATAGCTGTTGCATTTGGGTGATAACATTCTAAGATGATTTTTCCCCAAAGATTTCCTAATACCATCCTATGTCTTGATAGCCTCTACATCATCTTTTTAAGAAAAAAAGAATACATTAATCTCCTTTCTCTCAAATCTTCTCCAGCCAACCTTTCCCACCTTCTGTCCTACTGTCCTGCAAGCTAGCTCCCAGGCAGCCTCTGTTCCTACATGCCAGCTTTATCCTAGCAATAGACCTCCTAGAAATATGCCACGTATCCAAAAGTGTGTGTCTGGAGGATGTTCACAGCAGTATTGTTCGGGCTTGGAAGGAAGAGGCGCAAACGGAATGCCTCTCAGTGGGGAAAGAGCTAATGGTGATATTCATACTATGGAATTTCTTGCAGTGATTAAAAGAATGGGGCCGTTCTATGTGTATTAATATACAAAGATTTCGGAGAGATTGTAGCATATGCATATGCATAGAAAGTACCAGTATTTCTTTATTTACCAGTCATTACCCCTGTGGAGTTGGGGGGGGGAGTGGTGAGGGGGGGCTTTCTTTGTTGCTCTGTATACTCAGGTGTTGTTTGAACCTTTAGCTTCAAGAATGCATTCATGTGTTGAGTAGTTTAAAAATTAACAAAATAAAAGGACCCTATCAACTGTGCGGAGGATAGTTTGCATGAGGACAAAACAGGGAGGCTACTAGTCCAGGTGAGAGATAATGAGAGCATAATCTAAGCAATCCCAATGCAATGGAAAGGAGAGGCATTCACAAAAATAGTAAGGACACAGAATTTACCTGATGCGTTCATTAATTAGACCCGCACCGTGAAAAAGTAGGAGCTATTAGGGAGTCCTGCAAGTTTCAGGCTTGGGCAACTGGGTGGCCGTTAAGAGGCAAGCACCAAACCAGGCGGGGAAGGGGCAGGAGAGGGGGCACTTAAGGGACTAGAAATGCCGCATTGTTTGTGGCTTGTTGGGTCTGAGTTGCCCGAGAGCCGTCCAGGTAGAAATGGCCTGGGAGCAGTTAGACCCCCAGGCGGATGTCTGAGAAAGAGAGAGATTTGGGAATCCTCCTCAGTGATAGCTAAAACCAGGGGCACTCAAGAGAACATTCAGGAAGACTCATAAAGTGGGAAGAGTGGAGGGTCGAGGAAGAGATTAGAGAACACCCAGCTTTAAGAAAAACAGCTTGAGGAATCTGACGGTCTGGAGAAGTAGAGGAGCGACTGAAGGGAGCAGCGACCGGAACTAAAGGGAGGCCCAGCTTCAAAACAGAGTGACCAGCAGTGTTGTATGCTGCCCGAGAGCTCAAAGGAAAAAGGCAAAAGACTCCATTGAAGGTTCAACTGTAGATTGGCTCATATGAGGGATCTTACTGGGTATTGGACTAATGAAAATGCCCAGAAATTGAATTATGATGACGGGGCATTTACCCCTTTACCGCTAAATTCACTGAAAATCATTGAGTTGTACACTGGAAATGTACTTGAAATGGGTGAATGGTATGGTATTTAAATCATACCTCAATAAAGTTGTTGAAAGGGATGCCCTGGTGGCTCAGATCTCCAGGTCCTAGGATCGAACCCCAGGTAGGGCTCCCGGCTCGTCAGGGAGACTGCTTCTGCCTCTCCCCCTGCTCATGTTCTCTCTCTGTACTCTCTGTCTCAAATGAATAAATAAAATCTTTTTTTAAATATTAAAAACAGGTGCACCTGGATGGCCCAGATGGTTAAGGGTCTGCCTTCAGCTCATGTCTTGATGTCCAGATCCTGGGATCAAGCCCCATGTCAGGCTCCCAGCTCAGCAGGGAGTCTGCTTTTCCCTCTCCCTCTGCCTCTCCCCCTGCTTGTGCTCTGTCTCTCTCAAGTGTATAAATAAAAATCTTTTTAAAAAATAAGTAAATAAATATAAATAAAAAATAAAGTTGTTGAAAAAGTAAAAATGTGGGGAAAAAAATGCATGGGAATTTAGTGTGGGGCAGGCTGTGACTCCAAGGGGAACTTTCCAGTCTAATCTCTTCTTCCGAACTGTCTGGAAAAGCCCCCATAAGCTAAAATGACAGGAATCACGCAAGAAACTGCTGATGCCACATCCTGATTCTCTCCCAACTTCTTGCAGTATCAGAAACCACTTCGCATTTGGTTTGCTTTTCACCAAGCAATGAATATTACCACCCTATTCCTTGTTTTCCTTGGGATAATTGCAGAGGAGCTATTGTGTTTATTTCCATTATTTTTTAAGCATATGTTTCCTGAAGAAGTTTAGGGTGCCAGGCTCTAAGGCCCCAACTTCCATCCTTTGTTGTTGCTGTCGATTGCGTTTTGATATGTTTAAACATGGCTTCTCTACTGGCCACGTAAGATCTGTTCACTCTGATGTGCCCTCATTCATTTTCCTTTTTTTTTTTTTTTAAGTCTTGATTTTACTTCCAGTATAGTTAACATCCAGGGTAATACAAGCCTCGGGTGTACAACAGGGCGATTCAACACTTCCACACTTACTCAGTGCTCATCATGGCAGGTGCCCTCCTTAATCCCCCTCCCCTGTTCCACCCATCTTCACCTTCCCATGCCTCTATTATGCTCACAGCATGACACCTTGTTCTTCTCAGATGCTTTCCTTCTTCATTTCACTTGGCCAATAACGAGATGCATTTGTCTTGGTTGATGAGCACATTTGATGTATCCCGTAGATAAATAAAGCCAATACCCCAAATTCCTGCCCCCTTCTTCGTTATAAGGAACTGGGGCTGCCCTTGGCTCTACTTCATTAAAGTACTCATTTCTTGCTAGGTGCATCTTCTTTTCATTTTGGTTTAATATCTTCCTGCTGCTTTCTCTACTCCTGCGTAGTGATCTGGCTGCCACTCTTTGTAGTAGAATTTTCCCTTTTCCTTCTTACATCTGCATAGCTGTAAGTGGGTTTGAGCCACTTGGCATCTTTTTACCTTTCCTGGCCGCCCTCTGGACTTGCCTACATTGTTCTAAGGCCCACGGAGCTATTTGCACGAGGATCATCCAGCTTTTTCTCCTCCGTTGCCTTCCCCTTGGGTCCTTTCAACTTAGGTCCTAACCATGTTCCCAAAATGAATTTTCTCCATCTGCCTCTTCTCTTCTTCCTGTGGATCCTGAGTGATACCATCATATGGCTGCGTTGACCAAGATGTCTACCCCCTGCGAATTACTACGAATTGTTTAATATTGGTAGGGAGAAGATTCCGTGTAAACAGTTGCTGAGTTCGTTGCCCCATCTTCTGTGTAGGCAGTGTCCTCTACGGACCATCCCATACCGTATCTGTGCATTCCAGTTTGCCTGAGAAATGTTTACACTATTTCTGAGACTTAGCCCCTACCTTCGTAAGCTGGACAGACGATGGGGTTCTCTCTCCCCACTTTAGGCAGGTCAGGAATTACTCCCTTAAAATGATGTCTTGGTTGATAACTCCTTGGCAAACTTAAAGCCCTCCTCTCTAAGCCCACCGTGGTCTCCAAAAGACACCATCCCTTTCTTTGAGAGAGGCTCCAAAGCAGTCTCTTTAGATTCTTCGGCACACAGTATCTGTGTCAAAGGGAGGAATGCAAAGGTCACTTGAACCCGGGCCCTTCACCCTTTACCCCTGCCACGAGACCTTTAAAGACCAGAATGAAATCCTGGAATCTCAGGGTTGGAAGGGTCATCAGATGCTATTTACCTTCACCCTCATCCTATTTAGACCCCTTTACGGATATTGCCACCAATGGCTGTCCACACTCTTCGGGACCACCTCCAGAGATAGAGCTCACTGTTTAGGGGCAACCTATGCAGTTTTCAGATTGCACAAATTATTACAATGTTCTTTATTTGAGTCCAAATCATTTTCCCCTTAAGAGAAAGACAAGGTCATGAAATAGTGACTACACTGATATGGCGGGCGCCCAGCCGGCTCAGTCGGTGGAGCGTGTGATTCTTGATCTTGGGGTCGTGGGTTCAAGCCCCACACTGGGTAGAGAGATGACTTAAAATAAAAATAAAATGGCATGGCAATGGACTGAGAAGAATCTGAGATGGAGAGAGAAGGGACATTACAGAGGGGGCATGGGCAGGTGCAGGGGTGGGGGTGGGGTGGGGGGGTCAGGTAGGACCAGGGAAATGGGATACTAGAACCACTTCTAAAACAAATAGAACCCTGGTGAGAGGTTTCAATTCGAAGTGGGAAGGAACAGAAAAACATCTTTAAGATTCAAAATCCACCAGAGGATTCCAGCCTTGCCCCTTGCCTGAGGATATGGAGAACATCACAGTGGAGACCAGAGAGAATGCTTAGTAGAGCACAGACTAGACAGAAGAGGAGAGAATAATAGTTGGACACAGGAAATGAGTTTAAAGAGCAACGGGAAGAGAAAAAGGAGTGAAGAGAAGTGGAAAAGGGGGGAAATGAAAACACAGAACTTTTAGGCAAGGGCAGTGTCTTTTGCTGGCAGCCATCCTGCAGAGCTCTGCAAGAGGAGAGGGCGCCGGCCTGCGTCGGTGTGGGGACAGAGAGCTCATTGTCTTGTCCTATCACAGCCAAACAAGGGACTTCGCGAGCAAAGCTGTATTTTGATGTCACACACCAGGCGCTGATATTTCAGTCACCAGCAGCACCCCCGCCACCATGAGGTAAAGGGCAGGGTGTGGCCCAGGGATGGGTAGGTGGCAAGGCAGAGGCCAGGGTCAAAGGTATGGGAACCCTATGGTGAAGTTTCCGAGTAAGAAAGAAATCAATGGAACCGGCTCACCAGAAAACCTGTTTCCTGCCCAGCATGGCCCACGGAATGCCGGCTTGTGTCAGCTGCTTACATAGCAAGGCATCAAGTTCCAGGCAGCAAAAGGGAATGAGAAAAGAATCTGTGTAGATCCCATGCACCCCGAGTGCAGGGAACTGATGCTGGGGTAACGAGAACTGGCTGTTGTCAGCAGGGCTTCGGAATCTAGAGGTCGGGGTTGGGGCCCTGCCATTTGCTGCCTGGGCCGCCCCACCGCTGGCCCTGCCTTTGTTTTGTCTTCACCACAGCTCCGGGGGACTCTTTGCCCCAAGGAAATCATCAGGTCAGGGGGAGAGACTCTTTGGGAAGGGTGTCTGCGTAGGGAGCCGCCCTGCACCTGCCTGCGCTCTCAGGAGACTGAGGATAATGTGTTCGTTCAGTCAGCCAGTCAAGAAGCATGTCTGTAAGCGCC